>NW_012113364.1:30614-33260 GCF_000951035.1 Colobus angolensis palliatus | reverse complement strand
CGCCGCCGCCGCCATTAAGGGCGGGTTGCCTTTCGGAACGTCCTACTCCCGAGGGCCTGGGGAAGGGAGGCCACCCGGCCGCAGCGGGAGGTGGCACCCCGGCACACCCCGGCGCCCCGAGGCGAGGCTCCCCCGAACCCCGGTCCCCGCGGGCA
The DNA here is from genome assembly GCF_000951035.1 of Colobus angolensis palliatus. Taxonomy (NCBI): domain Eukaryota; kingdom Metazoa; phylum Chordata; class Mammalia; order Primates; family Cercopithecidae; genus Colobus; species Colobus angolensis. Next base: position 33,105 of record NW_012113364.1, on the reverse strand, counting down.
GGACCAGAGGTGTGAGGGTGGGGGTGGGGAAGCCTTGCCGCGGGGGCACTGGTCGTACGCACGGAGCGCGCATTCCTCTCCTTCCTGATTGGCCGAGCAGGGGTGTGCGTGACGTCACGCTCCGCCCGGCGTACGTGGGGCGCTCGCGCTGCGTGCGGACGCGCTTGATTGGTTAGGTGGGGGGACGGGGCCGCCGCTGTTACCAGGCAACTGCGCCTCGGATCCGCCCCCTGACGTCACGCTTGTCCAGAGGCCCAGGTTGTGGGTTTTGTCCGTCGACATGGTACTCGCGACGGTCTCCGGGGATCTGTTTGTTGGCGAAAAACCAATCCAGACTCCCAAGGAAAAAGGCCGAGGCCCGGGAATTTCCCGTTGCAATTCTAGTTTCGAGTTCAAGGGGGAAAAAGGCTCGCAGGGCTGTATTCTCCACCCCTCAAGCCCACGCTGTCTTGTTTCTTAATAACAGCGTCGTTGAGATCCATTGTAAAATTCACCTTTTAAGAGTGAATAATTCAGTGCACAGAGTTGTGCAACCTTTGCCACTAATTGCAGAACGTTTTCAGCACCCGAGGAGAAGAAACTCCAATCCCATTAGGCCGTCATTCCCCGGTCCCCACCCTGTCCCTACCCCCAGCCGCTGGCAATCACTTTTGTCTCCATGGATTTGCCTATTCTGGACATTTCGTGTGGTTAGAACCATCCCAAGTTTTTTGTGTGTCTGGCTTCTTTTCTTCTTTATGGCTGAATAAAAATCCATGATATGAATACACAGCATTTTGATTTTCCATCCATTGATGGCTATTTGGGTCATTTCCACCTTTTGGCTGTTATGAATAATACTGGTATGAACTTTGGTGTACACGTTTTTGTGCGGACATTTGTTTTCAATTCTCATAGGTGTATACCAAGGACTGGAATTGCTGGGCCAAGCTTTGTGTTTTAAGGAAAATAAAAAATCGTGTTTTAGGTTCGTGCTGGTAATTTGAAGTAAGCAGATGTCTAGATATAAGCTTGGAAACTGGCCAGTTGGAGATTGCTCACGGCTGCAATTGAAGACTCCAGCAGCCTTTTCTCCTCTTTGCTTCCATTTGGAGAGGAAGGCATCATAGGCTGTGTGACTTCCGTGGACGCGGAGCTTGGCACCAGCTTGCAGTTGGGATCAATCTTCAGTGGCGATTTGGAGTGGGTCACGGTTCTTCCTGCCTGTCTGCCTGTTTAGTCCCTGACGTCTGCTCCCCAGGGCCCTGGCTCTTCCCCCACGCCTTCAGCCTGCACAGTCCCTTCTCTCATTCTCAGGCTGCAGAACCTGGAAGTACAGTTTTCCCCCCTTACCCGCTGTTTCAGTTACCTGAGGTCATCCGTGGTCTGAAAATATTACATGGAAAATTCCAGAAATAAACAATTCATAAGTTTTAAATTGCACGCTGTGATGAAATCTCGCGCTGTGCAGCCTGGCAGTGAATCGTCCCCTTTGTTCAGCGTCCCCACGCTGTGGGCGCTCCGCACCCATAGTCACTTAGTAGCTGGCTCGGTTATCAGATCGACTATCACAGTGTCCCAGTGTATGTGTTCAAGTCACCCTTATTTTCCGTCATAATGGCCCCAAAGCACAAGAGTAGTGATGCTGGGAATTTGGATAGGCCAAAGAGAAGCCGTAAAGTGCTTCCTCTAAGTGAAAAGGTGAAAGTTCTCGACTTAATCAGGAAAGAAAAAAAATCCTATGCTGAGGTTGCTAAGATCTACGGGAAGAATGAATCTTCCATCCGTGAAATTGTGAAGAAGGAAAAAGAAATTCGTGCTAGTTTTGCTGTCTCACCTCCAACTGCTAAAGTGACGGCCACAGTGCGTGATAAGTGCTTAGTTAAGATGGAACAGGCACTGCATTTGTGGGTGGAAGAGATGAACAGAAAACGTGTTGCCATTGACAGCAACGTGTTGCGCCAGAAAGCCTTGAGCCTATACCAAGACTTCAGCAAGGGATGCTCTGAAACTGACACCAAGCCATTTACTGCGAGTAAGGGATGGTTACACAGATTCAGGCATAGATTCTCACATCATTACAAGAAGAAGAAGAAGGGTAAGTACGTTACAACAAGTTATATTGAGAGAGAGAGATCGAGAGAGAGAGAGAGAGATCACATTCACATAACATTACAGTACTTGATATTCTATTTTATTGTTGTTACTTTCTTACTGTGCCTAATTTATAAATTAAAATTCATCATAGATGTGTATGTATAGGTTGAACATCTCTAATCCAAAAATCCAAAATTTGGTCTGTTCCAAAATCCAAAACTTACTGAATGCTGACCCGATGCAAGTTGAAAATTCTATACCTGTCACCTTTGCCTTTTTTTTTTTTTTTTTTTTTTGAGACAGAGCCTTGCTCTGTCACCCAGGCTGGAGTGCAGTGGCGCGATCTCAGCTCACTGCAACCTCCGCCTCCCGGGTTCAAGCGATTCTCCTGCCTCAGCCTCCCGAGTAGCTGGGA
>NW_012113364.1:29261-29825 GCF_000951035.1 Colobus angolensis palliatus | reverse complement strand
GCGATATCGGCTAACTGCAAGCTTCGCCTCCCAGATTCAAGCTATTCTCCTGCCTCAGCCTCCAGAGTAGCTGGGATGACAGACGTGCACCACCACGCCCAGCTAATTTTTATGCTTTTAGTAGAGATGGGGTTTCACCATGTTGGCTAGACTGGTCTCAAAATCTTGACCTCAGGTGATTCACCCACCTCAGCCTCCCAAAGTGCTGGGATTACAGGCATGAGTCACTGTGCCTGGCGGGCCTTCTTTTTTTTCTCTTGAGACAGTCTTGCCCTGTTGCCCAGGGTCTCGCCCTGTTGAAATGGTGGGATAACAGCTCACTGCAGCCTCGACCTCCTGGGCTCAAGCAATTCTCCCATCTCAGCCTCCTGAATAGCTGGGACCACAGGCATGCACCCCCACACCTGACTAATTTTTAATTTTTTTGTAGAGGCAGAGTCCCATTATGTTGCCAGGCTGGTCCCACTATATTGCCCAGACTCGCCAACATGGTGAAATCCCGTCTCTACTAAAAATACAAAAATTAGCTGAACGTGGTGGTGCACACCTGTAATCCCAGCTACT
>NW_012113364.1:25802-29211 GCF_000951035.1 Colobus angolensis palliatus | reverse complement strand
CCCGTCTCTACTAAAAATACAAAAATTAGCTGAACGTGGTGGTGCACACCTGTAATCCCAGCTACTCGGGAGGCTGAGGCAGGAAAATCGCTTGAACCTGGGAGGCAGAGGTTGCAGTGAGCCCAGATCACAACACTGCACTCCAGCCTGGGCGACAGAGTGAGCCTCCATCTCAAAAAAAAAAAAAAAAAGAACATAATAGATTTAGGGTTTGGCACTATTTGCAGTTCCAAGCATCCACTGAGGGTCTTGGAACGAGTCCCCCCGAGATAAGGGGGAGACTCCTGGCCCTTCATTTCTCTTATCCTCCCAGTTGATTCATCTGCATTCCTACATGCCCTGGGCCCATTTCACGGGTGTTTGGCTTCTTTTACTGTATTGCTTGTGATTCCCCTACACTCCTTGCCATCAGTATACATTTTTTGGGGGTAGGGGTGGGGACGGAGTCTTGCTCTGTCGCCCAGGCTGAAGTAAAGTGGCACGATCACGTCCCACTGCAACCTCTGCCTCCTGAGTTCAAGAGATTTTCCTACCTCAGTCTCCTGAGTAGCTGGTATTACAGGAGTGCGCCACCATGCCCAGCTAATTTTTTTTTTTTTTTGAGATGGAGTTTCGTTCTTATTGCCCAGGCCGGAGTGCAATGGCACGATCTTGGCTCACTGCAACCTCCACCTCCCGGGTTCAAGCAATTCTCCCTGCTTCAGACTCCCAAGTAGCTGGGATTACAGGTGCCCACCACCACACCTGTCTTTTTTTTTGGTATTTTTAGTAGAGACAGGGTTTCACCATGTGGGCCAGGCTGGTATGGAACTCCTGACCTCAGGTGATCTACCCACCTCTGACTCCCAGAGTGCTGGGATTACAGATGTGAGCCACCTCGCCTGGCCACTAGTATACGTTTTTACATTGCAGGTGCTTAATACATTTTTGTTGTATGGTGAATCGTGTACTCTTGAGTTTGTACTTGTAGGCTGAGCTGTGAAGCAGGTAGAATTTATTAATTAAAACTAAGCCCCGCGGCTGGGTGTGATGGCTCACACCTGTAATCCCAGCACTTTAGGAGGCTGAGGCAGGAGGAACGCTTGAGTCCAGGAGTTCAAGACTAGCCTGGGCAAAATGGCAAAACTCCATCTTTACAAAAAAAAAATAATAATAATACAAAAGTTAGGTGGGTACAGTGGTGTGCACCTGTGGTCCCAGCTACTTGGGAGGTTGAAGTGGGCAGATCACTAGAGCTTGGGAATCCCAGGCTGCAGGGAGCTATGATCATGCCACTACACTCCAGTCTAGGTGATAGAGCAAGACCCTATCTCAAAAGAAAAAAGCAAAACAAAACAGAAAACAAGCCCTGAGTCTGGGCGCAGTGTCTCATTCCTGTAATTCCAGTATTTTGGGAGGCTGAGGCAGAATGGTTTGAGCCTAGGAGTTCAAGACCAGCCTGGGCAGCATAGTGAAACCTTGTCTCTACAAAAAAATAAAAAAAATAACAAGTTAGCCATTCATGGTAAGCTGTGATCTTACCACTGCACTTCAATCTGGAGAACACAGCGAGACTGTCTGAAAACCAAAACAAAAGCAGAAAACTAAGCCCTTTAAAACCTGAAAAATTAACCTTTGGAAAGGAAAATCTAGAAACGGTTTTTAAAAATAAACCAGGCCTCTATTTCAAGATTTCAGAGTTTTCATAAAGGCAGTGGATGATATTCCAAACGAAAGATTGTAAGGGATAGATACAGATTCTAGATCAGTGATGGGCAAACCTTGTTTGTAAGGACAGTAAATATTTTTGGCTTTGGGGACATGGGGTCTTTGTCACATACATGCAAACCTTCCTTTGCAGGAGAGCAGCTGTAGACAAGATGTAAACAAGTGAATGTGACTGTGTTCTGATAAAGCTTAATTTACAAAAATAGGCTGCAGTCTGGATTTGACCTGTAGGCTGGAGATTTTTCTAGGTACTTGCTTTTCATTAGTAAAATATTACATTAGAAGGACAGAAGGTCCTCCAGGGTTGCTGGGAAAACAAAATGAGATTTGGAAGTGTTTGGAGTTTACATCTACAGTTTTAAAGGAGCAAAAAGTGCTGGGCACGGTGGCTCATGCCTGTAATCCCAGCACTTTGGAAGGCCAAGCCAGGCAGATCACCTTAGGTCAGGAGTTCAAGACCAGCCTGGCCAACATGGTGAAACCCCGTCTCTACTAAAAATACAAAAATTAGCGGGGTGTGGTGGCATGCACCTGTAATTTCAGCTACTTGGGAGGCAGAGGTTGTAGTGAGCTGAGATTGGGCCACTGCACTCCAGCCTGAGCCACAAAGCAAGACTCCATCTCAAAATAAAAAAGCAAAAAGTTAAGTACTGTGTAAAAATCTGTCACCTCAATAAATGGTGCTGGCACTTCAGATATGAGTAGGAAAATGGTTAATAACTATATCAGCTTTGGGAGATTTTATACTGTGGTACAAGTTCTTACGGTCAAGGATTTTGAGCTTTATTAGAGTGCAGTGAAATTTTCTCAGGAAAATGTACTTGGGACGGGAAACACTGTGTTGGCTTATAGTCATATTTCATTATTTTCAGTTTTCTATTAATGCATGCTGTGTTCCAAATCATAAAATATAAAAGACAACATTCCTGCCTCCATTTGTTGTTATGTACAAAAGGCAAAGAACGTACAATAATTGTGAAACACTCAGCCCAGCACAGTGGCTCATCCCTGTAATCCCAGCACTTTGGGAGGATGAGGCAGGAGATCACTTAAGCCCAGGAGTTCGAGACCAGCCTGCGCAACATGGTGAAACCCCCTCTCTACAAAAAATACAAAAATTAGCGGAACATGGTGGCGCATGCCTGGGATTCCAGCTACTCAGGAAGCTGAGATGGGAGGATCTCCTAAGCCCAAGGAGGCAGAGGCTGCAGTGAGCTGTGATTGCACCACTGCATTCCAGCCTGGGTGACAGAGTAAGACCTGCCTCAAAAAATGATAATTATTATGAAACACTTGTTTTTTCAATGATTACTGGTAGCATAGTTGACGCCTACTGATAGTATCTTTTTCGAATTCTACCTGGTGTCATCCTGCCTATTACTTTATTCTTTGTTTTGTTTTTTTTTTCAATTTTTTTATTTCTATTTTTGTTTGTGTTTTTATTTTTATTTTCTTTTTTGTTAAAAAGCAGACTTTTGACATCAGAACCTGTTTAGGGATTACTGTGGTATAATATTCTGGGGGTGGGCCGGGCGCAGTGGCTCACACCAAATCCTAGCACTTTGGGAGGCTGAGGCGGGCGGATCATGAGGTCAGGAGATCGAGACCACAGTGAAACCCCGTCTCTACTAAAAATACAAAAACTTAGCCGGACATGGTGGTGGGCGCCTGTAGTCCCAGCTACTCGGGAGGCTGAGGCAGG
>NW_012113364.1:15337-19826 GCF_000951035.1 Colobus angolensis palliatus | reverse complement strand
CTCAGCCTCCCGAGTAGCTGGGACTACAGGTGCCCACAACCTCGCCCGGCTAGTTTTTTGTATTGTTTAGTAGAGACGGGGTTTCACAGGGTTAGCCAGGATGGTCTCGATCTCCTGACCTTGTGATCTGTCTGTCTCGGCCTCCCAAAGTGCTGGGATTACAGGCTTGAGCCACTGCGCCCGGCCAAAACTTTTTAACGATAACAATTTGTATCCTACTGGTTCAGCGTAGCTAATGTTCTCAGAAAGATTCTAACTCTAAGGGATCCTCGAACGTCTTCAAAGAATTTTGATAGATAGTTGCATTTTTAGAATTTCTTTTCAACCTTCCGTAACTGTCCAGACAGGCTAGGGTGTGCTGTGGTTGCAAACGACACCAGACTTTGGAGGATTCAAGGAGCAAAGACTTACTTCTTGGTCGCACTAAAAGTCTGTTGTGTGTTGACTGAGTCTGTTTCATGTTGTCCGCAATTTGGAACCCAGGCTGCTGTGGCGGTCCCATGTGAAATGTTCCCAGTGGCCACTGAGGAGGAAGAGAGAGTATGGCAAAGTGAATTTACTTCCCTGACATCCTCAGTCCACGAGAGTCATGTGGCCACACCACATTCAAGTGGGTAAGAAATCAAACCACATGATCTGAAAGAGACGTTTGTGAATATTTCCAAATAACCCCATGTAACCTCCACACTTCGCTCCTTTAAATCTTCAGTTTTGACTGGGCCCAGTGACTCACGACTATGATCCCAGCACTTTGGGAGGCCAAGGCGGGCAGACCACCTGAGGTCAGGAGTTTGAGACCAGCCTGACCAATATGATGAAACCCCGTCTCTACTAAAAATACAACAATTAGCCGGGTGTGGTAGCGACTGCCTGTAATCCCAGCTATTCAGGAGGCTGAGGCAGGAGAATCGCTTGAACCTGGGAGGCAGAGGTTGCAGTGAGCCGAGATCGCGCCACTTTGCTCCAGCCTGGGTGACAAGAGCAAAACTCAAAGAAAAAAAAAATCTTCTGTCTTCCACATGTACCCTCATGTGATCTGTTTGTCTTTTGCTTACAAATAGAATTAAGTCAAATACTGGAGGGATATGATGGTAGCTGATGGGTACTTAATTTGCATGTTCCATTTCAAAAAGTTGTTTTTAAGATTTCAGATAATTTTTTTCAAAGAAATTTCTTAAAGCTAACTTCATTTAGAACTTGGCAAAATGCATCAGCCAGGCACAGTGGCTCATGCCTGTCATCCCAGCACTTAAGGAGGCCGACACAGGAGGATGGCTTAAGCCCAGGAATTTGAGATCAGCCTCGGCGATAGAGCAACACCCCATCTTTACAAAAAAATGTTAAAAAATATAGCTGGGTCTGGTGATACATGCCTGCAGTCCCAGCTACTCCAGAGGGTAAGGCAGGAGGATCACTTGAGCCTGGGAGTTGGAGGATATAGTGAGCCATGATTGTGCCACTGCACTCCAGACTGGGTGACAGAGTGAGATCCTGTCTCTAAAAACAAAACAAACAAACAAAAAGCTAAAAAAAAAAAAAAAAAAAGCTTGGCAAAATTTAGAGTGAGCTTTTAGGAGACAGAAGTCCAAAGGGAAGATGGAAAGAAGGAATTTTCTCTTCCTATCTTTAGTACACAAACCCATTATATCCTTTCTATGTCTAAGTGAAACAGGATGGGAGCTGTCACAACCATGCTGAAATCTGACTAACCGTCCTCGGATCAATAAGATACGAATCCTCTTCTCATCTGGGAAAGAACATGCTCCTGTCACATAATACCTGAGTTTGTTTTATGGGGAGGCCATGTGTAGGTTTAGTGGAAAATATATGCTGTAAAGTTAGCATAAAAATAAATTTAAAAGGCTGGGTGCGGTGGCTCACACCTGTAATTGCAGCACTTTGGGAGGCCTAGGCAGGTGGATCACTTGAGGTCAGCAATTCGAGACGGGCCTGGTCCAACATGGTGAAACCCCGTCTCTACTAAAAATACAAAAATTAACCAGGCATGGTGGTGGGAGCCTGTAACCCCAGCTACTTGGGAGGCTGAGGCAGGAGAATCGCTTGAACCTGGGAGGCAGAGGTTGCAGTGAGCCGAGATTGTGCCACTGCATTCCAGCCTGGGCGGCAGAGCAAGACTCCGTACCAGAAAAAAAAAAAAGAATTTTAATCTTTTTTTAAATCTCACAGGAAATGGATTGCATGATTGTTTTGACCATTTTTCTTCATGCTAAATAAAGTACGCAGACTTAAGCATTGAGTTAAGAGATCGGTGTTTTGATTGCCTTTTGGTCAGCATCAGGGAGAGACCTCTCTGAGTTTGGAGGTTGTTTTAAGGACGCGGGGTGCCATGATTCTAGTAATTGTGTGTGTGTGTGTGTCTGTGTGTGTGTGTGTGCATTTCACACAACAACCCATACATAAATATCTTACAATTCATCTTCCAGGCACTTGAGAATGAAGAGACCACTGTTATAATAATTTCACTGGCAGGGCGGGCATGGGCTGAGACTGCCCCACCTAGGACATGTGGTCACCCGCCTTATTTTCCCCTCCTGGGGCCTTTCTTCTGTTTGCCCTTCTGCTCCTCCACTGCAGTTGCAGCCTCTGCCATTCCTTAAACCACCTACACACCCCCCAGCAGGCTCCCATGCTCTCTGTATCCTTTCATGGAAAATAATATTTCCCTTGGAGGGTATGTGTGTTTTAAATTGGGTGATTATAAAAGCATCGGCGTGTAGAATGTAGTTCAGTACATGTTAATTTTCTTTTTTTCCATCCAACCTCTCTTTTATTGGATTTTTAAAAATCTCTTTGGCCGGGCGCAGTGGCTCACGCCTGCCATCCCAGCACTTTGGGAGGCCAAGGAGGGAAGATCACTTGAGGTCAGGAGTTTGAGACTGGCCTGGCCAATGTGATGAAACCCTGTGTCTACTAAAAATACAAAAATTAGCCAGGCATGGTGACCCAAGCCTGTAGTCTCAGCTACTTGGGAGGCTGAGGCAGGAGAATCGCTGGAAGCTGGGAGGCGGAGGTTGCAGTGAGCTGAGATCGCACCACTGCATTCCAGCCTGGGCGACAGAGTGAGATTCCGTCTCAAAAACAAATAAATAAATACAATAAAAACTGTTTTATTGAGATATAATTCACATACAATTCACCCATTTGAAGTATACAGTTCAGGCTGTACATGGTGGCTCATACCTGTAATCCCAACACTCTGGGAGGCTGAGGTGGAAGGATCGTTTGAGCCCAGGAGTTTGAGACCAGCATGGGCAACATAGTGAGACCTCTTTACAAAAATAAAAAATTAGCTGAGTGTGGTGGCACAGGCTTGTCGTCTTAGCTACGCTGGAGGCTGAGACAGGAGCATTGCTTGAGCCCACGAAGTCAAGGCTACAGTGATTGCACCACCACTGTGCTCCAACTATGATCATGGCACTGCACTTCAGCCTGGGTGACAATGAGACCCTGTCAGAAAAATAAATAAAAACTTAAAAAATAGTGGTGGGCACGGTGCCTCACACCTGTAATCCCAGCACTTTGGGAGGCCGAGGCAGGTGGATCACCTGAGCTCAGGAGTTCAAGACCAGCCTGGCCAACACGGCAAAACCCCATCTCTACTAAAAATACACAAAATTATCCAGGCATGGTGGTGCATGCCTATCATCCCAGCTACTCAGGAGGCTGAGGCACCCAGAAGGCAGAGGTTGCAGTGAACCATGATTGTGCCACTGCACTCCAGCCTGGGAGACAGAGCAAGACCCCGTCTCAAAAAAAAAAAAAAGACAATTAAAAAAAAAGTGTATCGTTCAGTGGTTTCTTAAAATATATTCACAGAGTTGTACAACAATCATCAGTCAATTTTTTTTTGTTTTTTTTTGTGTGTGAGACGGAGTCTGGCTCTGTCACCAGGCTGGAGTGCAGTGGCGGGATCTCAGCTAACTGCAAACTCCGCCTCCTGAGTAGCTGGGACTACAGGCGTGCACCATGACGCCCGGCTAATTTTTGTATTTTCAGTAGAGACGAGGTTTCACCATGTTGGCCAGGATGGTCTCGATCTCTTGTCCTTGTGATCTGCCCGCCTCGGTCTCCCAAAGTGCTGGGATTTTTTTTCTTTTGGACGGAATCTTGCCCTTTTGCCCCACCTGGAGGGCAGTGGCATAATCTTGGCTCACTGCAACCTACGCCTCCTGGGTTCAAGCAGTTCTCCTGCCTCAGCCTCCGGAGTAGCTGGTCCGGAGTAGCTGGGATTACAGGCGCCCACCACCATGCCTGACTAATTTTTACTAGAGAAGGGAGTCTCACCATGTTGGCCAGGCTGGTCTCAAACTCCTGACCTCAAGCGATCTGCTCGCCTCAGCCTCCCAAAGTGTTAGGATTATAGGCGTAAGCCACCACGCTGGCCCCATTTCCTTCCTTCCTTCCTTCCTTCCTTCCTTCCTTCCTTCCTTCCTTCCTTCCTTCCTTCCTTCCTTCCTTCCTCCCTCCC
>NW_012113364.1:6717-11241 GCF_000951035.1 Colobus angolensis palliatus | reverse complement strand
CACTTTGGGAAGCCAAGGCAGATGGATCGCGGATCACTTGAGACCAGGAATTTAAGACCAATGTGGGCAACGTGGCAAAACCTTGTCTCTACTAAAAATATATATATATATCCAGGTGTGATGGTGTGTGCCTGTAGTCCCAGCTGCTTGGGACCCTACAGTAAGCTGAGATTGCCCCACTGCACTCCAGCCTGAGCGATAGAGCAAGACCGTGTGTCTCAATAAATAAATAGTTTTTAAAAAAGAAAGTTGACTGGGCACGGTGGCTCACGCTTGTAATCCCAGCACTTTGGGAGGCCAAGGCAGGCGGATCGCCTCAGGGCAGGAGTTCGAGACCAGCCTGGCCAACATGGCAAAACCCATCTCTACTAAAAATACAAAAATTATCTGGGTGTGGTGGCAGGCATCTGTAATCCCAGCTACTCAGGAGGCTGAGGCAGAAAAGAATCACTTGAACTCAGGCGGTGGAGGTTGCAGTGAGCTGAGATCGTGCCGTTGCACCAGCCTGGGCAACAGGAGTGAAATTCAGTGTCCAAAAAAAATAGAAAGCAGGGTTGGGCGCGGTGGCTCACACCTGTAATCCCAGCACTTTGGGAGGCCAAGGAAGCCAGATTGCTTGAGCTCAGGAGTTTGAGACCAGCCTAGGTAACATGGCAAAAACCCATCTTTACAAAAACTACAAAAATTAGCCAGGTGTGGTGGTGCTCACCTATAGTCCCAGCTACTGGGGAGGCTGAGGTGGGAGGATCGACTGAATCCATGGGGCAGGGGTTACAGTAAGCTGTGATTGTGCCACTGCACTCTAGCCTGGGTGACAGAGCAAGACCCTGTCTCAAAATAAAATAAAATAAGTTAGCATTACTATTCAGGAGCTCATGGGCAAGTCACTAAATGCCTTTACATTTCAGTTTCTTCACCTCGAGAGGAAAGTTTGAACTAGATCTTTTGTGAGCACCCTCACAGCTCTAAATGTGGGTTTCAGACTCTGAATTTTTGCCACTTTCTTATTGCTTCTCTTGCACAGGGATCATGGCCCAGGTAGCAGTGTCCACCCTGCCTGTTGAAGAAGAGTCCTCCTCAGAGAGCAGGATGGTGGTGACATTCCTCGTGTCTGCCCTCGAGTCCATGGTGAGACAGCCTGACACTTGTCTGACATTCCATAGATGGATCATTGTCGAAACAACAGAATCATGAAACACTTTAGTATCCCCCTTTTTTTTTTCAGGACAGAGTCTCACTCTGTTGCCCAGGCTGGAGTGCTGTGGCTCGATCTCAGCTCACTGCAGCCTCTGCCTCCCAGGTTCAAGCAATTCTCCTGCCTCAGCCTCCCGAGTAGCTGGGATTATAGGCACCCGTCACCGTGTCCAGCTAATTTTTGTTTTTTTGGGTTTTTTTGAGACGGAGTCTTGCTCTGCTGCTCAGGCTGGAGTGCAGTGGTATGATCTCGGCTCACTGCAACCTCTGCCTCCCAGGTTCAAGCAGTTCTCCTGCCTCAGACTCTCAAGTAGCTGGGATTACAGGTGCCCGCCACTATGCCCGGCTCATTTTTTGTATTTTTAATAGAGACGGTTTCACCGTGTTGGCCAGGCTGGTTTCAAAACTCCTTACCTCTCAGGTGATCTGCCCACCTCGGCCTCCCAAAGTGCTGAGATTACAGGCGTGAGCCACTGTGCCCAGCTGCTTCAGTATCACTTTTGATATTTGCCTTCTGTCTGACATCTATATAAGGGTATCCTTTATAGAGGATAATGGGCTAGTCAGATTATTTATGTGTTTGTATATTACACTATGGATGCAATTATATAAACTTAAGCTTCCCAGAACTGAAATGTAATGAATGGTAACCTTTGTTACCATGTTTGAGAATATTTTTAATATCTAAATTCAAAAGTAAATAGGCCAGGCGCAGTGGCTCATGCCTGTAATCCCAGCACTTTGGGAGGCCAAGGCGTGTGGGTTACTTGAAGTCAGGAGTTGGAGACGAGCCTGGCCCATGGTGAAACTCTGTTTCTATTTAAAATACAAACATTAGCTGGGTGTGGTGGTAGCACCTGTATTCCCAGCTACTCAGGAGGCTGAGACACGAGAGTCACTTGAACCCGGGAGGTGGAGGTTGTAGTGAGCTGAGATTGTGCCATTGCACTCCAGCCTGGGCGACAGAGTGAGACTGTCTCAAGAAAAAAAAAGTAAATAGCCTATTTATATATATCTATTTACACCCAAAAGGTAAACTTTACCTGGTGGGTGAAAATTTGATGAGAAATTTACATAACTCCAAAGTATCTGAATGGAAGATATTTATTGATTAAAAAAGGAAAATCAGTAACTTTACAGTGCAGAAATCTGATAGACACCACATCATTCAAGTGATCAAAATTAGCGTAGTCAGCCTGTAACCCCAGCGGTTTGGGAGGCGAAGTGGGAGGATGGCTTGAGGCCAGGAGTTGGAGACCAGCCTGGGCAGCATAGTAAGACCTTGTCTCTAGAAGACTATTTTTTAAAAATTAGCTAGAGGGGATGGTGCTATAGTTCCAGCTAGTTGGGGTGCTGAGGTGGAAGGATTGCTCGGGCCCAGGAGTTCAAGTCTGCAGTGAGCTAGCATGACACTGCACTCCAGCCTGCACAACACAAGACCCTGACTCTAAAAAACAACAACAACAAAAAAAAAAAAAACCATGCAAGTTGGAATTAATTTTAAAAGAAAGCATTAGGGGTAGGCAGGGTGGCTTACGCCTGTAATCTCATGTAATCTCACCACTTTGTGAGGCTGAGGCCAGAGGATTGCTTGAGCTCAGGAGTTTTGAGACCAGCCTGGGTAACATAGTAAGACCTTGTCTCTACTGAAAACATTTTTAGGCTGGGTGCGGTGGCTCATGCCTGTAATCCTAGCACTTTGGGAGGCCGAGGCAGGCAGATCACGAGGTCAGGAGTTTGAGACCAGCCTGGCCAACATGGTGAAACCTGGTTTCTACTAAAGATACAAAAAAATTAACCAGGCATGGTGGCACATGCTACTTGGGAGGCTGAGGCAGGAGAATCGCTTGAACCCAGGAGGCAGAGGTTGCAGTGAGTCGAGATCATGCCATTGCACTCCAGCCTGGGCGACAGGGCAAGGCTCTGTCTCAAAATAAATAAATAAATAAAAATAAAAAATTTTATAAATTGGCCGGGTGTGGTGACACTTGCCTGTAAGTCCCAACTACTGGAGAAGCTGAGGCAAGAGGATTTCTCAAGCCTAGGAGATGAAGGCTGCAGTGAGCTAGGGCTGCACCAGTCTACTTCAGTCTGGGTAACAGAACAAGATCCTGTCTCAAATGATAATAATAATAAAAGAAAGAATTAGGATCCATTTGAAGAAAACTCGAAATATCTTTCCCAGGGACATTGTTTAAGAACTGATCACATTCCTTTCATTTGACAGAGAAGGTCCCCCTCACAGAGATCTTATATCCTACTTGGGAGACAAACAATAAACGATTCGGCTGGGCGTGGTGACTCACGCTTGTAATCCTAGCACTTTGGGAGGCCAAGGGAGACAGATTGCTTGAGCCCAGGAGTTGAGGACCAGCCTGGCCAACATGGTGAAACCCCATCTCTACTAAACATACAAAAATTAGCTGGGCGTGGGGGCGCATGCTAGTAGTGTTAACTACTCGGGAGGCTGAGGTGGGAGGATCACCTGAGCCAAGGAGGTCGAGGCTGCAGTGACCGTGATCACACCACTGCAATCCAGGTTGGGTAACAGAGTGCCACCTTGTTTTAAAAAAAACCCAGTAAATTCTATGTGTGTGTTTCTTATCAGTAAATAAAATATTATAAAGAAAAGGAGGCAGGGTGTGGTGGCTATAATCCCAGCACTTTGGGAGGCCGAGGAGGATGGATCGATCACCTGAGGTCAGGAATTGAGACTAGCTTGGTCAACTTGGTGAAACCCCGTCTTTACTAAAAATACAAAAATACTAGCTGGGTGTGGTGGCAGGCACCTTTAATCCCAGCTAACGTGGGAGGCTGAGGCAGAGGTTTCAATGAGCTGAAATCACACCACTGCACTCCAACCTGGGTGACAGAGCAAGAATCCGTCTCAAAAAAAAAATAAAAATAAAATAAATAAATAAATAAATGAAAGGCCTGTGTATATGAAGAGGTAACCAGAAAGTCTGCAGCCAAAAACATAGGGAAAAATTGTATTGGAGACCCACATCAGGCAGTCAATAAAAAAAATATGTTCTTTGGGTTTTATGATGTTTATAATGTTTGCTTGATTTGTTTTGGTTTCCTTTCTCGGTGATTTTTCTCATTCTAAATAAATATTCTGGCTGGGCGCGGTGGCTCACGCCTGTAATCCCAGCACTTTGGGAGGCCAAGGTGGGAGGATCACGAGGTCAGGAGATTGAGACCGTCCTGACTAACACAGTGAAACCCCATCTCTACTAAAAATTAAAAAAATAAAAAAATTAGGGGCCGGGCGCGGTGGCTCAAGCCTGTAATCCCAGCACTTTGGGAGGCTGAGACGGGCGGATCACG
>NW_012113364.1:5342-6112 GCF_000951035.1 Colobus angolensis palliatus | reverse complement strand
AATAGCTGGGACTACAGGCGCCCGCCACCAGGCCCAGCTAATTTTTTTTGTATTTTTAGTAGAGACGGGGTTTCACCTTGTTAGCCAGGACGATCTCAATCTCCTGACCTCGTGATCCTCCCACCTCTGCCTCCCAAACTGCTGAGATTACAGGCGTGAGCCACCGCGCCCGGCCCTAATTTTGTATTCTTAAAGCAGGCCTCCCAGGCACTGCGAACTTGGATCTGCCCTTGTAGATAATACGTCCCCTTTTGTTTCTGTTTCAGTGTAAAGAACTGGCCAAGTCCAAGGCGGAAGTGGCCTGCATCGCAGTGTACGAAACAGACGTGTTTGTCGTCGGAACCGAGAGAGGATGCGCTTTTGTTAATGCCAGGACGGATTTTCAGAAAGATTTTGCAAAATACTGTAGGTGTTGTAATTTTATCCTTTGTATTCCCAATCTCAAGCAGGCAAAACTTCCGTAGTCTTCTAAGATATCCTAAGCATTCTCCTAGAAACGATCCTAACACATCTTCTTGGATTCAGCTTACCGAACACTGCTTAACACTGCAGAGCCCAAGACAAATGGTCATTTTATTTTGTGCTAGGTCCTCAGCAGTACTCTGGTTTCTTAGAATAAATTTCAAGGACATAGAACAAATTATCTTTAATTCCTAAAATAAACACACATTTTAACAAAATACTCTTACTTTAGTCCTTTCCAAAGGAAGAGGAAAAGCTTTTCCAGAGCTTGTTGTGTATTACTGCCTGTTAATAACCATTACACAATT
>NW_012113364.1:0-4859 GCF_000951035.1 Colobus angolensis palliatus | reverse complement strand
TTTTTTTTTGAGACAGAGTTTCATTGTGTCACCCAGGCTGGAGTTCAGTGGTGCGATCTTGGCTCACCACAACCTCCGCCTCCCAGGTTCAACCAATTCTCCTGCCTCAGCCTCCCGAATAGCTGGGATAACGGGCACCCTGCACCATGCCCAGCTAATTTTTATATTTTTGACAGAGATGGTGTTTCACCCTGTTGGCCAGACTGGTCTCGAACTCCTGACCTCAAGTGATCTGCCCACCTCTGCCTCCCAAAGTGCTAGAATTATCGGTGTGAGCCACTGCACCTGGCTGTTTTTTCCTTTTCTTAGTATGGTAATTTCAGAGCCTTCAATATGCCAGGGTGTGCTGCAAGCATCTAGTGTGAGTGAACATATGTGGCCATATGTCAAGGAACTACTCTACGTGTTAAAAACTACACCTTCTGCCAGGCACAGTGGCTCATGCCTATAATCCCAAAATTTTGGGAGGCCGAGGCAGGTGGATCACTTGAGCTGAGGAGTTTGAGGCCAACCTGGGCAACATGGCAAGACTCTATCTCTACTAAAAAATACAAAAAAAAAAAAAGTAGATGGGCGTGGTGGCACTTGCCTGTTGTCTTAGCTACTCAGGAGGCTCAGGTGGGAGGATCACTTGAGCCCAGGAGGTCAAGGCAGCAGTGAGCCATGATCATACCACTGCACTCCAGGCTGGGCCATAGAGTGAGACCCAGTCTCAAGACAAAACAAAACCAGACAAAAAACTACACCTTTTGTGGTGGTAATCTCTAACACTGTAGGTTATTTACCAAGTATTGATACAGCAATTTAATATTCCTTGTAACCATGAAAGGATAAAAATCAGAAAGGTTTGTCAGAGGGTATAAGGGTGTGTGTGTGTGTGTGTGTGTGTGTGTCTGTGTCTGTCTGTGTGTCTGTGTGTACAGAGGGAGGTCTCTATGGATTGGCAGAGGGTATATAAAGTGTGTGTGTGTATGTAGATTAGATAGATGGGTAGATAAATAAGAGAAAGGAATTATGTACATATGTATGTAGATAGATTACATAAATGGATAGATAATAGATGAGAGAGAGGAATTATATATATATGTATGTAGATAGCTTAGATGGATGGATAGATAAGGGAGAGAGGAATTATATATATCTATAATGTATATAGATAGATTAGATGAATGGAGAGAGAGAGATAGATAGGGCATGGTGGCTCTCACCTGTAATCCCAGCACTTTGAGAGGCCAAGGCGGGCGGATCATGAGGTCAGGAGATCGAGACCATCCTGGCTAACTTGGTGAAACCCCGTCTCTACTAAAAATACAAAAAATTAGCTGGGCATGGTGGTGGGTGCCTGTAGTCCCAGTTACTCGGGAGGCTGAGGCAGGAGAATGGCGTGAACCCGGGAGGCAGAGCTTGCAGTGAGCCAAGATGGCGCCACTGCACTCCAGCCTGGGCGACAGAGCGAGACTCCGTCTCAAAAGAAAAACAAAAAAAAGATAGATAGATAGGTAGGTAGATAGATAGATAGATAGATAGATAGATAGATAGATAGATAGATAGGTAGATAGATAGATAGATAGATAGAATAGATAGATAAAGAGAGGGGGGAATTGAGTGATATATTGATTCAAATTTATTTCCAAGATCCCAGATTAAGGTCTCCACTATCAAGAAGATAGATTAAAAAAATGAAGCCATCTTTAAAGAATACAGTCAGTGTGTAGTTGACACACAAGAAGGGTATTCCCAATTCATTAACGTCAGATGCCAGTTGAATTTCTAATCATTGAAATTTACTTGTAGATTTTTGTAAGATTCGTAGTTGCATGTTAATTTCGTTGTCGCAAATATTTTCTCTAGTATTCATCTTGTAATGAAACTGTTCTGAAATTGGTGTGATAATCTTTTTATATTTTCTTTTCTTTCAATAACATCAACTTTTAGTTTAGGTTCGGGGAGTACGTGTACAGATGTTACATGGGTATATTCCGTGATGCTGTGGTTTGGGGTGCGGTAGTGAGCATGGCACCCCATAGTTCATTTTGCAACCCTTGCCCCCACTTCCCTCTTTCCTCTAGGAGTCTCCAGTGTCTATTGTTCCAATCTCTATGTCCATGTGTACCCAAGGTTTGGCTCCCACTTATAAGTGAGAACATGTGGCATTTGGTTTTCTATTCCTGCATTAATTTACATAGGATAATGGCCTCCAGCTGCATCCACATTACTGCAAAGGATATGATTTCTTTCTTTTTTGTGGCCGCAGGTTTTTCGTTTTTGTTTTTGTTTTTTGAGACAGAGTTTTGCCCTTTCGGCCAGGCTGGAGTGCAGTGGCGTGATCCCGGCTCACTGCAACCTCCACCTCCTGGGTTCAAGCCATTCTCCTGCCTCAGCCTCCCAAATAGCTGAGACTGCAGGTGCCTGCCAACACACTCAGCTAATTTTTGTATTTTTTAGTAGAGACAGGGTTTCGTCATGCTGTCCAGGCTGATCTTAGACTCCTGACCTCAGGTGATCCGCCCACCTCTGGCTCCGAAAGTGCTGGGATTACAGGCGTGAGACACCATGCCTGGCATTTTTTTTTTTCTTTTTTTTTTTTTGAGACAGAGTTTTGCTATATTGCCCAGGCCGGTCATAAATTCCTGGGCTCAAGTGATCCTCCCATCTTGGCCTCCCAAGTAGCTGAGATCTGCACCTGGCATGCATGCTAAGTATTTTGATCAAGGGTTTATTTCTGGGCTCTCTATTCCATAGGTCTATTTGTCTTTGTACCAGTATCACGCTGTTTTGATTACTTTATGTTTTGAAATCAGGAAGTATGAGACCTCCAAATTTGCTCTATTTCAAGATTGTTTCCGTTGTTCAGAGGCCTTTGGTGTTCCATATGATTTTTTTTTTTTTTGAGATGGAGTCTCGCTCTGTCACCCAGGCTGGAGTGTAGTGACGCCATCCCGGCTCACTGCAAGCTCCGCCTCCCAGGTTCACGCCATTCTCCTGTCTCAGCCTCCCGAGTAGCTGGGACTATAGGCCTGCCACCACGACCAGCTAATTTTTTTGTATTTTTAGTAGAGATGGGGTGTCACCATGTTAGCCAGGATGGTCTCGATCTCCTGACCTCGTGATCCGCCTGCCTTGGCCTCCCAAAGTGCTGGGATTACAGGTGTAAGCCACTGCGCCCGGCCCCATATGAATTTTAGAGTGGATTTCTTAATTTGTACAAGAAATGCCCTTGAGATTTTGATGGGGATTGCAATAATTCTGTAGATAGCTTTTGGTAGTACAGATATCTTAGCAATATTAAACCTGCCAATCCATGAACATGAGATGTCTTTCCATTTGTTTCTGTCTTCTTTTTTTTTTTTTTGAGAGATGGAGTCTCGCTCTGTTGCCCAGGCTGCAGTGGGTTGATCTCGGCTCACTGCAATCTCTGCTTCCCAGGTTCAAGTGATTCTACTGCCTCAGCTTCCCAAGTAGCTGGGACTACAGGCATGTACCACCACACCCAGCTAATTTTTGTATTTTCAGTAGAGACGGGGTTTCAGTAGAGACGGGGTTTTTGTATTTTCAGTAGAGACGGGGTTTTGTTGCCTAGGCTGGTCTTGAATTCCTAAACTCAAGTGATCTGCCTGCCTCAGCCTCCCAGAGTGCTGGGATTATAGGATTATAGGTGTGAGCCACCGTGCCCTTCTTTTAATTTTTTTCAGCAGTGTTTTTGTCTCACATGTCCGTGTGAAGAAACCACCAAACAGGCTTTGTGTGAGCAACAAGGCTGTTTATTTCACCTGGGTGCAGGTGGGCTGAGTCCAAAAAGAGAGTCAGCAAAGGATGGTGGATTATCATTAGTTCTTACAGGTTTTGGGATAGGTGATGGAGTTAGGAGCAGTGTTTTGCGGGCAGGGGGTAGATCTCACAAAGTACATTCTCAAGGGTGGGGAGAATTACAAAGAACCTTCTTAAGGGCTGGGGAGATTACAAAGTACATTGATCAGTTAGGGTGGGGCAGAAACAAATCACAATGGTGGAATGTCATCAGTTAAGGCTATTTTCACTTCTTTTGTGGATCTTCAGTTGCTTCAGGCCAGCTGGATGTATACGTGCAGGTCACAGGGGATATGATGGCTTAGCTTGGGCTCAGAGGCCTGGCAGTTTTATTGTTTTAGCATACAGATTTTCAGTTCCTTGATTAGGTCTATCCTTAAGGATTTTATTCTTTCTGATGCTATTGTAAATGGAATTGTTTTCTTTATTTCCTTTGCAGATTGTTCATTGTTACTGTATAGAAATGCAATTGATTTGGTGTGTTGATGTAGTATCCTGCAACTTTGCTGAATCTGTTGGACTTCAAATAGATTTTTGTGTGGAATTTTTAGGGTTTTCTACATACAAAACCATGTATCATCTATGAACAGAGATAATTTTACTTCTTTCAAATTTGGAGGCCTTTTTTGTTTTTTTTTCTTACCTAATTTAATTGCTCTGGCTAGGACTTCCAATACTGTGTTGAACAGAAGTGGAGAGACAGGGAATCTTCGCGATTTCTTTTTTTTTTTTTTCTTTGCGATGGAGTCTCGCTCTGTTGCCTAGGCCAGAGTGCAGTGGTGCGATCTCTGCTCACCGCAACCTCTGGATCCCAGGTTCAAGTGATTCTTGTGCCTCAGCCTCCTGAGTAACTGGGATTACAGGTGTGCGCCACCACACCTGGCTAATTTTTGTATTTTTTTAGTAGAGGTGGGGTTTGACCACATTGGCCAGTGTTGGAACCGAACTCTCGATTCCCTCCTGGGCAGGGGTCGTCGCGAAGGATCACCGACACGAAGTTCACAGCAGAGAGTTATTTATTACTAGCGCGCTAGGGTCCCAAGCTCTAAGTT
>NW_012113363.1:0-1677 GCF_000951035.1 Colobus angolensis palliatus | reverse complement strand
CACACCATCCAGCCTGGGTGACAGAGTATGACCGTGTCTCAAAAAATAATAATAATAATAATAATAATAATTATAAGTCCTATGTCAAACTTAGCAAAGTAAGACTAACATTTTTTCTCTATCATTAAAAATTGATAAATGCAAATATCAGTTTTGGAAATTTCGTATGAGAAATAATCCTTCACTTAAATACTATACAACAAAACAAGGAGAAAGTAAGAATAAGCACACAGCAATTTCTTTTCAACTATTTTGAAAACACATCAATACACATTTCCAAGATTGCTTTCTAGATACAGTACTGACAACTGGTTAGGCAACCTTCACCACTCAAATCTGTAAACCAGTGCAGCACCTGCACATAATTTGTTTTCAGGTACATACATGAAGGCCCATCAGTGATAAACAGCTTGAGATCACAAATCACTTTTTTAAAATTACTACTAATCCAAGTGAATGTCACTTTAAATTAGTTTGAGAGAAATTCTACTCAATATAATGTCCTTAAGGATAAGGTCAATCTTTCCTGCATATTAAAACTATGTACCCATATCACAGTTTTTCTTCGCCACCTAAAGGAAAAGATTTGAAACCAACTCAAATTGTTGGCTGAATTGAATTGCCTTGGATATAAACACCATTTAAATATTTCTATTCCCACCTTTTTCCAAATTACAAAATATGTAATATACTATTTCTGTTCAGAACTTAAGTCTTTTATTATTTCCTTTTCTTATGGCCGGGAACCTTAAAACTTGCATAGCTCTCTAGATCATTAGAGGCAAGCAAATGCAACCAAATTTCAAAGGGCTGCTGTGCTCTGTCAATTCCTGAAGACCAAACAAAGGTAGCCTAGAAATTCTAGATCAATAGAACAAATAATGACTTGCTAGAAATGCATAGGAAACAAGATAATTATTCATAGAACCAAATAAATGCCTTCTACTAAAAACTAAAAAAAACATCAGTTTTATATCTATGCATACACAAGCAAAACCCAAAGGAGAACAGCAAACAAATGAAAACTAGAAGTGAAAACAGGCCAGATGCGGTGGCTCACGCCTGGAATCCCAGCACTTTGGGAGGCTGAGGCAGGCGGATCACAAGGTCAGGGGATCGAGACCAGCTTGGCCAATATGGTGAAACCACGTTTCTACTAAAAATACAAAAATTAGCCAGGCATGGTGGTGGGTGCCTGTAGTCCCAGCTACTCAGGAGGCTGAGGCAGGAGAATAGTTGGAACCTGGGAGGCAGAGGTTGCAGTGAGCGAGGTCACACCACTGCACTCCAGCCTGAGCGGCAGAGCAAGACTCCGTCTCAAAAAAAAAAAAGTAAAAACAAATAAACAGGAAACTGACCCCCCCCCCATCATTTCCCCCGCTCAGTTACCCTGGAGGCTACTGTGTTACCCAGAGCTGAGAAAACCCCACATAATGAATAGTTTATTCCTGATAACGCAATTCAGTATCATTAAGTCCACCAATATTACCTTACATCCTGTGCAATCAAGAAATTCACTCTAGGCACATGACCAGTAAGTACTCTAGTGCCAGCACTATCCATGCAAAACAACACAGTGTGAAGCAATGCAGACATGTACAGTAAATCCAGCTTCATGCTTAACTACAGTAAAAAAGAATTGCCAAACTGCCAATAAATTTTTTTTTTTGAGATGGA
>NW_012113362.1:0-1031 GCF_000951035.1 Colobus angolensis palliatus | reverse complement strand
AGTTTTATACAAATTAAATTTTCCAGTATTAACGTTCATGGTGTTTTACAGCTTGTCATGAGAAAAGCTAATATCAGACTAGCCCTCCCATCATAAACAACTAGAAAACTGAATAAAATATATGAAACATTTATTTTCAGATACTGGATAGCAGTACAACTGTGGTGCCTAAGAAAGAAAACAAACAAAATTAGCCTTTATGATATTGGAGGCTTTGTACCTGGAAGCCCTTTTACTCTTTGTTTATTGAGGTCTTTGTTTTGTTGAAAGTGAGTCTCACTTTGTCTTTGTCGCCCAGGCTGGAGAGCAGTGGCGTGATCTCTGCTCACTGCAACCTCCGCCTCCCAGGTTCAAGCGATTCTCTCGTACCTCAGCCTTCCCAGCGGTGTACCACCGCTCCTGGCTAATTTTTGTATTTTTAGTAGAGACAGACTGAGTTTCACCCTGTTAGCCAGGCTGGTCTCAAACTCCTGACCTCGAGCGATTCACCTGCCTAGGCCTCCCAAAGTGCTGCAGTTACAGGCGTGAGCCACGTTGCCCTGCTGGAAGCCCTTTTCAGACACCAATACATTAAAGACAGAGAAAGGGACAGACAATTGAGTTTGGGAGGAGTTGCTGAAGATTCAGAGCGGGGAAAACTGAAGAGAGGAGGTTCAGAGATCTTTAAGTGGTCCCTTTGTTGATAAACTTAGGGATTTCACTCACAAAGGGCACATTTTATTCAAGGTAAATTGTAACACAAATTTAAAACTTCCTTATATACCAATGAAAATCTGTTAGGATATTTAACAGACAATCACAACAGAAAAAAAAAAAAATCAAAATTCTAGGAGTCAATTCTACCTGAGTAACACAGAATCTTTTCGAAGAAATATAGTATATATTTTTGTGGAATATGAAACATTATTTGAATAAATGAAGTAAATGAAAACATACGTCATGTTTGGTTTTTTTATCCCAATGTGTGAGGCCAATAGAAGTGATGTTAAAATACAATATTTTGTTTTGTTAAATAAAAGCTGATTTCTAAA
>NW_012113361.1:0-1229 GCF_000951035.1 Colobus angolensis palliatus | reverse complement strand
GAAGAATGGCACCAATATCTATATATATGTATAGATATTAAAGATTCTGATGTTGGCTGGGTGCAGTGGCTCATGCCTATAATCTCAGCACTGTGGGAGCCTGAGACAGGCAGATCACTTGAGGTCAGGAGTTTGAGACCAGCCTGGCCAACATGGTGAAACCCCATTTTTTTGTAAAAATACAAAAATTAGCTGGCTGTGGTGGGGGCGCATGTAATCCCAGCTACTGGGGAGGCTGAGACAGAGGCTGAGATCACACCACTGCACTCCAGCCTGGGCAACAGAGCGAGACTTTGTCTCCAAAATAAAATAAAATAAAATAAAAATAAAGATTCTGGGTGGGTGCAGTGGCTCATGCTTGTAATCCCACCACTTTAGGGGGCTGAGGTAGGCCGATCACAAGTTCAGGAGTTCAAGACCAGCCTGATCAACACAGTGAAACCCTGTCTCTACTAAAAATACAAAAAAGTATCCGGGAGTAGTGGCGGGTGCCTGCAATCCCAGCTGCTTGGGTGGCTGAGGCAGGAGAATCACTTGAACCTAGGAGGCGGAGGTTGCAGTGAGCTGAGATGGAACGACTACACTCCATCCTGGGTGCCAGAGCTAGACTCCATCTCAAAAAAAAGAAAAGAAAAGAAAAGAAAAGATGCTGATGTTGAGGGCTCAGAAGGAAATTAGGAGCATGGAAGAGAAAACTTCCATAAATGCAAATAATATATAGTTATGAACAGAATGTTGGTAGAAATATGAACATTAAAGGCATTTCTGGTGAGAGTTCAGAAGGAAAAGAGGAACATTGTTTTGTTCTGTTTTGGTTTGGTTTGTTTTTGAGACAGAGTATGTGTGTGATCGCAGCTCACTGCAGCCTCAACCTCCTGGGCTCAAGCAATCCTCCTACCTCAGCTTTCTGAGTAGCTGGGACTACAGGCACAAACCACCATGCCTGGCTGATTTTTTTTTTTTGTAGAGAAAGTCTCCCTATTTTGCCCAGGCTGGTCTTGAACTCCTGGCCTTAAGCAGTCCTCCCACCTTGGCCTCCCAAAGTGCTGGGATTACAGGCAAGAGCCACTGTGTCCAGCTAAGAAATGAGGAACATGTTATTGAAAACTGGAGGAGACCAGGCGCGGTGGCTCAAGCCTGTAGTCCCAGCACTTTGGGAGGCCGAGACGGGTGGATCACGAGGTCAGTAGATTGAGACCATCCTGGCTAACACGGTGAAACCCCGTCTC
>NW_012113360.1:0-1368 GCF_000951035.1 Colobus angolensis palliatus | reverse complement strand
AAGCTTTGGGGAAGCCCAAATCTAGGAATTATTTCATGAATTAGGACTTTAATCACTTCCTGAGCCTTCTCTGTCTTGCAGGGGAAAGCTTCTATACAATTTTTAAAGGTATCAACACAGACCAACACATATTGAAATCCCTTTGACTTAGGCATATAGATGAAGTCTAACTGCCAGTCCTCTCCAAGATAGTGACCTATTCTTTGTTCCCCCAAAGGGGCCTTACGATGGACCGAGGGGTTATTTCTCTGGCACACCTCACAGGCTGTGACTACCTATTGTATGGTCTGGAGGAGACTTGGCCATGTAAATATGGATTTGGCTATTTGATGAGTGTTTTCAATACCCATATTAAAAGTTTGGTGGAAGGTTTTAAGTATTTTCCACTGACTGGCTTCAGGTATAAGTACCTTTCTTTCTTGTTTTGTTAACCAACCTGAGGAGAGAAAACTATGCCCCCATGAAAGTTCCCATTCTGTTTCAGTCAGAGAATAGTGGGGCTTAATCTCTTGGAGGGGGTTGTTCCATACCAAGGGTCCTTCTGTAGGTATTTCTAATGGGAGACTCTGCCTGGCAGCAATTTTGTCCTCAGCATCTGTCTGACAGTTTCCTTCTGCCTTTTCTCCTTCACCTTTCTGATGACTTTGGCAGTGTAAGACTGCCACCTCCTTGGGTTTTTGCACTGCATGCAATAACTCCATAATTTCCTTGTGGTATTTAATGGGGGTTTCCCCCAGAGGTTAGGAACTCCCTTTCTTTCCATATTGCAGCATGGGCATGTAGGATTAGATAAGCATACTTGCTATCTGTATACACATTTATTCTTTTTCCCTTTCCCAGTTCTAAGGCTCGGGTAAGTGCCACTAGTTCTGCTAATTGGGCGCTGGTCCCTGGGGGAAGAGGATTACTTTCAAGTATGGTTACATCACTAAATATGGCATAACCTGCCCTTTGTATCCCATTCTCATCAAATGAACTTCCATCAGTATATAGGTGAAGGTCAGGATTAGCTAAGGGGACCTCTAAGAGATCTTCCTGGGCGACATAAATCTGGACTAAAATTTGTTGGCAGTTATGTGTCGGGGGAACCTGCCCCCAATATTTCAACATAGGTTCTGTCTATTTTCCCTAAGTATTGACCAGCTGATAAATAAAGCGAAAGAGTACAAAGAGAGGAATTTTACAGTTGAGCCTCTGGGGGTGACATCACATATCGGTAGGCATGTGATGCCCACCTCAGCTGCAAAACCAGCAAGTTTTTATTAAACATTTCGAAAGGAGAGGTGGTGTACGGACATGGTGTTGGTCACAATGATCACATGCTTCAAAGAACAAAAAGGAGAACAAAGATCAAATACCTCTGAGGAA
>NW_012113359.1:0-1262 GCF_000951035.1 Colobus angolensis palliatus | reverse complement strand
TAGTCCTTAACTTCCTTCCTTCATTTCTTCCTCCCTTCCTCCCACTATCATTCCTCCCTCCCTTTCCTCCTTCTTTCCACAAACATAGGCATCCACCTAAATATTCAGGAAAACAAATGGTGCACAGGTCACAGGCCCTGGGTGGCACAGGAGTCTGCTGTAGAGGACAGCAGACACGGGAGGCAGTTGCATGGTGACGGACTCCAGCTCCAGGTGGGCCCGGCAGTGGAGGAGTCACAGGAGGGGCAGCTACCCACACTCGGTCCTGAGCGTCAGCTTCCCAGAGAAAGTGTAGCCAGAGCTGCGACCTAAAGGGTGAATAGGGGAAAATGTGAGCGACGCCCCAGGTGTAGGAACCAGAGGGGGTGAAAAACTGGAAAATAAAAAAAGCACGTGAGTTCAGGAATTTAAAATACCTTGGGGCTGGAAGTGGTGGCTCAACACCTAAAAAAACTATCAGTGTGCGATGGTGCATGCCTGTGGTCCCAGGTATTTGGGAGGCTAAGGTGGGAGGATCGCTTGAGCCCAGGAGGTGGAGGCTGCAATGAGCCGTAATAGTGCCCCTGCACTCCAACCTGGGCAACAGAGTGAGACCCTGTTTCAAAAAACAATGGCAACAAAAACAATACTTTGGGCTGGTTGGAGATGAACCAGGTAGCGTTTCTGGCTGGAGAGTTTAGCAGGGGCTTCTGTACAAGGGGTCTTGGGGACCCTATTGGGAAGTTTGGGGCTAACCAGGAGGAGAGTGAGCAGCTTGTGATGAGGTTTAAGCAGTCAGTGTGAGAGTCAGACTAGGCTTCAGGACAGTCAGCCTGATACCTAGGGAGGCCTGAGAGCACCAGGCCCAGCGCCAGGGAGGCCCCTGAGCTCCTTCCTGTGCTCTGGTGCTCATCGCCCCTTTACAGGCCACCTGGCTTTGGTTTTGATGTCTTCGTCTTGCTTTTAGACCAAAACTGGTTGCTGAATCCATGCCCAGGGCCTGGGACCTGGCTTTGCTCTCTGCTGGCCTCCCCGTGCTTGTTCCCCGAGTCTTTTCCACTTGTCATTTTCAGCTTCCATGCGGTACCCAGGATCCCACCGTAGGGAGGAAGCCAGCTGACTCTGCTACATCGAGTTTTTGCTTCTCTCTTGATTTTCTGCACCGTGCAGACGCACTCGGGGACTGGGGGAGCCTACTGTAGTGAGGGGTCTCATGCCTGACCCTTCTCGCTCCCTGCAGCCCTGCATTGGAGTCCTGGAATATGAGAAGCTGGCAATTCAAG
>NW_012113358.1:0-1526 GCF_000951035.1 Colobus angolensis palliatus | reverse complement strand
ATATAATGAAACTCTTAAAGGAGATTTAACCATCCTGTGAAAGAAGGCTCTGCATTACAGCCTCATTTCAGTTTTGTTCACCAAAAAATGGGGGCCCTTTTAAAATAATTATATTTCAGTAGTTTAATGGTCCTGTTTTGATTTACAGTAAAACTTCTTTCAAATTAACTTAGCCTAATGTATTACCCAAAATGTTATACCAAGTCAAATCTTAATAATTCTTAGACAACAGCTGGTTTGGGAGCTATCATCGATGACTGAGGTCTCCCATGCTAAGAACAGGTTAATTATTTAATTATTTATTTATTTTTCTGAGATGGAGTCTCACTCTGTCGCCCAGGCTGGAGTGCAGTGGCATGATTTCGGCTCACTGTAAGCTCCACCTCCCGGGTTCACGTCATTCTCCTGCCTCAGCCTCCGAGTAGCTGGGACTACAGGTGCCTGCCACCACACCGGGCACATTTTTTGTATTTTTAGTAGAGACGGGGTTTCACCGTGTTAGCCAGGATGATCTTGATCTCCTGACCTCGTGATTCACCTGCCTCGGCCTCCCAAAGTGCTGGGATTACAGGCGTGAGCCACCGCACCCGGCCGAGCACAGGTTAATTTTGATGTTAACACACTACTATGGTATAAAGATCCTTGTAACATGTCAGTCAATATACCAAATCAGAAACCACGTATCTGACAAGCATAATTTCTACACCTAGAGTAAGTGGCACAAACTTTAGTCAGTGAATTATCTTGAAATGTAAAATTAATTTAAAAATAGAACCAGTGGGCCAGGCACAGTGGCTGACACCTGTAATCCCAGTACTTTGGTAGGCCGAGGCAGGCAGATCACTTGAGGCCAGGAGTTCAAGACCAGTCAATGTAGTGAAACCCCATCTCTACTAAAAGTACAAAAATTGGCTTGGTGTGGTGGCGCATGCCTGTAATCCCAGCTACTCGGGAGGCTGAGGCAGGAGAATCGCTTGAACCCACGAGGCAGAGGTTGCAGTGAGCCAAGATTATTGTACCACTGCACTCCAACCTGGGTGACAGAGTGAGACCCTGTCTTAAAAAAAAAAAAAAAAAAAAAAGAACAAGCAAGTGGTTGTAAGCATCGCTGAGGACATCAGATCCCTAAGACTTAATAATTAAGCATGGTAAAGAAGAGGTAACTCAGGCTTCCAAAGGGCAAGAGCAAGTAGAGTGAAAAAGTTGTACAAGTCTCCAGAAAGCAGTAATGACTTAGCATTCTGGATGCTGCTTTATGGCACAAAAGTATCATTATGGAGTGTGCTGGTGGAAGGTAAAGTTAAGAAAAAGTAAAGTATCATTCATATTCAATTACAACATCTATCACAAATACTACGTTCTTCTAGCATAACATTGCTTGTATTCTGCAATTTATTTTTGTCTTGCTGTCACCCAGGCTGGAGTGCAGTGGTGTGATCCCGGCTCACTGCAACCTCTGCCTCCCTGGTTCAAGCAATTCTCCTGCCTCAGCCTCCCAAGTAGCTGGGATTATAGGCATGCACTAC
>NW_012113357.1:0-1066 GCF_000951035.1 Colobus angolensis palliatus | reverse complement strand
TGGTTTCACCATGTTAGCCAGGCTGGTCTCGAACTCCTGATCTCAGGTGATCCGCCCACCTTGGCTTCCCAAAGTGCTGGGATTACAGGCGTGGCCCACTGTACTCAGCCCCAGTCTTCCTCTTATAGGGACACTTGTGGTTACATTTATGCCCACTAGGATAACGGAGGATAATGTCCCCATCTCAAGATTGTTAATCACATCTCCAAAGACCCTTTTCTCCTATATAGGGTAACATTCACAGGTTCCAGTAGTTAGGACGGGCATATCTTTTGGAGGCCCATTTTTTAGCCTACTGCACTTGGCTAAAGACCTAGGAGTGGGTCACTAGGTCATATGATAAGTATGTGTTTAATTTCATGAGAAACTGCCAAACCGTTTTACAGAGTGGCAGTCATTTCATGTTCCTACCAGCACCCTTGAACGCCAGAATTCCTGGTATCCTCGGCTGAACCGGCTATTGTCAGTATTTTTAATTTTAGCCATTCTAGTGAGTATCTCATCATGGTTTTGCTTTTCCCTGGCAGCTAATGAGGTTGAGCATCTTTTTGTGTGAAGACCTCATATCTTTTAATTTTCCTCCTATTACCTGCATAAGTATGAGGAAGAAAAGTGTGAACTGAATCATAACTAAAGGAAAGAAGAACATTGCTGTCTTAAGCAGACTCACGCCTTTGTCGTTATACAATATGGAACAATAATCCATTGCAAATCTCTTTGATTCATCTTGTCTGTTAAATTTCTTTATAAAATTTGTTGAGTTGATGACACGCCTGACTCTAATATAAAAGGTGACTGTTGTATCACTTTTTTTTTTTCCTTTTTCTGAGGCAGAGTCTCCCTCTGTCACCCAAGCTGGAGTGCAGTGGTTCAATCTTGGCTCGCTGCAGTCTCCACCTCCTTGGCTCAAGTGATCCTCCCACCTCATCCTCCTCAGTAGCTGGGACTACAGGCGCACACCACCACATCCAGCTAATTTTTGTATTTTTAGTAGAGATGGAGTTTCACCATGTTGGCCAGACTGGTTCTTGAACTCCTGACCCCAAGTGATCCACACACCTCAGCC
>NW_012113356.1:0-1361 GCF_000951035.1 Colobus angolensis palliatus | reverse complement strand
GAGATGGTGTTTCACCATGTTACCTACGCTGGTCCCAGAAAACACCATTTTTTTTTTGAGTGGGTATCTCACTCTTGTTGCCCGGGGTGGAGTGCAATGGCTCGATCTTGGCTCGCTGCAACCTCCGCCTCCTGGGTTCAAGCAATTCTCCTACCTCAGCCTCCTGAGCAGCTGGGATTACAGGTGCCAGCCACCACACCCAACTAATTTTTGTATTTTTAGTAGAGATGGAGTTTCACCATATTAGCCAGACTGGTCTCGAACTCCTGACCTCAAGTGATCCTCTTGCCTTGGCTTCCCAAAGTACTAGGATTACAGGCGTGAGCCACCATGTCCAGCCAAAAACACCATTTTTTAATGACTACATACTACTCCATCCAGAAATATTCCATGATTTATTTAATCCATTTCCTTATCCTGGACATTTCCAGTATTACCCTGTCCTTTGAAAGTGCTATTATTATTATTATTATTTTCCTATTTATTATTTATTTGCTTATTTAGAAACAGGGTCTCTCTCTGTTGCCCAGGCTGGAGTGCACTGGCACGTTCTTGGCTCACTGCAGTTTCCACTTCCCATGCTCAAGCGGTCCTCCCGCCTAAGCCACCTTAGTAGCTGGGACCACAGATGCGCGTCACCACGCCCGGGTAATTTTAAAAAATAAAAATATAGGCCGGGCATGGTGGCTCACGCCTGTAATCCCATCACTTTGGGAGGCCGAGGCGGGCGGATCACTTGAGGTCGGGGGGTCGAGACCATCCTGACCAACATGGAGAAACCCCCTCTCTACTAAAAATACAAAATTAGATGGGCATTGTGGCGCATGCCTGTAATCCTAGCTACTCAGGAGGCTGAGGCAGGAGAGTCGCTTGAACCTGGGAAGCGGACGTTGCGGTGAGCCGAGATCGCGCCACTGCACTGCAGCCTGGGCAACAAGATTGAAACTCCGTCTCAAAAACTAAAAAATAAAAATAAATAAAAACAAAAAATATTTCAAGACATGGAGGGCCCCACATGTTGGTCAGGCTGGTCTCGAACTCCCGGGCTCACTCCCGGGCTCAAGCCATCCTCCCACCTCGTCCTCCAAAAGTGCTGGGATTACAGGAGGGAGCCACCGCGCCCGCCGGCGCAATTGTTACCGATGCTGCATTGAGTGCGTGTTCCTTCACTCATCGAAATACATTTACATATATTTTTGTAAAAAACAAAAACGACCCCGCCTCGCGGAGTTAGGAGAAAAGCAGCCGGGAGCGGAGGGTGGGAGGGTGCGGCGGGCTGGCGCTCCGCAGCGTAGCTGGGTGCGGGTCCTGAACCGGCGCAGAGGCTTTCCCACGGGGGCCGGGCACCCCGGGCTGGCGGC
>NW_012113355.1:0-1154 GCF_000951035.1 Colobus angolensis palliatus | reverse complement strand
TTCCTTCCTTCCTTCCTTCCTTCCTTCCTTCCTTCCTTCCTTCCTTCCTTCCCTCCCTCCCTCCCTCCCTCCTCCTTTCTTCTTTCATCTTTCCTCCTTCTTCCTTTTCTTTTCTTTTCTTTCTTTTTCTTTCTTGTTTTGAGACAGGATTTTGCTCTGTCACCCAGGCTGGAGTACAATGGTCAGATCTTGGCTCAGTGGAAGCTCCGCCTCCCAGGTTGAAGCAATTCTCTTGCCTCAGCCTCCCCAACAGGTATTCTTTTATGCTTCTCTATTCATAGTCTAAAATATTAAAGCAAAACCTGTTCATTCTAGAAAAGCTGAAAACCGACTTAAGCAAAAAGAGAAAAACACAATAAAAGTCATCTGTAATTAAAATAGAGGCAGCCTCTGTTAACATGGGGTGTAGAGCCTTTCTGATTTTGTATCTTTTTTTTTTTTGAGATGGAGTCTCACTCTGTCGCCTAGGCTGGAGTATAGTGGTGTGATCTTGGCTCACTGTAACATCTGTCTACCCAGGTTCAAGTGATTCTCCTGCCTCAGCCTCCCAGGTAGCTGGGATTACAGGCACATGCCACCACACCTGGCTAATTTTTGTATTTTTAGTAGAAACGAGGTTTCACCATAATGGCCAGGCTGGTCTCGAACTCCCAGCCTCAGGTTATCTGCCTGCCTCAGCCTCCCGAAGTGCTTGGATTACAGGTGTGATCCACTGTGCCTGGCTCTGATTTTATATCTGAATACACACACACACACACACTGGATTCCTCTTGAATATCATTTTGTAATCTGCTCTTATTGAAGTCGAATTTAGACACAGTAAAATGAACTCTCTTTGGTAAACAGTGCCATGAATTTGACAAATGCATACAGTTGAGTCATTGCTCCTATAATCTGTAGTCTTATCATATTTACTTTGCTCTACATTATAAACATATTTCTGTGTCACTAAAGGTGTATCTCTTTGTTTTGTTTTGTTTTGTTTTGTTTGTTGTTGTTGTTGTTGTTTTGAGACGAAGTCTCGCTCTGTTGCCCAAGCTGGAGTGCAGTGATGCGAACTTGGCTCACTGCAACCTCCGCCTCCCAAGTTCAAGCAATTCTCCTGCCTCAGCCTCCTGAGTAGCTGGGACTATAGGCATGCACCACCACGCCCA
>NW_012113354.1:0-1551 GCF_000951035.1 Colobus angolensis palliatus | reverse complement strand
CAGGAGAATGGCGTAAACCCAGGAGGCGGAGCTTGCAGTGAGCTGAGATCTGGCCACTGCACTCCAGCCTGGGCGACAGAGCGAGAATCCGTCTCAAAAAAAAAAAAGAGTGTGACACCCACCCCACCCTCACCACCGCTCCGACCATGTGATCGTCTGCTCTCCCTTTGCCTTCCTCTATGACCAGAAGCTTCCTGAGACCCTCAACAGAAGCAGATGCTGGAGTCATGCTTGTACAGCCTGCAGAACCATGAGCCAATTAAACCTCTTGTCTTTATAAATTACCTAGCCTCAGATATTCCTTTAGAGCAGTGCAAAATGGCCTAACACACCTAATAAACTATTAAAATGTATCCACAGAAAGTCAATGTCCTAATCCATGTTGTACAAGTAAGTGCCCAACAGCACTACTGACTGTGGAGGAGGTAAGTTTTCATTGTCTCCCTTACGTAAATGTAAGACCATCCCTTACATTTGTGGCCACTGAACATTCTTGCTCCCCAGCCCAGACCCCTGCCAACCTAAATGCCAGGAGCAGCAGCCCAGTGACTGCAATAACCAAAATAGAGCCCAGAGGCTTCCAAAGCCTTTGGATTGAAAACCACTGGACCTGGCTCTTGACTAGAATTTCATGAATGAAAGTGGAGGAAAAGGACCAAGGAGAGAGGCAGACAGAAAACAAACTGGCTGAGCCAGGCATCCCCAGGCACCATGACGATGCCCTAATGACCATTTCACCTGTACTGCTCTGAGCAACAGAGCCAAATACCTAGGGAAGAAAAGTAATGACACTCACATTACAGCCAGACCAACCTGTATGGTTACTTTACTTACTTTTTTCTTTCTTAAATATTTTATATTTTTAATTATTGGCCCACCAAGTAGAGAGATTATTTTTTAAAACAAAGATACGGCCGGAGGCCATAGCTCATGCCTGTAATCCTAACACTTTGGGAGGCTGAGGCAGGTGGATCACCTGAGGTCAGGAGTTTGAGACCAGCCTGGCCAACATGGTGAAACTCCATCTCTACTAAAAATACAAAAATTAGCTGGATGTGGTGGCACACACCTGGAATGCCAGCTACTTGGGAGGCTGAGGCAGAAGAATCACTTGAAACTGGGAGGCAGAGGTTGCTGTGAGCCAAGATCGCACCACTGCACTCTAGCTTGGGTGACAGAGTGAGACTTTGTCTCAAAAAAGATAAAAAATAAATAAAAACAATAAAAACAAAGCTACAAGAGTGTTTATATTGGACAGGGGAGGGGATAGAGCGTGAGAGAGCAAGATTAACAAAATGTTGGTCTGTGTTAAAGCTGGGTATTGGGGAAAAGGGGAGTCCGCTGGACTATTTTCTCTATTTTGGGGTCTGTTTGAAAATTTCAATAATAAAAGGGTTTTTGTTTATTTGTTTTAGAGATACGTTCGTGCTTTGCCACCCAAGCTGGAGTGCAGTGGCCTGATTGTACGTAACTCACTGTAACCTTAAACTGGGCTCAAGCAATCCTCCTGCCTCAGCCCCTCAAGCAGCTAGGACTACAACTATGCGCCAC
>NW_012113353.1:21354-22448 GCF_000951035.1 Colobus angolensis palliatus | reverse complement strand
TGCAGGAGTTCTTTAAATATTCTAGATATTAATCACTTATCAGATATACAATTTGTAAATATGTTCTTTCATTCTTTCATTCTGCAGGTTACCTTTCCACTCTGTTCTTAGTGTCCTTTGAAGCATAAAAGTTTAAAATTTGTATGTGGTCATATTTATCTATTTTTCTTTGGCTGCCTGTGCTTTTGGTGTAATATTCAAGAAATCATTGAGAAATCCAATGTCTTGAAGTTTTTCCTCTGTTTTCACTGAAGAGTTTTATAGTTTCAACTCTTATGCTTAGATCTTTGATCCATTTTGAGTTAACTTTTGTATATGTGTAAGGTAACTTCATTCTTTTGCATGTGGATATATAATTTTCCCAGCACAATTTGTTGAAAAGACTGTCCTTTCCCCACTGAATGGTTTTGGCATTCTTGCTGAAAATCATATGACCATATACACAAGGGTTTATTTCTGGGTTCTCTATTCTATTCCATTGGCTTATATGTCTTTCTTGAAACCAGTGCTACACTGTTTTGATTACTGTAGGTTTGAAGTAAGGTTTGAAATGAAGAAATATCAGGCTTTCAACTTCGTTATTCTTTTTCAAGATTGTTTTGGCTATTCAGGGTCCCTTGAAATTCCCTAGGAATTTTAGGATTGATTCTTCTATTCTTGTAAAGAAACATTGGGACTTTGAAAAGGATTGCTTTAAATCTGTAGATCACTATGGGAAGTACTGACTCTTAATATTGTCTTCTAATCCATAAATATGGAATATCTTTCCATTTATTTGTCTCTTCTTCAATTTCTTTTAGCAGTGCTTTTAGTTTTCAGTGCACAAGTCTTTAGCTTCCTTCTTGAAGTCTATTCGAAGTATTTTAATTTTTTTCTATGCCATTGTAATGGAATTGTTTTCTTAGTTTCCTTTTCAGAATTGTTCATTGTTGGTGTATAAAATGCAACTGATTTTTGTGTGTTGACTTCATATCCTGTAACATTGCTAAATCCCTTAATTAGTTCTGTTTTTTGTATGTATGAGGGGGGATCTTTAGGGTTTTCTACAAATAAGATCATATCATTTGTTAACAGAGATAATTTTACTTCTTCCT
>NW_012113353.1:14390-17408 GCF_000951035.1 Colobus angolensis palliatus | reverse complement strand
GTCTGGTGACTGCAACCTATTAAGTATGTTGCTTTCCAAACAGAATTCCAAGGGGAACTGAACCTCATCTAGAATAACAGAAGGAATCACAACTCCCACTTTAGATGAAGCCTTTCTGTCAAGTGGGGCTTTCATCTAACTGCAACGTGATCTGGACCAGACCTTCCTAATTTGTTGATAAGAATGTCATGCTGGATGAAATCAAAAGCCTTTCTAGAGTCCATATAGATGAAATCTATTTCATTTTCCTTATCATCTTGGACTGTCACTCTGTCACAGAGGGAAATTGAATTGATCTGACACAATTTTCTCTTTACAAAACCTTGTTCTTTACTTCCTTGTGCTCTTGGAGGAGGCCAGTAATTACTACCTTGCTCTAGTTTAAAAACTTACATTTTAATTTTACAGTCTCCTTTCTGTTTCCTCTATGCATCTCCCAAGTATACTTGCATTGAGAAGCCAAAAGTAAAGCATATAATTCTCATGTCTAAATGGACATTTTAGTTAACTACACTTGGACATAGAAAACACTATGACGGACTAAATGGAGGAGCTAAGTGAACCTGAGAATTGAACAGGGAAATACTCAGACATGTAGAACCAAACTTTCAAGGCATGTAACCAAATAGAAAAGTTTATGTGTCCCACCCAGAAAGTTACAGCCTTTTTTTTTGCAAACTATATCATATAAGTTGTGGAGTAGACTTCATATAGCAAATCCTGATTAACTGGGATTGGAATCAAAATGGTTCTTTTCATGTGAATTATGAAATACTGTATTACATATAAAACCTTAACTGGAAACTTAAAAGATAGAAGACTTCACTGTTTATTT
This sequence comes from Colobus angolensis palliatus, assembly GCF_000951035.1. Classification (NCBI taxonomy): domain Eukaryota; kingdom Metazoa; phylum Chordata; class Mammalia; order Primates; family Cercopithecidae; genus Colobus; species Colobus angolensis. The sequence continues at coordinate 16,573 of NW_012113353.1, read as the reverse complement.
CCAGTCATTTAAGCCACCTAAGTGCCCTGTCCTAACTCTCAGCATGAGCAGAAAACCTGCACACTACAGCACCCTACCTTCTCTAACAGGAAGGAACAGGCAAGAATGTTTGTTATTATTGGCACTCAAGTTTTAACATTTGAACTAATACCAAGAACAAGAACAGGGCAGACAGGAAAAACTTGGAATAAAGAAACACATTCATTCCACATAATGTGAAACAGTAATAAAACATCTACAGAAGTTTACAATAGCCAAGAAGGCTGGATTGCCAAAGTGCTAAAGCATACACAAACTTTTCCTGTCTAATATTTAAACAAAGTACATAGTAATGCCAGAAGAACTAAGTACTTGTTAGGAGGCAGAAATGGGAAAAATCATGACTGTTGTTAAATTTTTTACAGAATGGAAATCATAACCATCTATCTAAGTTTTACTAAGGAATAATCTATGATGCATATAATGGTGTTGGTAAAAAGAAAAAGTGAGCTCATGCCAGGCTACAGCTGAGAATTAGAAATCAATTTCCTCACTCTTTTCCTCTCATCTGTGAAGATGAATGATACACCACTACTTACAACTATGGGAGGATAGTAACAAGAGCTAGACAGATTAGTCAGTAATAAAGAGTCTTAGTGATCCCTTTAAATCAGATGTAGAATACCCACAAATTAATAACAGTCACTATAAGTCAGACTTATAGTGACTTATAGTAATCCTTCAATCCAGTTCTTAAACCTACAAGCATGCTTTGTTTTCATCAGCTTAGGAAATACAGTAGGGACCAGCGAACTACAGCGGGAGGGGCAAATCCAATCTGGTGCCTGTTTTGTAAATAAAGTTTTATTGGGACACAGTCATGCCATTCATCTATGTATTTTTATGGCCATTTCTGCACTATAATAGTGGAGATGAATAGTTGTAACAGACACCATATGGTCTGCAAAGTCAAAAATATTTTCTGTCTGGTCCTTTGCAGAAAAAGTTTCCTGACTGAAATACAGCTTTGCTGCTAGTGAGTATGGTGACAGTGTTAAATAGAAAATTAAGATGAATGCATCTTGAGATGTAGTGTGGAAGAGATATGACTTGCTTGTGGTAGGAGGTAAGAGGCAGATAATACGGTATATTGGCAAGCTTGCAAAAAATATTATGTGCTTACACAAATATGTGAGAATGGTTTTATAGGTACAGAAGATACTGCTGCCAGGGCAGCACACAACTGCTGAATAACACCACACTGAAGGAGGATGAAACAAAGAATGATGTTGTTATGGACATTGCAAGACATTGTTATAACTGTAAAAATGATTGTGTTGTAATTAATTCTGATTTAGCCAGTGTAAAACTTTCCTAATCTTGTTAAGTGTCTTTGAATCCCTTCAAGTATGCTGGCATAACATCTACCCTTAATCTGAATTATAAACATAAAAAATGTGAGAAGCCACTGTTTTAAACCATTGTTTAAGCCCTTAGCTCTCACTCATCTGGACATTTAACTAATCCCCAATGAACCTCTGAACCAGAGTTAAGAACACATTCTCGAAAATAAAGAAGCTAACTTAAACCTAAAGTTGAAAAGAGTCTTTTCTGTTTTTCCAAGATATGAGACCTTTCCAGAGGAAATTATCCCAAACTAGTGAACTATCCCATGCTTTGGATCATGAATACCACATTTCTGTTGGACCTTCAAATTGTCTGCCATCAAATATCTGAGAATCTAAAGACATGTTAGCAGCAGCTAATAGCATATTTTTGTAGGATAAATTGAGACAAAAAACATTATGAAGTTTTTGTAGACTAACCAAGAATGTAAGTGGGAAGAAAAAGTAAGGGAGTGGTGGAGAGATATTGAGGTTTTCCCTCCATCCCCCAAATGCCAACCACAACAGCATTAGACTTGAGAAAAGATGAGAAAAAAAAAAGAAGAAAGGGAGAAAGGAGGATAAAGTGGGAAGAGAACATGGGAAGGGCGTATGGGAGCATTTTCCACTGCAGGAATTTCTACCTGCTGAAAGAGCAATTGGGACACCTTACCTTTTCTCTTTCCCATCCTTCCTCCCTTTCCTCCCATTGTGCACTTAGTTTAGCAAGATAAACTACCCTGAGAGAAACAAGCTATGGAGCTGCTGAAATTTCTTGCCTTTCCCATCAAACGTTCCTCTACTAAATCACTTACAGAG
>NW_012113353.1:8462-9576 GCF_000951035.1 Colobus angolensis palliatus | reverse complement strand
ATAAGATAAAATAAAGGGTTCTTACTCTTAAGTATTTACCCAAGTGAAATGAAAGGAAAACCTACATTTATATAATAACCTATACACAAATGCTTAGAATGACAGCTATAGTCATATTTGTCCCCAACTGTATACAAACCAAATATTCCTCAACTAGGGAATAAAGTAACTATGGTACATCCGTACAACTGAATACTACTCAGCAGTGAAAGGGAATTAATTATTGATCTATAAAACACCATGCCTGGATCTCAAACGCATTATACTCAGTGAAAGAAGCCATACTCAAAAAAACTATATACTGTATGATTCCATTTATACGGCATCTGGAAAAAGATAAACTATAGAGATGGAGAACAGATCAGTGGCTGCCAGGACTTAAAACTGGGGGGAGGGCTTGACTACAAATGGAATAACTGCAAGAAAATATATATATTTTTTCGACTGTTGTGTATCTTGAACGCAGTGGTAGTTACATGCTTCTTTGCATTTGTTAGAACTCATAGAATTGTAACCAAAAGAGTGCATTTTACTATCAATTTTTTTTTTTGAGAATAGGGTCTTGCTCTGTTGCCCAGGCTGGAATGCAGTGGCATGATCTTGGCTCACTGCAACCTCCGCCTTCTGGGCTCAAGTGATCTTCCCCCCTCAGCCTCCTGAGTAGCTGGGATTACAGGTGTGCACCACTATGCCTGGTTAATTTCTGTATACTATCAATTTTATATATTAAAACACAAATTAAAAAATAGAAAACCTGAAGTCATGATACAGTTTTCCTAGGGAAACTGTTTGACAATTCAGTTATCTAATTGCATGTACTTAAATATTCATAAGCAGCAAACTGTATCCCCAATATAATGGCAAATAGCCAGATTTTATTTAAAATCTTTGTTACAAAACGTCACTTGAAAATAAAAATCTATTTGGTCTTCATCCAGGTTTGTGGAAGTCTAAAACCTTCAGAATAAAATACTAACACGCATGTCATCAATACATGAGTTTTGATATAAATTTTAAAATTTCTGCCAATTATATAAACTCTTTCAATTCCATACCACAAATGTGGTTATATGGCCACAATATTTATTTCTGACCTGGTATTTAAAATAATAGA
>NW_012113353.1:6174-8412 GCF_000951035.1 Colobus angolensis palliatus | reverse complement strand
CATTTCTTAAAGAAAATATACTCCATATCTACAACTATAATATCAAATAAAGTGATTATTTTTTGCACCCCCCTTAAAAAAATTCCTATGGAGTAGAGCAAAAAGAGATGAAAAATAGGAGGAAAAATGTATCAAAAATTAAAACAATGAGTCCTCAAATTCCAGTGTTTAACTAATAGGGGTTAATAGGGGTTTCAAAGATAGAAAACATAGGTGAGGAATTCACAAATGAAATAATTGAAGAAAATTTTCTAGAATAACGTGAATTTCTTTTCCTTTTTTTTTTTTTTTTGAGACGGAGTCTCACTCTGTCACCCAGGTTGGAGTGCAGTGGTGCCATCTTGGCTCACTGCAAGCTCCGCTTGATTCACACCATTTTCCTGCCTCAGCCTCTCCAGTAGCTGGGACTACAGGTGCCCACCACCACACCCGGCTAATTTTTCGTATTTTTAGTAGAGATGGGGTTTCACCATGTTAGCTAGGATGGTCTCGATCTCCTGACCTCGTGATCCATTCACCTCAGCCTCCCAAAGTGCTGGGATTACAGGCGAGAGCCACCGTGCCCGGCCCAAAAACGTGAATTTCTAAAATGAAAAGATTCCAACTGGGTGGAATGGTTTACGCCAGTAATTCCAGTACTCTGGGAGGTCAAAGCAGAAGGATCGCTTGAGCCAGGAGTTCAAGACCAACCTGGGCAACAAAGTAAGACCCCCATCTCTAAAAAAAAAAAAAAAAAAAAAAATTAGCTGGGCATGGTGGTGTGCGCCTATAGTCTCAGCTGCTCAGGAGGCCGAGGCCAAGGCCAGAGGATTGCTTGAGCCCAGGAGTTTGAGGCTGCAGCGAGCTAAAATGGCACCACTGCACTCCATCCTGGGAGACAAAGATCCTGTCTCAGAAAAGAAAAAAAAAAAGACAACAGCAACAAAACAGTGAGAGGATTCCACTAAATACCAAGAAAGGGAAAATGATAATCTTTTCAATAAGCGATGCTGGATCAACTGGAAATCAGGTTTCCAGTTGAAGCTTGATTTCTATCTGATAACACTTAGAAAAATCAGTTGTAGATGGATTGCAGATATAAATGTGAAAAGTAAAAGAGTAAAACCTAAGATAAGAGAACACCTTCATGTCCTTGAGGTAGAGAAAATTTTTTTTAGTAGGAAAAGATCAACAAAATGGAATACATTATTTTTTTTTTTTTTGAGATGGAACTTCGCTCTCTTTGCCCAGGCTGGAGTGCAATGGCATGATTTTGGCTCACCGTACATTAAAATTTTTAAATTACTATTTATTGGCCAGGCACTGTGGCTCACACCTGTAATCCCAGCACTTTGGGAGGCTGGAGGAGACAGATCACCTAAGATCAGGAGTTCAAGACCAGCCTGGCCAACATGGTGAAATCACTTCTCTACTAAAAATACAAAAATTAGCCAGGCATGGTAGTGTGCACCACCTGTAATCCCAGCCATTTGAGAGGCTGAGGCAGGAGAATGGCTTGAACCCTGGAGGCGGAGGTTGCAGTGAGCTGAGATCACACCACTGCACTCCAGCCTGGGCAGCAGAGTGAGACTCCATCTCAAAAAAAAAAAAAAAGAATGAAAGAAAAATTGGATCCTTAGACTTAAAAACACCCTCAGGACAGATCTCATTATATAAGCTTCAATGCTTACATGGAGGCTGAACCCACACAATGGTTTGTTTCATAATTATTTATGAAAGACATCCTTTCTATCTTATCTTCACTTGTCACCATTTCTGTTATTAGTCCTTAGGAAAAAATTCAGACGATGTTAAAGTATTATTTACATTGACTAGGCCTACTTTACTGTTACTAAAGATAAGTGGTTTCATATTCATCTCTTTCTGTGAAAAGACTGAAATGTTCTAACCAGTGAACATATAAGGGCATTTTAATTTAATTTGATTTTTAAAGTAGAGAAAGGATTTTTAGAAAAGATGCTGCCTGGGAGTTAGTGAGAGACAGCTGAAGAAGCCAGGTTGTGAACTCCACACCTCGTTTATCTAGTTAAATGATTTGTGCCCTTGTTTATTCCTTAATGCTGTCCTCTACTGTACTATTTGACCTTTGAATATTGACATTTCTTATAAATTAATCTTACACATTTTCTCCTCTTCTTATTTTATATGATTTCTGTAGGCAATCTCAGTTACATCCTTGTCTTCAAATATTATCTACATTCCATGACTCACAAATGTGTTTCTTTTTTTTTTTTTTTT
>NW_012113353.1:0-854 GCF_000951035.1 Colobus angolensis palliatus | reverse complement strand
AAAAAAAAAAGACAAACTGGTGAGGTGATGGGTATGTTAATTGGCTCCATCAAATCTTCCTATAATGTATACATAGGTCAGGCCGGGCACGGTGGCTCACGCCTGTAATCCCAGCACTTTGGGAGGCCAAGGCAGGCAGATCACTTAAGGCCAGGAGTTTGAGACCAGCCTGGCCAACATGGCGAAACCCCATCTCTGCCAGAAATACAAAAATTATCCAGATGTGGTGGCACATGCCTGAAATCCCAGCTACTTGGGAGGCTGAGGCACAAAAATCACTTGAACCTGGGAGGTGGAGGTTGCAGTGAGCCGAAATCGTGCCACTGCACTCCAACCTGGATGACAGAGTGAGACTCTGTCTCAAAAATATATATACATAGATTAAAACATTACATTGTACCCCATATATACACGCAATTATTTGTCAGTTAACATTAAAAAAAAAATTGTTACAGCACCCTGTTTGTAACAGAGTGAAAGAAGATAATTCAGTTTTCATTTCACAGACATTTCCAGAGTGCTTGTCACATTATCAGCACTATGCTATAGGTGATACAGCTTTGGATTCAACTGTGAGTAAGGAGTTAACAGACTACTAGGAGAGAGGGATATGTAAATAACTGTAACTATGTTTTAAGTGGTTTTGTCAAGGTGAGCCCACTATGAAAATATATTTTGTATAAATTTATAAAATCATATCACCCTGTATGCAACTCTACCTATGCTTTAGGGGACAGTTTTCTAGTGAACTTTAAAAAACAGAATTTTGCCGGGCGCGGTGGCTCAAGCCTGTAATCCCAGCACTTTGGGAGGCCGAGACGGGCGGATCACGAGGTCAGGAGATCGAGACCATC
>NW_012113352.1:0-1522 GCF_000951035.1 Colobus angolensis palliatus | reverse complement strand
TGCTCCAGGCAAGGGACATGGGCAAGTTACCCACTCTCTTCAGCAAACACCCAGGGCCCCACATTCCATATGGCCATATTAATATCCACATTTTATGAGTGCCATAATAATTAAATGCGATACTGCAGGGCACAAGGCCCACACACAATACTGCATTTCACTGAAACTAGGCCGTGCTTTTGGAAAAATGCCTCATTTTAGAGGTGTTCAAATGTGAAAAATTAGTGTGTCTTTGAAATCCATGAAATATAGCAAGAGTTTGGTAAGTTTAAGATACGTGGTCATTATTTCACTCCACACACAGTCTCTTTTTGTTCTAAAAAAACTAGTTGTGGTGGATTTAAGTGGTGGATTTAAATGTAGGCCCACGACTTCTTCTTTTTTTTTTGTTTGTTTGTTTTTTTGTTTTTTTGGTGGGGGGAATGGAGTCTCACTCTGTCGCCCAGGCTGGAGTGCAGTGACTCAATCTCGGCTCACAGCAAGCTCCGCCTCCCGGGTTCAAGCCATTCTCCTGCCTCAGCCTCCTGAGTAGCTGGGACTACAGGGAGCTGCCACCACGCCTGGCTAATTTTTTTTTTGTATTTTTAATAGAGACGGGGTTTCACCATGTTAACCAGGATGGTCTCGATCTCCTGACCTCGTGATCCTCCTGCCTCGGCCTCCCAAAGTGCTGGGATTACAGGTGTGAGCCACCGTGCCCAGCCAGGCCCATGACTTCTTTGTTATTCCCTCATTAAAGGTTGGAAGCTGATTCCCCTTGCCTGAGTCCGGACTGTGTTTGGCGACATTTGTAAAGAATGGAGTCTGGCTGAGGTGGAAGTGTGTAACTTTGAGGACTAGGTCTGAAGAAGGCATTGTGGTTTCCATCTTGACTGCTGTTTCTCTTGGATAGCTGACTCTTAGGGAAGCCAGATGCCACACCGTGAGCAGCTCTGCGGAGAGATCCATGCAGCAAGGAACTGAGGCCTCCAGCCAGGAGCTGCGTGACTGAGTGAACTTGTTACCAAAACACCAGGGGTTTGGTCCAGGTCCTACTGCTCACTGCAGGGAAAGCTCATCACTGAGATGACAAGTATTGCCAAGGAAAGATTTAATCAGGTGCTACAGCCGAGGAGATTGGAGCTCAGTCTCAAATCCATCTTGCTGACCTACTAAAACCAGAGATTTGTATAGCAGGGAAGAAATGAAACAATGTAAGAAAACCGGAACTAGGGAGGGGCACAGAAGCAATCATGATGAATGAGGGGGCAGCATCTCATTGTCTGAATGTGGTGATCTGGTGAGTTTCAGTTCTTTGGTACTTTTTTTGAGAAGCCTGAAGTTAGTTTCCTGAGGAAGGAACTCAAGTAAAACAAATGTAAAATTTCAAGCCAGAAGGGTCAATTTGTATGTTTATCCGAAAAACTGTCTATGGGACTACTGGGTCAGTTTCAAACTTGGAAGTCATTCTCCAGCCCCAGTTGAGGCTTTAGAGGAAGTCAGTGCCAGCCCACAGCTTGACTGCAACCCCTGGAGAGAATCT
>NW_012113351.1:0-1242 GCF_000951035.1 Colobus angolensis palliatus | reverse complement strand
AGAGTATTTCTGAGGAGCAGTGGAATATCTTGCCCAAGGCCTTCCTCAGCGGGGGAGATGGAGCCATGCCCTGGGGGACTTTGCAGCCTGGCTGGGAAGACAAGCTTCTCCCCCAGTGAATTAGATACCAGTGGTTAACAGATTAGCAACTTAATCTTAGAGATGAGAAAACAGTTTCCAAATTCTAAAACACAGAAGGAAAACCCGTGACAGATTTGGCCACATAAGTATTTGAAGCTTGTGTCTCTATCTCACTCACTCACTCTCTCTCTCTCTCCCCCCACTCACCTATTTCTCTCTCTCTCTCACTCACACACACAGAACAATTTAAGAGTAAAAGGTGAGGGGCTGGGAGAAAACTGAGAAAGGATGGTCATCTAGGATTTATCAGCCACTCCCAGGAATCAAGAAGAAGAAGGCAGATAACTGGACAAAGGAATAGGAACTAGTAATTCCCAGAAGAGGAGATTGGGAAGCCGGTAAACCTAAGGAAATATACTTAGTCTCATTAGGAAGCAGGAAAATGCAAAATAAACAAAGGCCCACCCCTAAGAGTAGTAGCCAAATGTAAAGGAGGGAAGTGGGAGCAGGAGGAGCCTCTCCCTGGAATGGGGAGGAGCCGGCCAGGCTCTGCGGAAGCAGAAGGGGGTGGGTGTATTACTGCGATGGCACAAACACACGTCCACGGGCTCTCCAGGGGGCCCCACCCTCACCCCCCAGACGACTGTTTCTAGGAGTAGTGGCTGAACAGGACCCAGTGGAGGCCACCGCCCTGCATTGCGAGGGTTAAGTAAGATGCTGAAGGTCAAGTATGAGGTCACTTCCAGCAGCTCTGTCTCGGCCAGGCCAGTGGCCATGCGGAACTGGGAGCAAGGAGAGTGGGAGATAAAACCCTCAGTTTCAGTTGTTTAGCGTGGGAAACGTTAAACTGATCTGTGTAACACAGCTCCGGGGTGGGGAAGAGATGGGGAGGGAGCCTGTGACCTGGAGGTGGCTGGAGACAGATTCCCAGGAGGGCTGGGAGGGGTCAAGGGCAGGGTCATGCTATGACTTCCCTGGGCACCGAGCATCCTGGCCTGCAGGGGCCCTTCCAATAAGAAACAGGGCCGGGTGTGGTGGCTCACACCTGTAGTCCCGGCTACTCACGAGGCTGAGGTGGGAGGACTGCTTCAGCCCAGAGCTGGAGGCTGCAGTGAGCTATGATCACACCACTGCACCCCGGCCTGGGCCACACAGAGAGAC
>NW_012113350.1:0-1168 GCF_000951035.1 Colobus angolensis palliatus | reverse complement strand
TCTTTTTTTTTTTTTTTTTGAGACAGAGTTTTCTTATGTTTTTTTTTTTTTTGTGCAGTGGCGCGATCTCGGCTCACCTCAACCTCCCCCTCCCGGGTTCAAGCGATTCTCCTGCCTCAGCCTCCCGAGTAGCTGGGATTATGGGTACGTGGTACCATGCCGGGCTAATTTTGTATTTTTAGTAGAGACAGTGCTGCTTCATGTTGATCAGGCTGGTTTCAAACTCCTGACCTCAGGTGATCTGCCTGCCTTAGCATCCCAAAGTGCTGGGATTACAGGCATGAGCCACCGCACCCGGTCAAAAAATAGCCTTTTCTATAAATGGTTTTGAAGCAATTAAACATCCACAGACAAACAAAATACAGAAGAATTTTTTTAAAAATCCCTCAAGTCTCACACCTTATGCAAAAGTTAACTCAAAATGGGTCAAGATTTAAATGTAAAATGTAAAACTAAAATTTTTAGAAGAAAATCATCAGGGTCAGGCACGGTGGCTCACACTTGTAATTCCAGCACTTAGGGAGGCTGGATCGGGCAGATCATGGGGTCAGGAGATTGAGACCATCCTGGCTAACATGGTGAAAGCCCATCTCTACTAAAAACACAAAAATTAGCCGGGCGTGGTGGCACGCTCGTGTAGTCCCAGTTACTCGGGAGGCTGAGGCAGGAGAATCACTTGAACACAGAAGGTGGAGGCTGCAGTGAGCCAAGATTGGGCCACTGCACTCCAGCCTGGGTGACAGAGCAAGACTCTGTCTCAAAAAAAAAAAAAAAAAAAAAATCGTACACAATAAATATGTCAATTCTCCCCAAATTGATATACATGTACAGCACAATTCTTATTAAAAATCCCAGCAAGTTTTTTGGTAAATATACACCAGAGTATTCTAAATTTTATACTTTAAGGCAGAGGAGCTAGAACTGCCACAACAATTTGAAAGATAAATTGGGAGAAATTAGTCTACATGATTTCAAGACTTATTTTACAGCTACAATAAAACAAGATTGTGTGGTAGAAGAAAAGACATATGGACCAATACAACAGAATAGAGAACCTAGAAATAGCTTCACACAAATGACCCCAAATGCTTCTTGACAAAGGTACCAAAGGAATCCATGGAGGAAAGATAGCGTTTTCTTTCTTTTCCTTTCTTTTTTTTTTTTTTTT
>NW_012113349.1:0-1539 GCF_000951035.1 Colobus angolensis palliatus | reverse complement strand
GGGTTCACGCCATTCTCCTGCCTCAGCCTCCCGAGTAGCTGGGGCTACAGGCGCCCACCACCTCGCCCGGCTAGTTTTTTGTATTTTTTAGTGGAGACGGGGTTTCATCATGTTAGCCAGGATGGTCTCGATCTCCTGACCTAGTGATCCGCCCGTCTCGGCCTCCCAAAGTGCTGGGATTACAGGCTATCAAGTTTTTTATTAGGACACCTAATTCCATTCACAAGAGAGGAGGCCTCGTCTCTTGTGGTGAAACCCCATCTCTACAAAAAAATACAAAAATTATCTGGGCATGGTGGTGTGAGCCTGTAGTCCCAGCTACTTGGGGCGTTGAGGTGGGAGGATTGCTTGAGCCTGGGAGGTCGAGGCTGCGGTGAGCTGAGATTGCGCCACTGCACTCCAGCCCAGGTGACAGAGCCAGACCCTGTCTCAAAAAAAAAAAAAAAAAGAAACAAAGAAAAAGAAAAAATTTTTTCTTGATTAGCTGGGTGTGGTGGTGCACACCTGTGGTCCCTACCTGGGAGGCGGAGGCTGAGGCAGGAGGATCACTTGGCTCTGGAAGGTGGAGGCTGCAGTGAGCCGAGATCACACCACTGCACTCAACGTGGGCAACAGACCCTGGCGATTTACAGGCTGACTTATGTCCTCCCCACAATTCCTGTATGGAACTCCCAGCCCTCAGTGCCTCAGAATGTGACCTCATTTGGAGATAGGGTCTTTAAAGAGGTGATCCAGTTAAAGTGAGATCTTTAGGGTGGGCCCTAATATGAGTGGTGTCCTTACAAGAAGGGGAAATTTGAGGCCGGGCACAGTGGCTCATGCCTGTAATCCTAACACTTTGGAAGGCCAAGGCAGGAGGATTACTTGAGCCCAGGAGTTTGAGACAAACCTGGGCAACATGGTGAAACCCCATCTCTACCAAAACATACACACACACACACACACACACACACACACACACACACACACACATTAGCTAGGCATTGTGGCACATGCCTGTAATCCCAGCTACTCAGGAGGCTGAGGCAGGAGGATCACGTGAGCCCAGGAGGTGGAGGTCACAGTGAGCTAAGATCAAGACACTGCACTCTAGGCTGGGCAACAAAGCTAGACCCTGTCTCAAAAAATAATAATTTAAAAAAAGGGGACCGGGCACGGTGGCTCTCACCTGTAATGCCAGTACTTTGGGAGGCTGTGGTGGGCGGATCATGAGGTCAAGAGATCAAGACCATCCTGACCAACATGGTGAAATCCTGTCTGTGCAAAAAATACAAAAATTGGCCAGGCGTGGTGGCTCACACCTGTAATCCCAGCACTTTGGGAGGCTAAGGCAAGTGGGTCATGAGGTCAAGAGATTGAGAGCATCCTGGCTAACACGGTGAAACCCCGTCTATACTAAAAATACAAAAAATTAGCCAGGCATGGTGGCGGGCGCCTGTAGTCCCAGCTACTCCGGAGGCTGAGGCAGGAGAATGGCGTGAACCGGGGAGGCAGAGCTTACAGTGAGCCCAGAGCGCACCACTGCACTCCAGCCTGGGC
>NW_012113348.1:0-10534 GCF_000951035.1 Colobus angolensis palliatus | reverse complement strand
GTAAGTTTAAGTAACTTTTTTTTTTCTTGAGATGGAGGCTTGCTCTGTTGCCCAGGCTGGAGTGCAGTGGCATGCTCTAGGCTCACTGCAACCTCCGCCTCCCAAACTCAAAGGATCCTCCCACCTCAGCCTCTCAAGTAGCTGTGACTACAGATGCACCACTACACCTGGCTAATTTTTTGTATTTTTGGTAGCGATGGGTTTTCGCCATGTTGCCCAGGCTGGTCTCAAACTCCTGAGTTCCAGCAATCTGCCTGCCTCAGACTCCCAGAGTGCTGGGATTACAGACATGAGCCACCATACCCAGCCCCTAATAGTATCTTTACACAGAAATTAGTCTTTTATGAGAAATTTTTGGTTGAATGCAATTACAAATTAAGGGAAACTTCTAGAAACTTCTACATTAAATATGGAGCAAAATTTAAGCCTGTTTCCTATAATTTTCTGTATCTGTCCTTTTAAAAAGTATGATTTAAGTTAAAGCCGGCACTAGAAAGTATTTGACTTTGGCATGAGTGAACTTTGTACCATTTCTGGCTTTCAAAAACAATTTAGGCTGTATTTACCTTACACAGCAACTTTTTATTCTTCATTATCTATGCCTGGGTAATTTGAAAGCCAAACAGTTTCTTGCACAGGGAATGCATTGTCATGAGCTGGGTTTTATTTCAAACTCAATTATACAATGTAGCAATAATAAATATTAAAATGTAATGCTAACTCAAAACTTGTAGAATGCCTTCACTAAATTTGGTATAAAGAGTAAACAAAACTTATTCTGCAAAAGGATTAGGAACCTTTTTATGCAAAAATGAGTATTTTATTTTGTCAGCACTAAAAGAAAAAAAAAAAAAAACCACTGTATTTCTACATTGAGGTGAAAACAATGTTTAAACTTTCTTATCAATCAAATACATTCCAAAAGAAAGTGTGTTCTATGAAGGTTCCAAAGCACACTCAAAACACAATAGTACAGGAATCTAATACTGAAAATGACTGTTCTGACAGGGTGTTTTAACAAACATAACTTTTTAATTATTAAACCAGTGAAGCAATCCCTTCCTAGTAAGTGTGTCAATACAGTGAAACTGGGTTTGTTCCATTAATACCCTAACAATTTCATGGTAATACTTTTTACTGCTTTGACAGTTTTAAATAAATTTTGCTGTACCTAAAATAGGTTTTAAAAGTGGAAAAGTGTACAAAGTTTCAGATAAAAAGACTAATAGATGCAATTTAAATCAAATTTCCCCTCCTCTATCAATCAACAATAATCAGTTTTAGCAGATATAGATGGAGCTTTAAAACCCTACTCCCAAAATGAAACCTTCAGTTTTAAATCTTAATCAGACATAATTGGAAAAGATTACTATGTATTTGGACACCTTTTACAAGATTTTTTGTATTAAAGCAGAAACCAGTTCCTAAACTCTTTTATTCAATTGTATGTCCTGTCCTGTTTGGACAAATATCAAAAATAGAAGACTGTCACTTTTGCTTCTGTAATTGTGATTTTCACTGCAGTCTTCTATAACTTTTACAGAGTTCATGGTCCCTAATATCTCCCCACCCTCCATTTTTTCTAGGTGGGGAAATGGCTACCATAGTAAACTTCTCACTGATAGACAGAGTTTCTGGAAACATGTATTGTTTGTTATTATTTAAGAGTGACTCAATTTGGGCACTCTGGGTGGACGGTCTACAGGTTTTCTTGTGATGCATACCACAGTCTCCAGCATGAAAAATCCTAGGAACTTGAGGAACTAGCACTTTCCAGAATTTTGGAAGACAAGATACAGTCAAGTATTGAAGAGTCCAGTCCCAGTTATAATCATCATAAGTACAGAAAGTGTCTGTGCACTCGATCAGCTTCTGATAGGCATTCCGGGTCAAGGCTAGACCCATATTGTGCTCTGTGGATTTCCAAGTTTTCACATCTACCTTGTCAGCCATGCCATAGAAACTGCGACTGGCAGTATAGGTCCCCAGGGAGAGAACATCACATTCAGGGCACTCTTGCTGCTTCAGTTTCCACATCTTTTTGAAGACATGGTAAAAGTCTGGGGCTAAGTAGTGATCCTCTTCTAGGAAAAGTATAAGGCCAGCATAATCTCGAAGAATTTTGACTCTTTCCCACACAAAATGCAGCTTCCACCACCAGTGATGTTTGGTCTGGGAGAATTTGGCCTCTCTATAATGGCCGAAGGAGTCGGGATACTCAGCATTGATGCACCCCAATTTCAAAGCGGCGTTCTTCGACAGGTCTCTGGGACAATCTCTAGGGTCACTGCCTGGAAACTCGTTAGGGTACAACTGAATGCTGAAAGGAAAGAACACCTGCAGAACCGGACAGAAATCCACCCCGGCGATCAGCTGATTGATCTCGGTCGACCAGAAGTCGTGGCTAAAGATGACGAGGACGTTGTCAATTCCCTGGGCTTTTCGAAGTGAGTCCAGCAGCAGTCTGAGGTATTCGGGCCGGTTATGCACCTGGACCACCAGCACCAGCTCCCGGGGGGCCCAGTTGCCAGTCTTATCTACATTCCTCAGCGTCTGATCAAAGTTCAGCTGGTACACCAGGGACCGGTACCGCAGCGTCAGGTTGTCCGCCTCGGGCTGGGGGACCGCCGGGATCAGGGGAGCCGCCGACTCGTTGGAGACCCTGCGGATGCCCACAGCCACAGAGGGGTGGTCCCCGCCACGGCTGCCGGCACCCCGCACGGGTTCGGCGTCCACCAACGGCGGGGCGAGGGCCTCGTTCTTCCTTTGTCGCCCATTGCTGCTCCAGAGGACGAAGCCGCAGGCGGCCACCACGAGCGTCAGGATTAGCACCTTCCGTTTGTAGATGCGGAACCTCATGGTCTCCAGGGCCGGGAGCGCGGGCGGGCGGGCGCGGAAAGGAGTAGCTGCTTCTGCACGGATGGGGCGGGCGGGCGGCGGCCGTCGCCTTGGCCTGTCACGGTCGGAACTGGACCCCGCGGCTGCCCTCGCTAACTCATCCTGGGCCCCGGGGGTCCTGGGGCCCGAGACCTCTCAGCTACCCCGCGCCGCCTGCGCTCCACACATCCTCGCCTGGCAGCTACAGCTCGGGCATCGGCGCCGCCGCTAGGAGCCGCGGCTCGGCTTCGTCTCGGTCCTCTCCATTCAGCACCACGGGTCCCGGAAGAAACCCAGCAGCTGCCCCACCGCACCCTAGCTTCGTTACCTGCGCCTCCAGCGGCCCTGCGTCCTCTGCGTTCTCATCCTTACGTGAGCCCTAGACGGCCAGGACTGAGCGACGCAGCCTCGCCCCACTCCGGTGGCGACAGTTCTGACAACCCGCAACTGGCCCGCGGAACACCGCGGCCCTCCGGCCCACACCCCTCCGGCCCGCCCCTTAGACCGTTGGTTGGTGCTTTCCAGACGCGACCGAAGGCGCCTGGCCGCCGTGACCGGCTGCCTATTGGTTCGCAGTACTGTCGCTCAGGTGCAGTTCCTACTTCCGCTTCTCTCTTCCCTTTCCTGTTAGACTAGAGCTGCGCTACGCGAGGGTGTCGGACGCCGTTTCTCGGTAAGCTAAGAACGGGACTGTAGCGGTTCCAATAGGAGCCTCCGTTGCTCAGAATCTGGGGTAGGACTAGGCCTTCTTAGGAAAGGGAAGGCGAGACCCACGGCCCTCGTCGGCCTTAGTTCGAGAGCAGGCTTCTCCCTTCAGGCATGGCGGCTGTAGGATCGCGAGGCGCGCCGGCTTGATAAGGACACGTCAGCCCTCTAGGCTGCTGACGGGTGACCGTGCTTCGGAGGGAAAAGTGATACCACGCTGATGTGGTTCTCGGAGAAGGAACGGGGCGGGTCGTAACCGTAGCTACGACGTCGCACACTGCCCCAGCCATTCTCTAGAGTTGGAAAATGGAGGAGGTGGGTGGGGGAAAGAGAGTCAAAGAAATTCTTCTTCTTCTGCGGAAGAAAATTAGATGAACCGCACATTTCTTTTCGGGCAGCCACAATAAATTAAACCCATTTCGTACAGAAAACTGACTGTATTGGGCCTCCTAAAGCTACTGCTCTTGGTTTTCGTGAGTCTTGTTCTATATGAGAAAAGAAAAATGGCTCGGAGCATTGAGTTATTTGAGGTCTGCAAAATTTGCTGGGCCCAGAGAGACAGGAGTATGAGACTTCAGACACCTCCCCACTTCATGCCTGGCATTTTATTCCTGATTAGCTGCTTCACCCATTATGTCCGTGCTCCTGGAATTTGTCATAAAAAGAACGGTGTATAGCCAACCAATCGCTTGTGTTATTTTAATGTAAATTCTTGGTAAATAACTTAGGAACTGCCGTTTTTTCCTCTAAAAACCCGCTTACAACTGCTGCTATTCACGGCAATTTGAATCTGTGCTCCGGGTTGCAATCTCAAACTTGGCCCAAATAAACACTCAACTTGTGAATTTTGCCCCAGTTGTTTTTTTTTGTTTTTGAGGCGGAATTCCGCTCTTGCTGCCCAGGCTGGAGTGCAATGGTGCGATCTTGGCGCACTGCAACCTCCGCGCCCCGCGTTCAAGCCGTTCTCCTGCCTCAGCCTCCCCAGTAGCTGGGATTACAGGCATGCACCACCACGCCCGTCTAATTTTGTATTTTTAGTAGAGACGGGGTTTCTCCATGTTGGTCAGGCTGGTCTCGAACTCCTGACCTCAGGAGACCCACTCACCTCGGCCTCCCAAAGTGCTGGGATTACAGGCATGAGCCGCCGTGCCCGGCCTTGCCTCAGTTCTTTAGGTTGACAAATTAGTCCTCCAGTAATTTAAACGAAGTGTTTAAAAGATATGCACTTGTACGTGCATTTATTCATATGGAAAATGAGTATGTGGTGGGTTTATATTTATGTATACGGTTTTCGTATATCTACTTGTGTAGCACTTTCACTTTTCGGAAGGTTTAATGTCTGCTATCTTATTTTACTAGTTTTCATCATATAGACAACAGCCCTGCTGCAAAGATGGTCAATGTACCTAAAACCCGAAGAACCTTCTGTAAGAAGTGTGGCAAGCATCAGCCTCACAAAGTGACACAGTATAAGAAGGGCAAGGATTCTTTGTATGCCCAGGGAAAGAGGCGCTATGATCGGAAGCAGAGTGGCTATGGTGGGCAGACAAAGCCAATTTTCCGGAAGAAGGCTAAGACCACAAAGAAGATTGTGCTAAGGCTGGAATGTGTTGAGCCTAACTGCAGATCCAAGAGGATGCTGGCCATTAAGAGATGCAAGCATTTTGAACTGGGAGGAGATAAGAAGAGAAAGGGCCAAGTGATCCAGTTCTAAACTTTGGGATATTTTTCTTCTGATTTTGAAGAGAAAATGTTGAAGCCATAGAAAAATTACCTGAGGGAAAATAAATAGTGATATTCTTACGCAAACCTTTTGTGGTTTTTACTTATAAATAGAATTCCATGTTTAGTGTAGTCCCACCTCAAACTTTACTAACAAGTTTATATATATATTTATCTATATAAACATATATATATGAAGGGAAAAATACTATATTATTTTGTTTTCTAGTCAATTTTAAATGTTGAGTGAATTCATAAACATTGAGCAGCTTAGAAGGGTCTTTTAAGATTTTGCAAGAGAAGAAACAAGATATGCTAGGCTTGTGTATAGCAGGCTGGGTTAGGCAGAGGATCGAAGCTGGGGGATAGTAAGAGCTGACGGCAAATGTTCCGTCTAGTAGGGGTCACTAGCCAGGTAATGTGCTTCCTGTTACGCTAGTCACATTTAGTACTCAACAGCCACATGTGGCTAGTTTATTGAACAACAAAGATATAAAACATTACCACTGCAGAAAGTTCTTTTGGACAGTATAGACTATGGCCTTGAGTATAAAAGAATAGTTCAAAATTGACTTCAAACTAAAGTTAATTGAAAGTCCAAGATAGCATAAATTTTGTTTTTTGAACCTCTCAGAACACTAGGAGGTACGGAAATTTCTTTTTTTTTTAGACAATCTGTCACGCTGGAGTGCAGTGGCACATTCGTGGCTCACTGTGGCCTTTCAGGCTCTATAGGCTCTACCTTAGCTTTGGAGTAGTTGGGCACCACCATGCCTGGCGAATTTGCCTGGCCTTTTTTTTTTAAGATGGGGTCTCACTATGTTGGTCTGGGCTGGTCTCAACTCGTGGGCTCAAGCAGTTCTCCCATCTCAGCCTCTCAAAGTGTTGGGATTACAGTGTCTGCTATGTGATTGGCCAGAACTTATTGACAGTTGGGAAGGTTTAGGAGTTATAAACTGAAAACAAAAAGGTTGAAATTCACAATGAAAAAAATTGAGCCTTGTAATTATGAAAGGCAAGAAAAGGTCAGCATCAGATGAAAAGCTGGGAAAAGGTATGGGTTATAAGAGGACAAATTCTGCCTTTTGTATATGAATTTAAGTTGACTAAGATACATGGGAATGACTGAAGAGAGTTAGAGGAATGCAAAGGGCTAGGGTGTGTAGGAGTAACATGGTTTGCACATAATCCCAATAACGATTATAGCTGCATTTGTTGACTGTAAAAACCATGTATACAAGTTTATTTTTAAATACGTCACCATCACTTTTTACTTTTTTGGAGACAGGGTCTTGCTCTGTTGCCCAGACTTGTGTGCAGTGGCTTACCCTGCTCACTGTAGCTTTGACCTCCCAGGCTCAAGTTATCCTCTCACCTCAGCCTTCCTAGTAGCTGGGACTGCAGGCACGCAGCACTATGCTCGGCTAATTTTTGTATTTTTTATAGAGACGGAGTTTTGCCATGTGGCTCAGGCTGATCTCGAATTCCTGGGCTCAAAGGATCCACCCATTTCAGCCCAAAGTGTTGGGATTGCAGGCGTGAACCACCTCACCTGGCCTACCATCACTTTTTAAAGAACGTTTTAATGCAGCTGTTTTGTAATATTTATGGACAATCCCTCACCAACCTACGAGTTTAGAAAATCCTAAAATATTTTACTTACAGAATTCTTGGTTTTAAAGACCAAAAGTGAATTAACTAGAAGACAGTAGCCTGGGCCTAAAATCTGATCTGGGTTCATAGTACTTCCCTCGTAGGATGATTTGTAAAGAATAAATGCTTATAAAACACCTGGAATGGCTGGGCACAGTGGGTCATGCCTGTAACCCCAGCACTTTGTGAGGCCGAGGTGGGCGGATCACTTGAGGTCAGGAGTTCGAGACCAGCCTGACCAACATGTGAAAACGCTACTAAACATACAAAAATTAGATGGCCAGGCGCAGTGGCTTATGCCTGTAACCCCAGCACTTTGGGAGGCCAAGGAGGGTGGATCACGAGGTCAGGAGTTCGAGACCGGCCTGGTCAACATAGTGAAACCCCGTCTCTACTAAAAATGCTAGTGAAACCCTGTCTCTACTAAAAATGCAAAAATTAGCCAGACGTGGTGGCACATGCCTGTAATCCCAGCTACGTGGTAGGCTGAGGCAGGAGAATGACTTGAACTCGGGAGGCAGAGCGGAGGTTGCAGTAAGCCGAGACCACGCCATCACACTCCAGTCTGGGTGACAGAGCAAGACTCCATCTCAAAAAACAAAAACAAAGTGCATCTACTCAGGAATATCTGAACTTTCAAAAAAGAAAAAAAAAAAAGCCCCAAATAAACATTTAAGGAAGACAAAGGCAGTAATTATTTTGTAAGAAATAATCTTACAGAGACCCTGCTAACAAGCCCAAAACAGCAATTATATTATGTTAACACTGGAGAGGGCTTTTCTCCAGTAACTTTTATTCTTTCCTTTGTTCATAAAAACCAGTCTGAGGTTATTGCAATGTTCTGGTGGAGAGGCTGACTTGAGGTTGGTCAGTGGGAATGAACAGAATGAAAAAGTTAATACTGGTTCTATTTTCCATGAGTCTTTCAAGTTGGTTATTTTTCCATTCCTTATGCCCTAGTTCACGTCATCTTTTTTTGAGACAGGTCTCCATCTGTCACCCAGGTTGGAGTGCAGTGGCATGATCTTGGCTTACTGCAATCTCCCAGGCTCAAGTGATGCTCCTACTTCAGCCTCCAGAGTAGCTGGGACTACAGGCATATGCCACAATGCTCAGTTAAGTTTTGTATTTTTTGTAGAGACAAGGTTTCACCATGTTGGCCAGACTGGTCTCGAACTCCTGACCTCAGGTGATCCACTCGCCTCGGCCTCCAGAGTAGCTGGGACTACAGGCATATGCCACAATGCTCAGTTAAGTTTTGTATTTTTTGTAAAGATAGGATTTTGTCTTGGTGACCAGGCTGGTCTTGAATTCCTGGGCTCGAGCAATCTGCCAGCCTCGACCTCCTGAAGTGTTGGGATTACAGGAGTGAGGCACACTGCACTGGGCCCAAATCACCATTTAGCTGGTGTATTGCCACTCCTTTTAAAATTAAAAACATTAAAAATTTTGTCATTTAATATGAAAAAAAATAATATATTAAACATTTTGTCACTAATACATTTTTGTCATCTTATGTGACAAAAATAATTTAAAAACCCACCCTAATAATACAAAATGTAATCAGCAAAAAGTAGCAATTTTTGGCCAGGCGTGGGGGCTCACGCCTGCAATCCCAGCACTTTGGGAGGCCGAGGCAGGCGGATCACGAGGTAGGAGTTCGAGACCAGCCTGGCCATCATAGTGAAACCCTGTCTCTACTAAAAATACAAAAAAATTAGCCGAGTGTGGTGGCACACGCCTGTAGTCCCAGCTACTCGGGAGGCTGAGGCAGCAGAATGGCATGAACCCGGGAGGCAGAGCTTGCAGTGAGATGAGATCACACCACTGCACTCCAGCCTGGGCGACAAAGAGAGACTCCGTTTCAAAAAAAACAAAAACAGATAGGGTCTTGCTATGTTGTCCAGGCTGGATTCAAACTCCTAGGCTCAAGCGATGCTCTCATCTCAGCCTCCTGCATAATCAATTTCTTTTATAACACCTAAAATGTGAGGCAAAGAGAAGATCCTAACAGGTTTTTTTCTCACAAAAAATTTTAGGGCAGCCAAAGAAAATTAAAGGAAGGAAATGCAGAAAGGAAAAGAAAATGCAGAAGGGAAAACATTTGTTGATCTAATCACTAACCCCCAAAGCCAGGAGCTGATCTATTTGTTTCAAAAACAGCTACTACTTCAGACTCTGGCCTTCTTAGCTCAGTCCTGGAAATAACCTAAGTTTTTAGTTCTTTGAACTAGTGATGTCAGGTCAGAATACCAGAAATAGGTAAAGAGCCTCCTGATTCACCCTTATTTATAACCCCCCAAATCTTGCACCAGATTGGGCTGTGAGGGTAAGTCTAAAGGTAGCTCGTAAAGCAAGAGAACTATTTACCTCACCTTGAATGAGCATATGTGTTCTTAAACCACTATGAATCTTAAATTGATGCAATAATTTTGAGACTACCATTTAATAGTTGTAAGTTTAAGTAACTTTTTTTTTTCTTGAGATGGAGGCTTGCTCTGTTGCCCAGGCTGGAGTGCAGTGGCGTGATCTCGGCTCACTGCAACCTCTGCCTCCTGGGTTCAAGCGATTCTCCTGCCTCAGCCTCCTGAGTAGCTGGGACTACAGGAGCGTGCCACCATGGCTGGCTAATTTTTGTATTTTTAGTAGAGACGGGGTTTCACCGTGTTAGCCAGGATGGTCTCAATCTCCTGACCTCGTGATCCGCCCGCCGCGGGCTCCCAAAGTGCTGGGATTACAGGCAGGAGCCACCGCGCCCGGCCCACACCTCACAGATGTCTATGCTGCTTCTCCTTAAGCTTCTTAGATCTGTGACTTTATAGTTTCCCTTAGATTTGGAAAATTTGAGCCATTATTTCTTCAAATATTTTTTCCATGACTTCCCCTCCATTCGAGACTCCCATTACACATATATTAGGTTGCTTAAATGATGCTCTGTTCATCAGAAATGTTAGTTTTTTCAGAGCAGTTTTAGGGTCATAGGAAAATTGACCAGAAAGTACAGTTCCCATGTATCACCTGCTCCCACACACATACAACCCCCCTATCATCGTCCTGCACCACAGCTGTACTTTTGTTACAACTGATGAACCTCTTCTTACATGTCGTTATCATCCAAAGTCCATAACTTACGTAAGAGTTCACTCCCAGTAGTGTACGCTCTATGAGTTTTGAAAAATGTGTAATGACACGCATCCACCATTTTCGTATCATACCAAATCGTTTCACTGCCCTAAAATTCCGGTGTTCTCTACCTACTCATCCTTCTCAGCCCACAACCCCTAGCAACTACTAATCTTTTTACTGTCTTTATAGTTTAGCCTTTTCCAGAATGTCATAGAGTTGGAATCATACAGTGAGTGGCCTTTTCAGATTGGGTCCTTTACACTCAGTGACATGCATTTAAGGTTCCTCTGTGTCTTTTCATAGATTGATAGCTCTTTTTTCTTTTTCTTTTATTTTTAGTTAACATCCCATTGTCTGGATGTACTACAGTTTATTTATCTATTTAACTTTTTTTTTTTTTTTTTTAGACAAAGTCTCTCTGTTGCCCAGGCTGGAGTGCAGTGGCACGATC
>NW_012113347.1:0-1416 GCF_000951035.1 Colobus angolensis palliatus | reverse complement strand
CCTCTAAGCATGGCTTTTGTTTCATCTTACAATTTTGATAGGTTGTATTTTCATTTTCTTGTTCAAACTATTCTTTTTTTTTTTTTTTTTTTTTTTGAGATGGAGTCTCGCTCTGTCGCCCAGGCTGGAGTGCAGTGGCCGGATCTCGGCTCACTGTAAGCTCCGCCTCCTGGGTTTACGCCATTCTCCTGCCTCAGCTTCCCAAGTAGCTGGGACTACAGGCGCCCGCCACCTCACCCAGCTAGTTTTTTTGTATTTTTTTTTAGTAGAGACGGGGTTTCACCGTGTTAGCCAGGATGGTCTCGATCTCCTGATCTCGTGATCTGCCCATCTCGGCCTCCCAAAGTGCTGGGATTACAGGCTTGAGCCACTGCGCCCGGCCCAAACTATTCTTAAACTTCTCTTGGGACTTCTTTGATTCCTGCGTTATTTAGAAGTGGATTATTTAGTCTCCAAATATTTTGGGATTTTTCCGTTACCTTTCTGTTACTGATGTCCAGTTTAATTTTAGTGTGGTCTGAGAGCTTACTTTGTATGCTTTATATTCTTTTTAATTTCTTTAGGTATGTTTTATGGCCCAAATGTGGTCTGTCTAGGTAAATTTTCCGCGTGAGTTTGAGAGGAATGTGTATTCTGCTGCTGATGAAGTATTCTGTCATTGTCAATTAGACCCAGTTGATTGATGATGCTGTTGAGTTCCGCTGTGTCCTTACTGATTTTCTGCCTGCGGGGTCTATCCATTTCTGATAAGAGGGTGTTGAAGCCTCCAGCTGTAACAGTGAACGGAGCCGTTTCTCCCTGTAGTTCTTCCAGGTTTTTCCTTGCGTGTTTTGACACACTGTTGTTAAGTACATGCGTGTTAAGGGTGGGCATGTCTCCTTGGAGAAATGATCTTTTTATCCGTATGGAGTGCCATTTTTCATGCCCGCTAGTTTCCTTGTTCTGCCTGAGATTGATCAAGCTGCTCCACCGTTCTTTTGTGTGGGCTTAGTGTGGTACAACTTTCTTCCTTTCCTTTCAAAGTGTGTTTATATTTTAAGTGGATTCCTTATAGACAGCATATAATTGGGTCTTGTTTTTTTAATCTATCCTGACTGTCTTTTAATTGGTGTGTTTAGATCATTCACATTCGAAATGATCATTGATACAGTTTATTTAATACCTGCCATGTTTGTTACTCTTTTTTATTGGGGCACTTGTTCTTTCTTTTTTTAAAATCTTCTCTTCTTTATCTGCTTTGTTTGGTTTTAATTGGGCATGTTATATGATTTACTTTTTAAATTCTGTTAGCACAGAATTATTCTTTTTTTTTTTTTTTTTTAGATGGAGTTTTGCTCTTTTTGCGCAGGCTGAATTGCAGTGATGTGATCTTGCACCACACCCAGCTGATTTTTGTATTTTTAGTAGAGACAGGGT
>NW_012113346.1:0-2949 GCF_000951035.1 Colobus angolensis palliatus | reverse complement strand
CAAAGGACATATCCTCAGATAAAAGCTAGAAAGAAGATTTCTGAGAAAGTTCTTTTTTACGTGTGATTTCATCTCACAGAGTTACAGCTTTCTTTTCATGGAGCACTTTGCCAACATTGTTTTCATGGAATCTACCAACAAATATTTGGGAGCACTTTGAGGCCTATGGTGAAAAAGGAAATATCTTCAGATAAAAACTAGAAATATCTTTTCTGACAATCTGAGTTTTGATGTGTGAATTCACCTCACTGAGTTACACTGTTCTCGTCATTGAGAACTTTGCTAACACTTTTTTCATGCAATCTGCAATGGGATATTTGGTGGCGCATTGAGGAATATGCTGAAATCGGAAATATTCTCAGATAAAAACTGGAAAGAAGTTTTCTGAGTAACAGTTTGTGATGTGTGAATTCATCTCACAGAGTTACACCATTCTTTTAATGGAGCAGTTTGGTAGCAACTTTTTTGGGGTATCTGAGAAGAGATATTTTGGATTGCATTGAAGCATACGGTGCTTCAAATTTATCCTCAGATAAAAACTAGAAAGAAGCTTTCTGAGAATCTGCTCTTTGATGTGTGTATTCATCTCACAGAATAACACCCTTCTTTTCATGGAGTAGTTTGCTAACACTGTGTTCGTGGAATCTACAAAGGGATAGTTTGGAGCAAGTTGAGGTGTGTTGAGGCGAGTTGAGGTGAGTTTTTCTCTGAGAAAATAACCTCAGAGAAAAGCTAGAAAGAAGATTACTGAGAAATTTCTCTGTGATGTGTGAACTCACGTTACAGAGGGACAGTTTTCTTTTTTTGGAGCAGTTTGCTAACACTGTTTCCATGGAACCTGCAAACGGATATTTGGGAGTGTAACGAAGCCTCTGTTGAAAAAGGAAATATCCTCAGATGAAAATCAATAAGAAGCTATCTGAGAGACTGCTTTGGCATCTGTGAATTGATCTCACAGAATTACACTGTTCTTTTCATTGAGCAGTTTACTGACACTGTTTTATTGGAACGTGCAATGAGAAATTTTGGAGCGCATTGAAGCTTAGGGTGACAAAAGAAATATCATCAGGCAAAAACTAGAAAGAAGCTTTCTGAGAATCTGCTGTGTGATTTGTGAATTCATCTCACAGAATTACATGATTCTTTTCATGAAGCAGTGTGGTAGCACTGTTTTGGGGGGAATCTGAGAAGGGTTATTTTGTATCCCATTGAAGCTTGTAGTGACAAAGGAACCATCCTCAGACAAAAACCAAAAGGAAGCTTTCTGTGAAACTGCTCCGTGATGTGTGAATTCATCTTACAAAGTTACACTGTTGTTTTCTTTGAGATATTTGAAAACACTTTTTTCATGGAATCTGCCATGGGATATTCGGGAACGCATAGGAGAATATGGTGAGAAAGGAAATATGCTCAGATAAAAACTAGTAAGAAGCTTACTGAGATACAGTTTTGTGAAGCATGAATTCATTTCACAGAGTTTCATCTTTTTTTTATGCATCAGTACGATAGCACTGTTTTGGGGAATCTGCTATAGGATATTCGGGAGTGCTTTAAAGCCTATGGTGACAAAGGATATATCCTCAGAAAAAAACCAAACAGAAACTTTCTGAGAAACTGCTTTGTGATGTGTGAATTCACCTTACAAATTTACACTTTTGTTTTTGTGGAGCAGTTTGCTAACACTATTTTCGTGGAATCTGTAAAAGGATATTCATGAGCCCATTGAGGCCAATGGGGAGAAAGGAAGTATCCTCAGAGAAAAACTAGAAAGAAGCTTTCTGAGAAACTGCTTTGTGATTTGTGAATTCAACTCACAGAGTTACACCATTATTTTCACGGAGCAGTTTGTAGCACTGTTTTTGGGGAAACTGAAATGGGAAATTTTGGATCACATTGAAGTCTATGGAGGCAAAGGAAATATCCTCAGATAAAAAGAAGAGAGAAGCTTTCTGAGAAACAGTTTTATGGTGTATGAGTTTATCTCACAGAGTTACACCATTCTTTACAAGGAGCAGTTTGGTAAAACTGTTTTTGGGAAATCTGAGAAGAAATATTTTCATGGCTTTGAAGCGTATGGTGGCAAATGAAATATCCTCAGATAATAACTAGAAAGAAGCTTTCTGAGAAATTTCTTTGTGATGTGTGTATTTGTCTCACAGAGTAACAACTTAGTTTTCATGGAG
This sequence comes from Colobus angolensis palliatus, assembly GCF_000951035.1. NCBI lineage: Eukaryota > Metazoa > Chordata > Mammalia > Primates > Cercopithecidae > Colobus > Colobus angolensis. Next base: position 766 of record NW_012113346.1, on the reverse strand, counting down.
CAGTTTGCTAACACTGTTTTTGTGGTATTTACAAAGGTATATTTGGGTGCCAGTTCAAGCCTATGGTGACAAAGGAAATGTCCTCAGATAAACACTAGAAAGGAGATTTCAGATAAACAGCTTTGTGATGTGTGAATTCACCTCAAAAAGTTACACAACCCTTTTCATGGAGCATTTGGTATCCCTGTTTTACGGGAATCTCAGAAGGGATATTTTGAATTGCATTGAAGCCTATGGTTACAAGGGAAATATCCTCAGACAGACACTAGAAAGAAGATTTGTGAGAAATTTCTTTGTAATGTGTGAATTCACCTCACAGAGTTACACGATTCTTTTCTTTCAGCACTTTGCTAACACTGTTTTTGTGGAATCTGCAATAGGGTATTTGGGAACACATTGAAGCCTATGGTGACCAAGGAAATATCCTGATAGAAAAACCAAAAAGAAGATTTATGGGAAACTGTTTTTTGATGTGTGAATTAATCTCACAGATTTACAACTCTGTTTTCATGGAGCTGCTTACTAACACTATTTTCGTGGAATCTGCAAATAAACATTCATCCCACAGAGTTACATGATTCTTTTCATGGATCAGTTTGCTACCAGTGTTTTTGGGTAATCTGAGAAGGGATATTCTGGATCGCATTGAAGAATATGGTGACAAACGAAATATGCTCTGATAAAAACTAGAAAGAAGCTTTCTGAGAAACTGCTTTGTGATGTGTGAATTCATCTCACAGAGTTACACCTTTCTTTTCATGGAACA
>NW_012113345.1:0-1931 GCF_000951035.1 Colobus angolensis palliatus | reverse complement strand
CATCCAGAGAGAAACAGCAGTTCAGGTTGCAGAGTTCCATCTAGCATTCTGGCCACGAGGTGCCCAGTCCAAAACAGTGCCCAATATCAAATAAGGATTGCCATTTAAAAGAGGGATATTTGGTGACTGCCTGAGGCAACTTATGTGTCCCAGATCTCAGAGGCTGGTACACCCCAGTGTCAGTTTTCTGTTGCCAGAGACATCTATCACTGTGCATCAGGTTGCACACAATTGTGATTTCATCAGGCTAGCAGATTTAAGGTTTAAAAGGCAATGCCTGAGACGTAAATTGTTGAAAACCTGCTGCTGCAAAGGGTTCCATTCCAAGTGTGTGACTTCATTGGTTACCTTGACTATGGATGCCAGGAGAACCCCCATGTGAGATGCGTGTTGTCTCTAGTACCCAAAGAGACCTAACTAGCTGCCAGGCCTCCTTTATAGCAGTGAGTGCAGCCAGGGGATTGCCTGTATCTGGGATACCGTTTTGGCTTCTTGCTCAAGTAGCTTTGGCATTCATTGTGCCCATGACCTTTTTGACCAGCTAAACTGGGCTGTTACATTGTGACACGTGGGTTGTCACTTTTTTCTTTTTCTCGAGATGGAGTCTTGCTCTGTCACCCAGGCTGAGTGCAGTGGTGCAATCTTGGCTCACTCTAACCTCTGCCTTCCAGGTTCAAGCACTTCTCCTGCCTCAGCCTCCTGAGTAGCTGGGATTACAGGTGCCCACCACTGCGCCCTGCTAATTTTTATATTTTTAGTAGAGACAGGGTTTCACCATGTTGGCCAGGCTGAGCTTGAACTCCTGACCTCGTGATCTACCCACCTCAGTCTCCCAAAGTGCTGGGGTTACAGGCATGAGCCACCGCGCCCAGCTGGTTGTCACATTTTTATCTGTAACAAGTAAATCCAGAATTGATAAAATAATGTCATGTTTCCATTTAGTATGCAGTACCACTTTGTTTTATAACCCAGTGGGGCTTGGGTGGCTTAGGTAACAGACAGGAGTGGATACGGCCCACTATTGTGTCTTAGTTCTTAGCTGTGAGGGGGCGTAATCTTCCAGGACATCAATGCCTATAATGCACTCAGGGTGGGAAACACAGCTACCTGCATAAAACATTGCTCACAGGGCCCTGCCCACAAGTATATAAGCATTGTATGCAGATAAGCATCAAGGGCCACCAGTTTGTTCCTAAACCTCCCAATGTCATCTGTTTAATTATTCTCCTAAAAGGACCCAGAAACATTGTCATGTGGGCTCCAGTATCCAAGAACCTGAGAAAAAACTGAAGTCCTCTGTTTTCTCCTCTTATCATTACAAGGATATAAGGCCAGAGGGCTACAGTGGGGACCTAGAGGCCTTGGCCCCATTCTTAACTGTGTCAATCAGGCCAAGACACTTAGGTGGCAATGTTCCTTTATCAAACACTCATAACAGCCACACTGCATAAGATTTCCCTGGTCTTCCTCCTTACCCATTAGAGCCTGACTCTTCCCATCTTCTGGGGTGACACTGTACATGTTAGTTCCTCTCGTGCCTCAGGGACCATACAAGGATCTGTCTCTAGTTCCTTCTCGGGTGCCTCAGGGTCTATCTGAATACTCACCATCCAAGCTCTTGGGCCCTGACAATGCGGGATCACATAAGTGCCCAGCACCTAGGGGGATCTTGAACTGTGGTCTTCTGTTTCCACATTCCTTTCTCTCTGTCTCAGTCCATGCAGCCAGCTCATCTACATCTGTGGGGAGGAGAATGACATATGTTCCATTTATCACCCATCCTTATCCATAACTCCTCCAGGTGCATGTCCAGCCCCTGCGCTCCTGGGCTGATGTCTCTGCCTTGGGCTGAGTACTGGTTGGTATTGCCCCTCCCACTTTGCCAGAAAGCCATGTTTCTCTGACTGGACCTTACTCACTTCACCAATTTT
>NW_012113344.1:0-1602 GCF_000951035.1 Colobus angolensis palliatus | reverse complement strand
TTAGCCAGGATGGTCTCGATCTCCTGACCTCGTGATCCGCCCGTCTCGGCCTCCCAAAGTGCTGGGATTACAGGCTTGAGCCACCGTGCCTGGCGAAAATATTCTTCAATATAAAAATTAAGGCAACTACATGAATCTGATATTTTGGTCTCTTAATTTTATTTCTTTTTCTGCGTAATTAACATTTTATTTTACAACCTAGAAAGATGATAGTTCCTAGTTTATTACACAAAACTTGCAAACACATAGTGTTCCCCTACAGCCAGCATTCCGTTTCTATTTTTAATATCTTACATTGCTGCCGTACACTTGTCTCAACTAATCAACCAATATTCATAAGTTATCATTAACTAAGCTCCATTGTTTTTAAAAATTTCATTAGTTTTTCCTCATGTCTTTTTTTCTGTCCCAGAATCCCATCCTAGATACTACATTACATTCAGTTTTCATATCTTCTTAGCTTCCTCTTGTCTGTGATACTTTCTTACACTTAGCTTGTGTTTAATGAGCTTGAGGAGTGCCAGTCAGCTATTTAGCAGAAAGTCTTTAAATTTGTGTTTGTCTGATGTCCTTTTCTCATGGTTATACTGAGATTGTAGATTTTTGGAAGGATGACCACAAAGGTGAAGTACCATTTTGATCACATCACAATCAAGAGTAAGTACTATTAATCTGACTTATCACTAACGATGTTAAACTTCATCATTTGACAAAGGTAGTATCTTCCAAGTTTTTTTCTCAACTGAAAACTTACTTTTTTCCTCTTTCCTCACTGTATTCTTTGGTAGCAAGTTAGTGCAGCCCACACTGAAGAGGAAGGGATTCAGCTCCATCTCACTGAGGAGGAAGTATCTGCACAAATTACTTGGAATTCTTTTCTACAGGAGATTTGTCTCTTCTCCTTCACATATTTACTCACCCATGCATTTATTTGTATCCGTAGGAACTCATGATTATTTATTTTATATTCTAGGAGATAATCCAATATTACATTATTTAATTTGCTGCATAAATTTTTCAGTTTTTTCATGAGAGATCTTTGAGTCTGATTGCTCCTATCTCATTTTGACATATTCCTATCAAATTATTTTTTGAGCACTTCCTTACTTTCTGGTGCTACAAGATTCACCAGAATTATTTTGTATATTTCATCCCCTAGCCCTAGAATCAGCCATTTCTCCAAGGAGGCTGATGTTTTTATTAGAGAATCCTACCAGAAAACAACACATGGGTGCTGGTTGGTTTCTTCTATTTCCTACTTTTACTTCAATTCTGTGAGGGAGGAAAATATTGTCCAGTAAATGCTCTGGATGCCCTCCATTACAATTGCACCACTCCTTCTAATGAATATGAATAAAAGCATATTCACACACATATACAATTCTACCAATAAAGAAGCAATAAATTCCCAGATGCTCTGGCTTATAAACATACAAAGATAGAGGATTTCTTTTTTTTTTTTTTTTTTTTTTTGTAGAGGCAGGGTTTTTTTTTTGAGACGAAGTTTTACTCTTGTTGCCCTGGCTGAAGTGCAATGGCATGATCTTGACTCACTGCAACCTCCACCTCCCAGGTTCAAGTGATTCTCCTGCCTCAGCCTCC
>NW_012113343.1:0-1147 GCF_000951035.1 Colobus angolensis palliatus | reverse complement strand
GAATGGCATGAATCTGGGAAGCAGAGCTTGCAGTGAGCCGAGATTGAGCCACTGCACTCCAACCTGGTGACAGAGTGAGATTCCGTCTCAAAAAAAATTAAAAAAAGAAAAATTTCAGAAGTGTTTCAAGGAGCTGACAAGAGCCTAAGTCAGTTTTGTAAGAGACTCTATGAAGCATTCTGGCTTTACACCCCGTTTAACTCTGAGGCTGCTGAACAGCAGCATATGGTGATTACTTCATTTGTAGGGCAAGCCCAGGGCGACATCGAGCGGAAGCTGCAGGCGTGAATGCCACCCAGTCTATGAAAGTGGCCACCAACGTGTATGTTAACTGTGACCAGGGAACAAAACGGGAAAGAGCAAAAGCAACAAGCATGGCGGCTAGGCACGCCAAAGGTTAAATCCCTCTCCCCAGCCCAGCTCTATCTAAAAAAAAAAAAAAAAGGAGGCTAAAGACCAGCGCCAGGAGAAGAGCAAAAGAAAAAAAAGACTAAGAGTAAGTGTAAAAAAAGGAAATCAAAAGGAAATAGGAGAGACAGATAGCAGTGCGCGAGGGCAAGGCCCATGCGGTTGCCTGGCCCCACCAGCTGGACGTGGGAGCAGAAAAACTCAGAAAAAAAAAAAAGGAAAGTAAATTAAAGGCTTAAAGAAAAAAAGCCAATCTGCTGGCAACAGCTCTTATTTTTTTTTTGAGATGGAGTCTCGCTCTGTCGCCCAGGCTGGAGTGCAGTGGCCAGATCTTGGCTCACTACAAGCTCCATCTCCCGGGTTTACGCCATTCTCCTGCCTCAGCCTCCCGAGTAGCTGGGATTACAGGCGCCCGCCACCTCGCCCAGCTAGTTTTTTGTATTTTTTAGTAGAGACGGGGTTTCACCGTGTTAGCCAGGATGGTCTCGAACTCCTGACCTCATGATCCACCTGCCTCGGCCTCCCAAAGTGCTAGGATTACAGGCGTGAGCCACTGCGCCCGGCCTATCAGCCCTTTTCAACCACTAAACTGGAAACACCCTGAACCCGCCACCTTGCTCTTGGTATCAGAGAGTCCTGTCAAGCATGACTGTGCAGAGGTGTTGGACTCAGTTTACTCTGGCAGACCTGACCTCCGGGACCAGTCTTGGGCATCAGCAGACTGGGAGTTGTATGTGGA
>NW_012113342.1:24503-25353 GCF_000951035.1 Colobus angolensis palliatus | reverse complement strand
CTTGCAGTGAGCTGAGATCCGGCCACTGCACTGCACTCCAGCCCGGGCGGCAGAGCGAGACTCTGTCTCAAAAAAAAGAAAAATAAACATTTGGAAAGTACTCAACTTACCTGTTTTTTAAAAACTAAGAAGCACTGACATGACTGAGTTCCTCAAGGGCACTGGCTCTTTTTGGTATCCCCAGTAGACAGAAAAATAATTATTTGTGGAGTAAGTCAATGAAAGTTTCATCAACTACACGGTAGTATTACACACACCCCCAGACATATGAATGCATTTCAGTTTCTACAGATCCGGTACACCATGGGTCTCAACAGCTATTTCTGGAATGAAAGAAATACTTCATAAAATATAACACTATATACACCAGGATACACAAAACACACATGGATATTTAGTTTTATTCCACATTTAATATATGTAAAAGGGTGCTTTTGTAAATGCAAAGATTAAATCAGATAACCACTGAATAGCAGTCTTGAAAACATTAGCAAGTTCTCTTAGGTCCAGGGTGGATACTGCAGTTCACTTAGCCAACTTTCTGCATTGAGACATCCTTGCCAGGAATCCTGTCAGTTATGCAAAGATGTGGCACGAGATAACTCCTCTTGCTGTGATGGTTCGTCTTCAATGACAGGTCCCTTATAGTATTTAGGTACAACAAGGTCTTTTGTGCTTGGAATGCCATTGAAAAAGCTGCCTCACCTGTTAGTGAGGGGAACCCCAAAGACAAAGGGAGAGGAAGGGCTGGGTGCAGTGGCTCACACCAGGGGTGTGAGACGGGGTTTAGTAGAAACCCCGTCTCTACTAAAAATGCAAAAATTAGCTGGGTGTGGTGGCACACACGTAT
>NW_012113342.1:20966-21868 GCF_000951035.1 Colobus angolensis palliatus | reverse complement strand
AAAAAAAAAAAAAAAGGGCAAGAAAACTGAAAACATATACTCACAGAAGGAAATGTACATGTAAATGTCCATAGCAGCATTGCTCATAATAGCCACAAAGTACAGACAACCTGCCCCGCCTGGGTTCCTAGCCAGCCTTCTTTCTCACCATTTTTGAGTGGGTCTTCTCATACCTGTCCCACTGAGCACCCAAGCATGCAACCAAGTGACATGGTCTTTGTGCCTCAAATGAGTAACCCAGGCAAAGTCATGTGGCTGGATTTGGGGCTGGCTAAAGAGTCTGGCCCATGACCAGGCATGGTGGTTCATGCCTGTAATCCTAGCACTTTGGGAGGCTGAGGCAGGTGGATCACTTGAGGCCAGGAGTTTGAGACCAGCCTGGCCAATATGGCGAAACCTCATCCCTACTAAAAAAAAAAAAAAAAAAATTAGGCACGGTGGTGCATGCCTATAATCCCAGCTACTCAGGAGGCTGAGGCAGGAGAATTACTCGAACCTGGGAGGCAGAGGTTGCAGTGAGCTGACAAGACGGTACGGCACTCCAGCCGAGTGAGACAGAGCGAGACCCCATCTCAAAAAAAAAAAAAAAAAAAAAAAAAACTCCAGCCCAGAGCTCAGGGTTCCCAGACTGTGAACCAAATCAAGTATAAGCCATTTCCCCAAAGAGCAAACAGGAGAGAAGGACCAAGGTGCTGATGTCCAAAGCCAAGTAGGAGGGTGGACCTGATGGAAACAACAATAACAAACTCACCCTAGCCAATGGAGCTTCCCAGAAACAAAGGTGCAGAGTTGTACCCCAACACAGAAGGCAACATCAAGAGAGTAGCTGGGTGCAGTGGCTCACGCCCGTAATCCCAGCACTGTAGGGAGGCTGAGGCCGGCGGATCACTTGAGGTCAGGAG
>NW_012113342.1:15797-17731 GCF_000951035.1 Colobus angolensis palliatus | reverse complement strand
AGTAGCTGGGATTATAGGCACGTGCCACCACACCCAGCTAATTTTTGTATTTTTAGTAGAGAAGGGGGTTTGTCGAACTCCTGACCTCGTGATCCGCCCGCCTCAGCCTCCCAAAGTGCTGGGATTACAGGTGTGAGCCACCGCACCCAGTCGAGTGAGACCCTGGCTTTAAAAAAAGAAAAAAAAAGCCAGGTTTTCTTCAATGAATATGCATTAGTAGTTAAAAAAAAATTTTTTTTTTTTTGCGACAGGGGTCTCATTGCATCACTCAGGCTGAAGTGCACCATCTCGGCTCACTGCAACCTCTGCCTCCCGAGTTCAAGAGATTCCTCTACCTCAGTCTCCTAAGTAGCTGGGACTACAGGCACATGCCACTATGCCTGGCTAATATTTGTATGTTTAGTAAAGAGAGGGTTTCACCATATTGGCCAGGCTGGTAATGAACTCCTGGCCTCAAGTGATCCGCCCACCTCAGCCTCCTAAAGTGCTGGGATTACAGGCATAAGCCACCCTACCAGGCCTAAAAAATTTTTTCAAACAAAGTAAAACAAACAAAAGCCACTTAAAGCCACGCCAATGGTATTTAAGGATATTATGGACCCCTCCAGGGTTATCTGCCCCAAGGAAGCTAACGCCCTAATAGAAGCCAATGAAGATCACACACTGGTTTGATCACTGTGGACAAAATATAAACCAAGTTCAGCAAGAAGGTGGCTAAGGACTGATTTACTGACACTGCACCACAAGTAAAATCGAGAACTGTAACACCTCCCAGCAACACGGCAAGTGTAAAGAAAATGATGCTGAAATGAAAACAGCAGAACTCATCCTTCCTTATCCACTCTCAAAACATACATACAGAAAATGCTGCATGGGGATAGTGAAGAGAGGAAAAGGTTTACCAGGCTGGACATTGTTTGCGTTTTTTTTGTTTTTTTGAGATGGAGTTTCCCTCTTGTTGCCTAGGCTAGAGTGCAGTGGTGTGATCTCGGCTCACTGCAACCTCCGCCTCCCGGGTTCAAGTGATTCTCCTGCCTCAGCCTTTTTAGTAGCTGGGATTACAGGCACCCGTAACCACGCTCAGCTACTTTTCGTGTTTTTTAGCAGCGGCATGATCTCCACTCACTGCAACCTTTGCCTCCCAGGTTCAAGGAATTCTCCTGTCTCAGCCTTCCAAGTAGCTGGGATTACAGGTGCGTGCCACCACGCCTGGCTAATTTTTGTATTTTTAGTAGAGATGGAGTTTCACCATGTTGGCCAGGCTGATCTCGAACTTCTGGGATTACAGGCATGAGCTTCCCTGCCTCGCCCTTCTTATCCTTCTTTTTCTTTTTATAGCATGCCTTTTCCTTTTACACAAACAGCATCTGTCTTTCATCAACACAGGAAAACATCAGGAGGCTTGTCAAATATTTCATAAACGCAAATTTGGTAAAGAAGGAGATAATGAAATGGTTGAAATGAAAAGAAAATGCCTTGCTAATGACAGCTTTGCTGGCGTTTCAAATCTAACCACTTCAGAGGAGAGCGGATCTCATTATCCAATATCGCACTGCTGCTGTTCTGAGGAGTCTCAGGGAGCCTGAGAGGGGTCTTTCCTCTAACTGTCAAGAGAAAGAGGCCAGTCACAGCAGCTCACGCCTGTAATCCCAGAACTTCGGAAGGCTGAGGTGGGCGGATCACTTGAGGTCAGGAGTTCGAGACCAGCCTGGCCAACATGGAGACACCCCATCTCTGCTAAAAATACCAACATTATCCAGGCGTGGTGGTGGATGCCTGTAATCCCAGCTACTTGGGAGGCTGAGGCAAGAAAATCGCTTGAACCCGGGAGGCGGAGGCTGCAGTGAGCTGAGACTCCGCACCACTGCACTCCAGCCTGGGTGACAGTCTCAAAAAAAAAAAAGAAAGAAAGAAAAGAAAGAAAGGAAAGAAAG
>NW_012113342.1:13338-15199 GCF_000951035.1 Colobus angolensis palliatus | reverse complement strand
TATAGGCGCACGCCACTATATCTGGCTAATTTTTCTATTTTTAGTACAGATAGGTTTTCACCATGTTGGCCAGGCTAGTTTTGAACTCCTGACCTCAAATGATCCGCCTGCCTTGGCCTCCCAAGTGCTGGGATTACAGGTATGGGCCACTGCGCCAAGCCCCATTTGCCCAATTATTGACCATCATTTATTGAGCTAAATCCAAAAAGGAAACTCTACCACTGACCCTTTTCTTTTTCACGGTCTCCAAAATGAATCCTAGGTTTTTCCCACAGGGTAATTCAAAAGGTCAGGTTGGAAATTGACTTCTTGCTTAAAAAAAGAAAAGCATTAAACAAAAGGTCCTCTTTAGAAATGAGGTTTATTTTCAAGGCTACTCAGTCCTAAAAGCCTGCATATTTACTTTTTTTCCTTCCTCCAGGTTTACCTCCAAGTCAGGATTTCAAAAACCACCAACATTCGGGCTCATTCTTACTGGTATAAACAAACAAAACAAAAAAAAAAGCAGACAACAAAAAACTCAACGAGCAAATCACACAGCTGTGGGATTCAGCGCCAACCCCGGGCGTTTCATTTTGGCAACGAAACCAGGATTCCCTTTCAAAGAAGCTTCTGGAAAATGCTGTATTTCCTAGATGCAGGCCCCTGGTTTTTCAACCTCAAAATCACCTACTCAAAAAGCAGACTCAGAAACCCAAGGTTTTAGAACATGGTCCCAATGTCACCACATCATAAAATCACTCTCATTCTTGCAACTGTACAATGAATGGCTCCCAAAGTCATTTTATTTAACAAAGGGGTCAAGGCAGAGGAAAATTTCTCTTAACATTCCCACAACTGCTCCACATGTCTTCTGTGGAAACACTTCACCAGGAACTAGCTCAATGCTCTTGCTAACAATTTAGTTTCTATACCGGAAGGCTGGTGTCCCTGTTACAGGTGGCCCGTTCGTTAAAGTCTTAGGGTTAATCGCAGCTGCACTGAGTGGCCAAGCAGACCCTGTTGGGATGTGAAAACAATTTGTTAACAGGACCCTGGCTGGGTCCAAAGGCTGTCAGACTCAGCAAGTAACACTGAATGTCCAAAAACACAGCTGTGTTAAACTTATAAGCCAATCCTTCTGCTCAGATCTCTGGATAGAAATGATTTTTCTTTTATCTATGGGGAATGCAATTTCATCACAGTCCCTTATATAAACCCTCCTGAAACCCCTTCAGTAGACAGCATTCCAATTCAGAGACTAAAGTGAAACTATCTTTGAAAACAAAGACGTGGCTGGGAAGCCATGCATATCTCGGCGAACGCTTTTCCACGCACCACGAGCTTGGGCTTTCTGGGAAGGCTGTCGGTTCTCTGGTCAAAAACATTCTTGAAGTCATCAGGAATGAAGGAATGGAGACTCAGCATCCCGGGAAAGTGAGTTCCTGGTTTCATCGCTGGGATTCAAGAGCCGAACAGCCTGGGGAAGTCAGAGGGCAGAAATGTCTGTGAGGATAGGACGTGATTGTTTTAAAAATATTGTCAGAGATTATTTTACATGACTATTAGTTAGATGATTTTACATGATTGTCTGATTTTTTTCAAGTAATCTGTGATCCACCTGTGAATATAATTAACAATATTGAACGACACAGTTAAAAGACGGATATACTCTTTTTTTTTAGAGTCTTGCTCTGCTGCCCAGGCTGGAGTACAGTGGTGCGATCTCGGCTGACTGCAACCTCTGCATCCCAGATTCAAGCGATTCTCCTGCCTCAACCTGCTGAATAGCTGCAATTACAGGCACCTGCCACCAAGCCAGGTTAATTTTTGTATTTTCAGTAGAAACGGGGTTTCACCATGTTGGCTGGGCTGATTTCGA
>NW_012113342.1:10733-11648 GCF_000951035.1 Colobus angolensis palliatus | reverse complement strand
AGAGTGATCATATAACCCAGCAATTTCACTCCTATATCGCTAATAACTAAAAACATAAATCTGCACAAAAACTTGTACATGAATGTTCTTGTCACCATTATTCATAATAGGTAAAAAATACAAACATCCCAACTATCTACCAACTGATAGATGGAAAACTGGGGTACAGTCACACAAGGGAATATGATTCTGCCATGAAAAGGAATGAAGCACTGCTCCATGCTACAACATGGATGAACCTCAAAAACATGATGCTGAGCGAGAGACGCCAGACACAAAAGGCCATGCAGTGTATGACTCCATTTATATAAACTGTAAACATGAGGCAAATCCACAGAGACAGGAAGCCGATGAGTTGTTGCCAGGGACTAGGGGAGGGGGAATGGGGAGTGACTGCCAATGGGCACGCGATTTCTTTCTGTGTTGATGAAAACGTTCTGAAATTGGATAGAGATGGTGGCTGCACAATCCTGTGAATATTCTATAAAATACTGGATTGAGAAGACAGACTTCCGCTTTTTACTTGTAAACTCTCTCCATGGTTCATTTTCTCCCTAACTTTTCCTGTTATTTTATGAAAATTTCAACACATAGAAGAGTTGTGTTGAAACACACTGCCACCACCTACATTCTGCAATTAACACTTTGCTGTACCACATACCTATCCATGTATCTATTCATTTATCCGTATTTTTGATGTGTTTCAATGTAAGTTATAGATGACAGTGCTACCGATCCCTAAATACTCAGGGACGTTTCTCCCCTTATTTCAGACTTTTCATAACTTCTTAAAATTTCCAAAGCTTGCCCGGGCACGGTGGCTCATGCCTGTAATCCCAGCACCTTGGGAGGCTGTGGCAGGCGGATCACAAGGTCAGGAGATCGAAAGCATCCTGGCTAACATGGTGAAACCCC
>NW_012113342.1:0-604 GCF_000951035.1 Colobus angolensis palliatus | reverse complement strand
TGTCAATGCAGAGCAAGACTCCGTTTCAAAAAAAAAAAAAAAAAGGGTCTAGATTAGGTGATCTACAAAGGTGCTACTCGAAGCATCTGCAGACTGGGGCTGCTTGGTAAGTAGAGCACACAGAACGCAAGTCCAGAAATTTCTATTTTTCAGGGATGACAACCTGACATTCCTGCTCCATCCGAGCCTGTGCTGAACACACCATCTTGCTGAACACGGTTTAGACGAGCCTGGTATTATCCAAACCACGGGGTTAGTTACATGCAGCACAACCTGTATACATAGCTGATCCAGCACAGACTAGAAACATTAAGCGCTTGGTCTGTTTCCAGGAAGTCTGAGAGGCACTGCTCAGCAAGGCTCTTCCCCTAGCAAAGGATCGTGAAAACAGGATCTCCCACCATCAATAGATGCCAATCAAACGTTACTCACTGCAGGCCATGCACAGTGGTTCACACCTGTAATCCCAGCACTTTGGAAGGCTGAGGCAGGTGGATCACCTGAGGTCGGGAGTTTGAGACCAGCCTGGCCAACATGGTGAAACCATGTTTCTACTAAAAGTACGAAAAAATTAGCCAGGCATGGTGGCGCGCACCTGTAATTC
>NW_012113341.1:0-1011 GCF_000951035.1 Colobus angolensis palliatus | reverse complement strand
GACTGGAGTGCAGTGGTAACATCTCGGCTCACTGCAACCTCCGCCTCCCAGGTTCAAGCAATTCTTCTGTCTCAGCCTCCTGAGTAGCTGAAAGTACAGTTGCACACCACCATGCCTGGCTAATTTTTGTATTTTTAGTAGAGACAGGGTTTCACCATATTGGTCAGGCTGGTCTGGAACTCCTGACCTCTTGATCTGCCCACCTCGGCCTCCCAAAGTGCTGGGATTACAGGCGTGAGCCACCATACCCCACCTCTTTGACTCTGTTTTGCCTGCCTATTCCCCCTTACCCAATTTGTCAACAAATCCTGTTGACTTCACCTTCAAATATCCTGATATTAACCATTTCTCACCATGCCCTTTGCTTTCACTTTAACCCAAATTGCCATCATCTCCACCTGGTTTAATGCAGGCATCTCCTAACTGGTGTCCCCTGCTCTGTTTGTCATCCCATGGTATATAGTCAGAACAAGTGATCCTTTAAAACAGAATGGTCCTATTTAAGACTTGAGATCCTGGCCAGGCATGGTGGCTCATGCCTGTAATCTCAGCATGTTCAGAGGCCAAGGTAGGAGAATGACTTAGAGCCAGGAGTTCAAGATCATCCTGGCCAACAGTGAGATACTATTTCAACAAACATTTTTTAAAATTTTGCTGGGCATGGTGGCACATGCTTCTAGTTCCAGCTATTCAGGAGGCTGAGGCAGAAGGATCTCAAGCCCAGTAGTTTGAGGCTGCAGTGAGCTATGATTATATCACTGCACTCCAGCCTGGGCGACAGAGAGAGCTTGTCTGTTAAAAAACAAAAAAGAAGACAAGAAAAAAGAAGGGCTGGTGCAGTGACTCACACCTGTAATCCCAGCACTTTGGGAGGCTGAGGCGGGCTGGTCACCTGAGGTCAGGAATTCGAGACCAGCCTGGCCAACATGGTGAAATTCCATCTCTACTAAATACACTGCGCCACTGCACTGTAGCCTGGGCCACAGAGTGAGCCGTCTCAAGAAAAAGAAA
>NW_012113340.1:0-2111 GCF_000951035.1 Colobus angolensis palliatus | reverse complement strand
AGGTACCTCTGGCTATCCTCTCCAATGGCCAGCCTCTGTCTTCGGGGATGTGTCTCTTCTAGTTAGCCAGAAAGTCCTTCAGCCTCGCCAGGAGCCGTGGCTCATGTCTGTAATCCTAGCACCTTGGGAGACCAAGGCAGGCAGATCACTTGAAGTCAAGAGTTTGAGACCAGCCTGGGCAACATGGTGAAACCCCATCTCTACTAAAAATACAAAAATTATCTGGGTGTGGTGGTGCATGCCTGTAATACCAGCTGCTGGGGAGGCTGAGGCAGGAGAATCACTTGAACCTGGGAGGCAGAGGTTGCAGTGAGCTGAGATCATGCCACTGCACTCCAGCCTGGGTGACAGAGTAAGACTCCGTCTCAAAAAAAAAAAAAATTAGCCAGGTGTGGTGGTGAGCGCCTATAGTCCCAGCTACTCAGGAAGCTAAGGCAAAGAATCACTTAAACCTGGTAGACAGAAGTTGCAGTGAGCCAAGATGGTGCCACTGCACTCTAACCTAGGCAACAGAGTAAGACTCTGTCACAAAACAAAACAAAACAAAAAGGCACAAAATAACCATATGCTAAGCTGAAATAATAGACTTCCCAGAGTTGGTCATGGAAAATACTGAAGTTTGGAATGGTCATTCTTACCAATCAAGAAAAAGATGATCACGGCAATAGTCCCATAGCAGATATTTCCATTACACCTTTTTGGTTTTGTGCCATTGGCCTTTGTGTTCTTGTCAGCATTTTCTTCTTCATCTACACCAAGTTTCATCTCCACTTGACTGCTATCGCCATCTATCTGCCGAGCCAGGCTGAACCGGGTATATGACAATGGTTCTCCACCAAACTGTTTCGGGGAAAAAGGCATGATGAAGAACAGGCACAGGAATGTTTAGGAAAAGCTTGCTTAGGTATACGCTTGTCACTGGGCCATTACTATGACTTGCTATGTATTCCTCAGTGTTTTCCTTTCAAACCAACATTCTTCCCTGGGCCCAGTCAAGGGCTAGTTTCACACTGGTCTTCTCAGTCAGTCTTTCCTTTTCTGTAAATGGTTTTTTGCTTTTCTTTTTGAGACAAGGTCTCCCTCTCTCTCCCAGGATGGAGTGCAGTGGTGTCATCCTAGCTCACGGCAGCCTCAAAATCCTGGGTGCTACTGATTCTGCCATCTCAGTCTCCTAAGCAGCTGGGACTAGGGGCACAAATCACTTTAAGATACTATGCAGTAACCCAGACCATGACGCTGGCGGGAGCCAGGAACAAGAATAAAACAAGGTTATAAATAAGCAGAAATTCTGACTAAGCATAAGATAGAAGATAGAAAAGAGAATAGGCCAGACACGGTGGCTCATGCCTGTAATCCCAACACTCTGAGGGGCCAAGGCAGACAGATCATTTGAGGTCAGCAGTTTGAGACCAGCCTGACCAACATAGTGAAATCCCGTCTCTATTTAAAAATTTAAAAATTTAAAAATTTAAAAAAAACAAAACAAAACACCAGCTGGGCATGGTGGTGCACGCCTGTAATCTCAGCCACTCAGGAGGCTAAGGCAGGAGAATTACTTGAACTCAGGAGGCGGAGGTTGCGGTGAGCACTCCAACCCGGGCAACAGAGCCCACGCTGAGACTCCATCCCAAAAAATAAAATATAAATAAATCAATAAATAAAAGAGAGAATCGAGGTCTAGATAGTGTGTCAAGAGTTAGGCTCCTTTTCGTCACGTCCTGGATGGCTGTCTTTTCTGTATGTTCTTTCAGCTTTTGCTCATACTGTCTACTCAATGTTTCTTAAAATTTCATTTTTTTAAATAGGGATGGGATTGCTATGTTGCCCAGGCAAGTCTCAAACTCCTCAAGTGATCCAGTGATCCTCCTGCCTCACCTCCCAAAGTGCTGGGATTACCGGAGTGAGCCACCACACTTGGCCTCATTCAGCCTTTGCTTTTTTTTTTGAGATGGAGTCTCCCTCTGTTACCCAGGCTGGAGTGCAGTGGCGTGATCTCGGCTCATTGCAACCTCCACCTCCCAGGTTCAAACAATTATCCTGCCTCAGCCTCCCGATTAGCTGGGACTACAGGCATGTGCCATGACACTCTGCTAATTTTTCTTTTTTTTTTT
>NW_012113339.1:0-1440 GCF_000951035.1 Colobus angolensis palliatus | reverse complement strand
TACATGAATTAAAAATTTGAAAAAAAAAATGGTTTGAAGAACATTGACCAAAATATAGTGTTCATACTTTTTGGAAAACTCAAACTAGAAGTCCTCAAACATCACATTAACCATCAGCTTCAAAGAGATAAAACTGAAGTTATTCCCATTGGCAGAAAAATGAGCATATATTTATGTGATCGGTTTCTGTCTGGTCAAACAGGTTATACAGCCTAGTGTACCAGGCACCCCGATGAGAGAACTGATTAAAAGTCAGTGTTCTAGATCAGTTACTGGAAGTTGGCAGGGCATGTACAAATGTTGTCATTTGAGGAAGAGTGATCAAAAGTGAATTAAAGATCTAATTAACAGGAAGTCAGGACAGCAACTATCAAGGAGTCAAAACAAAAGGAGATACAGTCCAAGAAGTAGACAGTGAAAGCAGAGATAAGAGGTTAAGTCCAGGACAGAAGAGATCAGTGTTCTGAGTGTCTACTGCACAAGGGAGAACCATTCATGCTGTAGACATAGAGTGGTTCTTATGGCAGTGGGCACATGACGTGGAGGTTCCAAGGCTCCCAACCAAATTCTGGAATGGAAGGGGAGAAAGCTCCTCTTCCATAAATCCTCGCGAACACTCCTGGCCATGCACACACGTGCACACATGGGAGAGGATGTACATGCACATTCACTGGTAACTACATGGATGTGGCTGTGCCCTGGGCTGTCACACTCTCTTAGTGTGTCCTGCTGTCATCTGTCTGCTACTCCTCCAGGCCCAATCCCCATTGGATTATGAATCCAGCACTGTGGTCAGAGCACGGCAAAGGGAAAGTAGGGGCAGGAGCACCCTGTTGCCCATGGTTTGTGTACCCTGCTGTCTAATGGTAAGCAGGCAAGATCATTTGCGAGAAGCTAGGGTCACTGTCCTCAGTACTAGGAGTGACCCCAGCACAGAGCAGTTGAGTATAATCCATAATACAGTAACTTAAAAATGTATTATTTGAGGAACAGGTATCTTATGACCATATAAGCTAGTAGAGACCTTGGGTCAATTTCATGGTCTTAATGTCCAAGAATAGGTCACAGATCCAGGTACCATTAGAAAAGGTGACGGTTAATGGAGTATTAGGCATTCATTTCCAGGAGCAACTCACAGATGTGGAAATCATTTGCTTAAGGGCCTTGTGTATCAGCTATGCATACTGCATAACTGTTTATTTTTGTTTTGTTTTCTATTCCTAAAGTATGTTCCCTCTTAACCTCAGAATGGATGCATAGTTTTCCTGCTACCTGGAGACTTCTTTCCCCATCCCCTGTCTTCTGCTTCCCCACATAAATCCTTTTTCTTCTACTTTAAAGTAGAATGCTTAAACATACTTTAGCTTTTGGCTGAAGAACAATGTTCTTGTGGTAAACCTGCCTGGTATGTCCAGTGGAGGCTGACGTCCTTTTTTATCA
>NW_012113338.1:0-1027 GCF_000951035.1 Colobus angolensis palliatus | reverse complement strand
GTGTTAGCCAGGATGGTCTCGATCTCCTGACTTCGTGATCCGCCTGTCTCGGCCTCCCAAAGTGCTGGGATTACAGGCTTGAGCCACCGCGCCCGGCCTTCTCATATTATTTCTAAATAACATAGTTGCAAAGATAAAAAAGCTACATACCTTTTTCACAATTTGCCCACAAGAAAATTCCTTCTGAACAGGTAACAGAACTCAGCCATCCCTCTGAGACTCACCTGAGATAAATGCATATCTGATTAGTCCCTCTGCCCTATTGTTAATTTAAAAATGCACATTCAGGCCAGGCTCAGTGGCTCACTCCTATAATCCAAGCACTTTGGGAGGCTGAGGTGGGCAGGTCACCTGAGGTCAGGAGTTTGAGACCAGCTTGGCCAACATGGGGAAGCCCTGTCTACTAAAAATACAAAAATTAGCTCGGCATGGTGGCACATGCCTGTACTCCCAGCTCTGGGGTGGGTGAGGAGGCAGGGAGAGCTGAAGTAGTAGAATCCCTAGAACTCAGGAGGCAGAGGTTGCAGTAAGCTGAGACCGTGCCACTGCACTCCAGCCTGGGTGGAAAAGTGAGACTCCATCTCAAAAAAAAAAAAAAATTGCAGATTCACTGAACCACACTAAATCGTATATTCAGTGGAAGGTTGATCAAGGACACAAAAGAATCCAACCTTTGTGTCTTGTCTACTTATGACCTGGAAGCCCACAACCTCAAGTTGTCCTGCCTTACCAGACCAAACCAATATACATCTTACACATATTGATTGATGTCTCATGTCTTCCTAAAGTGTGTAAAAGCAAGCTGTACCCCTACCACCTTGGACACATGTCATCAGGAACTCCTGGGGCTGTGTCACGAGCTTGTCCTTAACCTTGGCAAAATAAATTTTCTCTTTTGATTGAGACTTATCTCAGATACCTTTTTGTTTACACAGCCAAGGCCTTGCTAACTGGTCACTACTGCACCCCAGACTGATGCATCACCATTGCAGGGACTCTGGTTTCTGGTCTTTCTTTCTTTTTTTTT
>NW_012113337.1:0-2351 GCF_000951035.1 Colobus angolensis palliatus | reverse complement strand
GGCATTATTGGTTTTGAAATGTGAGGACATGAGATTTGGGAGGGGCCAGGTGCGGCATGATATGGTTTGGCTCTGTCCCCACCCAAATCTCATCTAGAAGTAACTAACTTGCTTTTGATTTTATAGGCTCATAGGTGGAAGAAACTTGACTTGTCTCAGATAAAACTTTGGACTGTGGACTCTTGAGTTAACAATGAAATAAGTTAAGACTTTGAGGGACTGTTGGAAAGGCATTATTGGTTTTGAAATGTGAGGACATGAGATTTGGGAGGGGCCAGGTGCGGCATGATATGGTTTGGCTCTGTCCCCACCCAAATCTCATCTTGAATTTTAGCTCCCATAATTCCCATGTGTGACGGGAGAGAACTGGTAGGAGGTAATTGAATAATGGGGGGTCGGTCTCTTCCATGCTGTTCTCATGATAGTGAGTAAGTCTCATGAGATCTGATGGTTTTATAAAGGGAAGCTTCCCTACACAAGCTCTCTTGCCTGACAGCATGTTAGACATGACTTTGCTCCTCATTTGCCTTTCATCATGATTGTGAGGCCTCCCAGCCATGTAAAACTGTGAGTCAATTGACAGTCTTTCCTTTTTAAATTACCCAGTCTCAGGTATGTCTTTATTAGCAGCATGAGAACAAACTAATATACTAGAAATGTATCCATTTATCCATTTCATCCAGTTCTTTTTAGTGTACATAGAGTTTTTAAAAGTAATCCCTAAGGATATTTTGTACTCCTGTGGGATCAGTTGTAATGTCATCTTTGTCATTTCCAATTGTGCTTATTTGAATCTTCTGTCTTTATTAATCTAGCTAGCACTTTATAAATCTTGTTTAACCTTCAAAAAACCAATTTTTAGTTTTATTAAACCTTTGTATGTTTTTGGTAGGTCCAATTTCATGTTGTTCTCTTCTAATTTTAGTTATTTCATTTATTTTGCTAGCTTTCGTTTTAGCTTGTTCTAGCTTTTCTATTCCTTTTAGGTGAAATGTTAGGTTGCCAATGTGAGATCTTTCTACCTTCTTAATGCAGACTTTTATTGCAAATAACATTCTTCTTAACACTGCTTTTGCTTAATCCCAGAAGTTTGGTATATTGTGTCTCTATTGCATTTGTTTCAAAAGACTTTTGAAACTTCTGATTCCTGCCTTAATTGACTTATTTCCCCAAAAGTCATTCAGGAACAAGTTTAGCTTCCATAAATTTGTGTTTTATTTTTATTTATATTTTTGTGTGTACATAGTAGATGTATATATTAATGAAGTACATGAGATATTTTGCTATAGGTGTGCAATGTGAAGTAATTACATCATAGAAAATAGGGTATCTATCCCCTCAAGTATTTACCATTTGTGTGATCTGAGAGTTCCTCTTGGTTATATTTTTATTTTTATTCCACTGTGGTCAGAGAAAGTGCTTGCTATAATTTCAATTTCTTTGAAATTTTTGAGACTTGCTTTATGACAAAACATGTGGTCAATCTTAGAGTATGTTCCATACACAGATGAGAAGAGTGTATATTTTGATATTTTGTGGTTGTTGGGTGAAGTATTCTGTAGATGTATATTAGGTCCACTTTGTCAAGTGTTGAAATTAATTCCAGAATTTCTTCATTAGTTTTCTGTCTCAGTGATCTACTGCTAGTGAGGTATTGAATTTCCCCATAATAATTGTGTGGCTAAATCTTCTCTTAGGTCTAGTAGAAATTAATTATAAATTAATTATTTATTATAAAGTAATTTATAAAACTGAATGCTCCAACATTGGATGCATATATATTTAGGATAGCTATATCTTCTTGTTGAATTGAACCCCTTATTGTTATGTAATGTATTTCTCCATCCTTTTTTACTGTTGTTTTAAATTCTTAATTTCTGATACAAGATGTGATGGTTAATAACGAGTATCAACTTGATTGGATTGAAGGATGAAAAGTATTGATTCCAGGTGTGTCTGTGAGGGTGTTGTCAAAGGAGATTAACATTTGAGTCAGTAGGCTGGGAAAGGCAGAACCACCCTTAATCTAGATGAGAACAATCTAATCACCTGTCACCAATCCAGGATATAAAGCAGGCAGGAAAACATGAAAAGGTTAGACTGGCTTAGCTGCCCAAGCTAAATCCTTCTTCCATACTGGATGCTTCCTGCCCTCGAATATCAGACTCCAAGTTCTTCAGTTTTGAGATTTGGATTGGCTTTTCTTGCTGCTCAGCTTGCAGAAGGCCTGTTGTGGGACCTTGTGTTCATTTAATACTATTTAATAAACTCATATATATACACTATATATATATATTTATATATATATGTATATGTGTTTTTCCTTCACTTGGTACACTGTTTCCTTTCAA
>NW_012113336.1:0-2444 GCF_000951035.1 Colobus angolensis palliatus | reverse complement strand
GGGTTTATTTTCAGAATCATCTTCTCAGTAGGATTGACTTTTTAAATAAAATAATGAAACACAATTCTTTATAAACACTATAATTCTTAGATATTATAATTAATACAATTTTAGTCAGTTTTTATAATGACTAATATTTTTTTTAAATCTATGTGCAAACTCTCATACCAAACTATGAGATTTTTTGTGTGGCCTATTCATTATGTTTTCAGCCAAATGGGGCAGGCAGCATTGGAAAAAGACAGCCTGTTCATAATCTAAGTCATTTATTGTTTTTTTTTTTCTCTTGAGAATAACTTTATAGGTCAATCTAGCTTTTTGTAGAAAGAAAATAATACTGAAAATAAATAATTTATAATTTATTTGGGGAATAGCTAAATCTTTTCTTTATTATTCTTTAATAGTAGCACTTCTCTTTGACTTTGCTTACTGAAGTCTGCCATTGCAATTTGCCACTGCACTTAGTTCTTGTTGGAACAGTATTACCAGAGTTGCTCCAATGCTATGACCCAACCGAAAGTCTAGCATGTGCACAAATCATGGTAATTACAATATATTCCTTGGCATTAAAATCATACATAGAATTACACAGGAAAGAATGTCACAGAAAACTAACTCTGGTTAATTATGATGTAAATGCCTTGAATAAGAAACATTGAGTTCTGCTGCTACTAAGATTGATAAGCTGACCTTATTCTTTTCCTAACAGCAGCTTAGTTTTTCATCTTTAAATAAAAATTAGTGAGTGTTATCTCTCCAATTCCATGTCCATTCTTTCTTTCTTTTTTAACTGAGTTTTGCTTAAGTTAGATTCAGGATCTTTTGTTTCTATCAAAGGAAATCTGACTCAAACATCACCTGAAATCTCCCTGGCTAGAATGGTCCATAAACATTTTAAGAATTAGGCCCACATTTGTAGACTTTAAAAATTACAATTTTAGCAATTGTGATCCGCTAGTCTTTTGCAAATAATTACTAAATAAATTACTAAAACAAATTGTGGGGATATACATTTTTAATGGTACTAGTTGTTGTCCAGGCAGGCCAAAGCATGTTAGGATTCATTAGGAAGAAAAAATGCTTCTCTCTGTAAAGGAACATGCCACAGTTCTCAATATATGCAGCATTGCTCCTATGCAACTCTCAGATTTCCAGTCCACATAAGGTTTACAAGAATCCAAAATCGTATTTTTGGGAATCAGAAGCTTACCAGGTTCATGGCTTGTGCTTCTATTCAGAAGGATACATCAGTAAGTATTGTTGACTACCTGTCTACTTACTCTCCAGAGACTTGTTTTATGACCTTCAGGGCATTTTATAAAACCTAACTTTTCAGACCAAGAGACATCCATTGGTAATTAAAATTCTCATGATGCAGCTATTTATATTTTGATGGTCTAAAAATAGTTAATTGGCATGTGCCCTAAGCCTTTTAGCAATGGGTTTACCTTTTCAAATAATTAGTAATCAGCATTGAAAGTAGTGTTTTAATTTTCTAACCAATTTAACTCTCCAACATGTTTGTCTACTATGGTCATATGTTTGTCAGACGACTAAGAAAAGCAGATATAAAAGATGACTCTAATTAGCATTAACATAAAAAACCTAAGAAGAATAAATCAAATTGATTAACCCAGCGATTTAAAAATTACCATTGTAAAAGAAAAGGTGAATACTATAATTTTATTTTATAATTAGCCTATCAAGTATTCATTTTGAATATACATTTATAGCAAAAGCTTAAGGCTATCATATACATATGTCAATCTCAGGTATGAAAATGTTAACATCTTACACTCATCAGTGCCATCTACGTAACACACATGACAATGAAACTACCATGAATCCCGACTCCACATTCAACAACTCTTAGAACTCAAGGAAAAGTAAGATTTTTGAGGTTTTGACAGAATCATTAAAGTGGGAGCTTTGTATATGGCATACTCATTCAAATTTTATTGTTACCATTTCCATTCTGAAGATAATAGGGCTGATTCGAAGACTCTCTTTCTCTTTCTCTCTCATCTGTAAAGTCAGTCTGGATAATTCAGTGCTTACTTTTAAAAATCTGTGAGTCTAACATTTGCAATTTTATTAATTCCTGTTATAATGTACATTCCTCTTAGTTAGTAATGCATATCTATTAGGTATTATATCAATATGTCTACGTTGATCTATTTATATTCTTGAATAACAACAGAAAACAAGAAAACACCCAGAGAAATTTCAATTGCTATTTTATGGTTGGTATATTTGATATGCTAGATTAATATGCTCACATCCTCATTTAGTTCCATGAAAGTTAGCTCAATGAAAACTACTTCAATGAAGAACAAAAAAGTGGGAAGCACAGGCTGGGCGCGGTGGCTCACGCCTGTAATCCCAGCACTTTGGGAGGCAGAGGTGGGTGGATTACCTGAGGTCAGGGGTTTGAGACCAGCCTG
>NW_012113335.1:0-1160 GCF_000951035.1 Colobus angolensis palliatus | reverse complement strand
GGCAGCTGCAAGAATTAAATGGAATGAAAGCCAAGTGTGGTGGCTCATGCCTATAATCCCAGCACTTTGGGAGGCCAAGGCGGGCAGATCACCTGTAGTCAGGAGTTCAAGACCAGCCTGGCCCACATCATGAAACCCTGTCTCTACTAAAAATACCAAAATTAGCCATGTGTGGCCTGTAGTCCCAGTTACTTGGGAGGCTGAGGCAGGAGAATGGCGTGAACCCGGGAGGCGGAATTTGCAGTGAGCTGAGATTGGGCCACTGCACTCCAGCCTGGGTGACAGGAGACTCCATTCCAAAAAAAAAAACAACAACAACAATAAATGGGCCTTCCCTGGGTGCGGGGGAATCAAGATTGCTATCTCCCCAAGTACTTCTGTCACTCTATAATTCCCAGAACATTATTAATTATATGTGCGGACAAATGAATTTGACCTCTTAGGTAGATTCAACACCAAGAAACAACCTTAAAAGTCAAGGCCAGAGTAATGTGGGTGCTCTCACCTCATGGGATGTGAATGGCACAAGGATGCCAATTCCTCCAGACAAGGTGGTATAGACAAGTGATTCTGAGCCTCCAGGGATCAGCGTAGTCTTCTGTAAGGACAGCACCGTCTCTCCAACATGGTAGTTCATGATCACCTCTGCCTGTGAGTCAGAAACAGACTAGTGACTGTGTGCACCCTCAGAAGCCTCCCTGGACTCCCGAGAGCATGCAGTGCTCCCTAAGGCACATTTCACCATCTATTAACATCCAAAAACTACTATAGAGCCCAACCGTGGGAGGATTGCTTGAGCCCAGGATTTCAAGACCAGCCTGGACAACACAGTGAGGCCTCATATACCCATACCCACAAAATTTGCCAGGTTTGGTGGCATGCACTGTAGTCCCAGCTACTCAGGAGGCTGAGGGGGAAGGATCACTTGAGCCCAGGAGGTGGAAGCTGCAATGATCTGTGATCGTACCACCACACTACAGCCTAGGTGACCAAGTGACACCTTGTCTCAAAAACAAACAAGAAATCCAAAAATTACTAAAACCTAAAAATACTTTAAAATTCTCACATTTGGCCGGGCGCGGTGGCTCAAGCCTGTAATCCCAGCACTTTGGGAGGCCGAGACGGGTGGATCACGAGGTCAGGAGATCGAGACCATCCTG
>NW_012113334.1:0-1704 GCF_000951035.1 Colobus angolensis palliatus | reverse complement strand
CATGTCAAACAAACGGAATTGGAGCTTCTCTTTTTGAAACAGAGACAGGGACCAGAGTCTGCTTGGTTTGACACAGCCTCTTCCAAGGGGATTTCCTGAGAAAATCTGCAGAGCCAATAGTTTTTATAGGAAACGGTGTGGAGATCCCAGGTGTCATCCAATGCCATTGCTTTGTAGATAATAAAAGCAAAGTTCAGAGAGATAAAGGTATTTTCCCAAAGTTATATAGAAAGTAGCTGTCCTGGAATGAGAATTCCAGTCTCTTATTTCCCAGATTGTACCCCTCTCCTCACCATATACACCATGTTCTGCCAGCAGCCTACCACCCACTAAGCACTTACTGTGTGCCAAGCACCATGCAAGGTGTTTTACATTCACAGTTTCATTTATTCCTGATATCTACCTTTTGTAGTACATACTATTAATTTCATTTTTCAAAAGAGAGTAGGCTGGCATGGTGGCTCATGTCTGTAATTCCAGCACTTTGGGAGGCCGAGGTGGACGAATCACCTGAGGTCAGGAGTTCAAGACCAGCCTAGCCAACATGGTGAAAGCCCATCTCTACTAAAAATACAAAAATTAGCCGGGCATGGTGGCATGTGCCTGTAATCCCAGCTACTCGGGAGGATGAGGCAGGAGAATCACTTGAACCCAGGAGGGAGAGGTTGCACTGACCTGAGATCCCGCCACTGCACTCCAGCCTAGGTGACAAGAGTGAAACTCCATCTCAAAAAAGAAAAAAAAAAAAAAGAGTGACTAGGCCTGGCACAATGGATCATGCCTGTAATCCCAGCACCTTGGGAGGCCAAGGCGGGCAAATCACCTGAGGTCTGGAGTTCAAGATCTGCCTGGGGAACATAGTGAAACCCTGTCTCTGCTAAAAATACAAAAATTAGCCAGGCGTGGTAGCACACACCTGTAGTCCCAGCTACTCAGGAGGCTGAGGCAGGAGAATCACTTGAATCCAGGAGGCAGAGGTTGCAGTGAGCCGAGATTGCACCACTGCACTCCAGCCTTAGTGACAGAGATGAGAATCTGTTTCAAAAAAAAAGAAAAAGAAAGAAAAGAAAACAACATGGAGGAACACCACATGGAAAATGGCTATAAGCTAAACCTGGAAGTGGGAGTGTATTCCTGGTATGTTCCATTTGGTATAACCCAGTCACTTGGCTGCACCTTACTGTAAAGAGTACTAAGGGACCAGATGCAGTGGCTCACACCTGTAATCCTAGCAGTTTGGGACGCCAAGGTGGACAGATTGGCTGAGCATTTGGGAGGCCAAGGCAGGTGGATTGCCTGAGCTCAGGAGTTCAAGACTAGCCTGGCAACATAGCGAAACCCCGTCTCTACTAAAAATACAAAAAATCAGCCGGGCATGGTGGTGCATGCCTGTAATCCCTGCTACTTGGGAGGCTGAGGCACTAGAATTGCTTGAACCAAGGAGGTGGAGGTTGCAGTGAGGCAAGATCATGCCATTGCATTCCAGCCTTGGTGACAGAGTGAGACTATCTCAAAAAAAAAGAATACTGAGGGGCCAGGCACAGTGGCTCATGCCTGTAATCCCAGAACTTTGAGAGGCCAAGGGAGGAGGATCATTTAAGCCCAACCTTGGCAACATATTCAGATCCTGTCTCTACAAAAAAAATTTAAAAATTAGCCTGGCATGGTGGTATGCGCCTGTAGTCCCAGCTACTCAGGAGGCTG
>NW_012113333.1:0-1155 GCF_000951035.1 Colobus angolensis palliatus | reverse complement strand
ACTTGAACCCAGGAAGTGGAGGTTGCAGTGAGCTGAGATCGTGCCACTGCACTCCAGCCTGGGTGACAAGAGTGAGACTGCATCTCAGAAAATAATACTAACGATAGATAACACTTTTTACAGCATTAGGAAATGCTTTACATTATTAACTCATTGAATCCTCATGACTTTCCCATGAAGTAGGTATTAGTATTGTGCCCATTTTACAGATGTGGAGACTAAGCAATAAAGTGGTCACACAGTCCGTTCATGGTGGAGCTGGGATTCCAGTTGGGCCCCAAGTGCCATGCTTTGAACAACACCAACAACAAAACACAAAGAAAACATACAAACAAACATATCCCAATTCACAGAATTTCTGAAGCAAGAGCATTTAGGGTGCTGGTTCTTAGAGCATGGCTCCTGAACCAGCAGCATTAGCATCTCCTGGAAACTTTGAAATGCAAATCTTAGTCTACACACCTTACATACTGAAGCCAAACGGGCAGGGGAGAGGAGGAAATCTGTTTTTACACACCCTCCTGGTGATTCCGATACTTAGTAAAGTTTGGGAACCACTGTAATAGAGCAGGATTTCATCTTTGCATGTTGAAGTCCTGGAACAGTTTTGGGGCCACCATGGATCTGTCCCTGGAAAGGAAGCAGTAGCTGATTCGTAATTCCCTTCACCTCCCCATCCCATCACCTGCTTTTCTACCTGGCATGGCTCCTGTAAGTGACTATGTGCACCCTTTCATCTTAAGCAGAACCCTCTGTGGTGGGCACAATAATTCGCTCCCATGCCGCCCAGTGATGTCCACATCCTAATTCTCAGAACCTGTGAATATTTTGTTGTTGTTGTTGAGACAGAGTCTCACTCTATCACCCAGGCTGGAGTGCAGTGTCACGATCTTGGCTCACTGCAACCTCTGCCTCACGGGTTCAAGCAATTCTCCTGTCTCACCCTCCTGAGTAGCTGGGATTACAGGCACACGCGCCACAAAACCCTGCTGATTTTGTATTTTTAGTAGAGATGGGGCTTCACCATGTTGGTCAGGCTGGTCTCAAACTCCTGACCTCATGATCTGCCCACCTAGGCCTCCCAAAGTGCTGGGATTACACTTGTGAGCCATTGCGCCTGGCTAGACCTGTGAATTTTTTTTTTTTTTTTTTTTT
>NW_012113332.1:0-1096 GCF_000951035.1 Colobus angolensis palliatus | reverse complement strand
TTGGTTCACCACAACCTCTGCCTCCTGGGTTCAAGCAATTCTCCTGCCTCAGCCTCCCTAGTAGCTGGGATTACAGGCACCCGCCACTGCACCAGGCTACTTTTGTATTTTAGTAGAGACGGGTTTCTCCATGTTGGCCAAGCTGGTCCCAAATTCCCAACCTCAGGTGATCCACCCACCTCAGCCTCCCAAAGTGCTGGGATTACAGGTGTGAGCCACCGCGGCTGGTCCATATGGGAAGATCTCTTGAACCCAGGAGTTCAAGACCAGCCTGCGCAACATAGCAAGACTCTGAAAAAAAAAAAAAAAAAAAAAAAATTAATTACCTGTGTGTGGTAGTGTGCGCCTTTAGTCCCAGCTACTCGGGAAGTTAAGGCAGGAGGATCACTTGAGCCAAGGAGTTCAAGGCTGCAGTGAGCTATGATCAAGCCACTGCTACTGCCACTTGCCTAGGCAACAGAGTGAGACTGTATCTCAGAAATAATATCTTTTCTTTGCTGGGTGCAGTGGCTCACGTCTGTAATCCCAGCACTTTGGGAGGCTGAGGCGGATGGATCAGGAGTTTGAGACCAGCCTGGCCAACATAGTGAAACCCCATCTCTATTAAAAATACAAAAAATTAGCCAGGAGTGGTGTCAGGCGCCTGCAATCCCAGCTACTCAGGAGGCTGAGGCAGGATAATGGCTTGAACTCGGGAGGCAGAGGTTGCAGTGAGACGAGATTATGCCATTGCACTCCAGCCTGGGTGACAGAGTGAGACTCTATCTCAAAAATAATAATAATAATAATATCTTTTCTTCACTAATTATGTGAAGGGACTGAACTAATTTTTTACTTTCATTATTCATTTAATCCATAATAACCCAGTAAGGTAGTTATTTTACTCATTTTATAGATGTGGAAACAGACCAAGAAGGTTAAATTACTCAGGCAGGGTCACTCAGCTAGTAAGGGGCAGAAGCAGATTCAAACCCACATCTATCTGGCATCAAAGCCTATGCTCAGCCGGGCGCAGTGGCTCAAGCCTGTAATCCCAGCACTTTGGGAGGCCGAGACGGGCGGATCACGAGGTCAGGAGATCGAGACCATCCTGGCT
>NW_012113331.1:18730-19129 GCF_000951035.1 Colobus angolensis palliatus | reverse complement strand
AAAAAAAAAAAAAAAAAAAAAAAAAAATTCATCCTTTGGAGATGAACACTGTTAAAAATTTGATGTGCATTTTTCCAGATCTACTTTCTTGCAGATTCTAATATATATATTATTGCATAATAGTGAGGAGGTCAAATCAACAACTAGAACTTTATTTTTGTAATGTTCTACTTAAATTACATTGTGACAACTGAAATGGATGGTATATTTAAAATTCATTTTGGCCGGGCACGGCGGCTCACGCCTGTATTCCCAACACTTTCAGAGGCCGAGGAGGGTGGATCATCTGAGGTCAGGAGTTCAAGACCAGCCTGGCCAACATGGTGAAACCCCGTCTGTACTAAAAATACAAAATTAGCCAGGCACAATGCGTTTGAAAAGTTTCTTCTTATGGCTGGA
>NW_012113331.1:12382-13194 GCF_000951035.1 Colobus angolensis palliatus | reverse complement strand
CCACCATGCCCAGCTACGTTTTATATTTTTAGTAGAGACAGGGTTTCACCATGTTGAACAGGCTGGTCTCAAACTCCTGGCCTCAAGTGATCCGCTCACCTTGGCCTCCCAAAGTGCTGGGATTACAGGTGTGAGCCACCATGCCCAGCCTATAATTCCCTTGTAAATGGTGGTAGCGGGTGCAAGTACCAGTATTCTTTACATTTTTCTCTACACAGCTTCTGAATGTTAGTAATATTCTATATTATCCTATATATCTATGTTATATTTTGTAAATTGTCCACAGTGCTTTACCATCAACTGTCGTAATCTGATTTTTTTTTTTTTTCCTGAGATGGGAGTTTCTATCTTGTTGCCCAGGCTGGAGTGCAATGTCATGATCTCAGCTCACTGCTACTTCCACCTCCTGGGTTCAAGTGATTCTCCTGCCTCAGCCTCCCAAGTAGCTGGGATCACAGGCATGTGCCACCACCCCCAGCTAATTTTGTATTCTTAGTAGAGATGAGTTTTCTCCATGTTGGTCAGGCTGGTCTCGAACTCCCGATCTCAGGTGATCCACCCGCCTCGGCCTCCCAAAGTGCTGAGATTATAGGCATGAGCCACCGCACTCAGACGCCATAATCTATTTATAGGTTGAATGTGTTAACCTTTTACTGTCTTTTTGCATATTCCCCTTGCATCTTTTAAGGGGTGAACAAGTAGGTACTGGCTTCACTGGCCAGGTGTGGCAGCTCACCCTGTAATCCCAGCACTTCGGGAGGCCTAGGCTGGCGGATCACGAGGTCAGGAGTTTGGGACCAGCCTGATCAACA
>NW_012113331.1:7006-7255 GCF_000951035.1 Colobus angolensis palliatus | reverse complement strand
TCCCAGCTACTCGGGAGGCTGAGGCAGGAGAAAAAAAAAAAAGGCTAAAATAAGACTCCCCCAAAATACCAGACAAAATGGGAAAAATATCTCAAAACATGACACAGAGCTATCAACTCTGATTCCCTCTTGTTTATCTCCTACAGTCCAAGCACCCAAGTCCTATCAATTCTATCTCCTAAACATCTCACCAATCTGTCCAGGCCTCTGTCTCCATTGATACCACCATTCTTTCTCACCCAGATATAA
>NW_012113331.1:6270-6956 GCF_000951035.1 Colobus angolensis palliatus | reverse complement strand
CCAAAGTGCTGGGATTACAGGCATGAGCCACCACGCTCAGCCTGATACTTCTTAAGTTTGTTTTTATAAATTAGTTTCAAAGCACTGGTGGTGCAACAATAGAAATTTCACAGCACTGGTGGTTCAGTGGTAGAATTCTCCCCTCCCATGCAGGAGACCCAGGTTCGATTCCTGGCCAATGCAGCTCCCACCTTAATCCTAGCTACTCAGGAGACTGAGGTAGGAGAATCCCTTGAACCCAGGAGGCAGAGGTGCAATGAGCTGAGATCATGCCATTGCACTCCACCCTCGGCGACAAAAGTGAGATTCTCAAAAAAAAAAAAAAAAAAATTAGTTCTAATAGTGTACCATGTACAAAATAAAACAATATTTTAATGCAGCCACTGTGAAATTCCTGATTGTTTAACAATTCACAGTTTTTAGTATGTTCTCCCTAATGATATCTCATTCTATAATCAAAGCTGGTACTAAAAAATACTTTTCATTCTGATAGCAAATAATCTAAGTATACTTTCAAAACAAAACCTACTCTGCAATTGCCAGGGTTTTCTGTATCTTTCCCAGATTGGGAAACTAAAGAGTTAACATTATTTAACAGTTTTTGTACTAGGCACTGAGTTGTACCACTTGGTGCCCTCTGTCTACAGAGACTAAGACAAACTATACAAACAGCAGTGAGGAGAACC
>NW_012113331.1:5484-6220 GCF_000951035.1 Colobus angolensis palliatus | reverse complement strand
GACTGAGAGAAGAGATGAGTTTAGTTTTGACTTGAAAGGTTTCTCCCCTTTTTATGCTGCTTTGAATTTCTCAGATGAAGAAACGAATTACAGCTCTCTGAATAGGTAATAAAATATACCCACTGCATTCACATATTCCACAAATGGAAGTTTAAATTGTAAAGTTTTTGTAAAGCAATCATACTGTACAATCAAAAACTTGAACACTGTGCATGCTATTTGACTTGGACTTTCCAATTCTAGAAACTGAAGTTAAATAATCAAAAATATGTTCAGAAGGTATACACAATTCTTTCAGCATTTTTCTTTTTAGGAAAAACTTAAACATCCTTTTTCTTTTTCTTTTTCCCCAAGATGGAGTCTGGCTCTGTCACCCAGGCTGGAGTGCAGTGGCACGATCTTAGCTCACTGCAACCTCCGCCTCCCTGGTTCAAGCAATTCTCCCGCCTCAGCCTCCTGAGTAACTGGGATTACAGATGCCCGCCACCAGGCCCAGCTAATTTTTGTATTTTTAGCAGAGACAGAGTTTCGCCATGTTGGCCAGACTGGTCTTGAACTCCTGACCTCCGTTGATCCGCTTGCCTCAGCCTCCCAAAGTGCGGATTACAGGCGTGAGCCATCGCACCTGGCCAAAAAAAAAATTTTTTTTGTTTTTGAGACGGAGTCTCGCTCTGTCGCCCAGGCTGGAGTGCAGTGGCCGGATCTCAGCTCACTGCAAGCTCCGCCTCCCGGGTTT
>NW_012113331.1:0-344 GCF_000951035.1 Colobus angolensis palliatus | reverse complement strand
TGGCGTGGTGGTGCGCACCTGTAGTCCCAGCTACTCGGGAGGCTGAGGCAGGAGAATCGCTTGAACCCAGGAGGTGGCAGTTGCAGTGAGCCGAGATCAAGCCACCGCACTCCAGCCCAAGAGACAGAGTGCAACTCCATAAAAAAAAAAAAGAAAAAAAAAAGGTCTGTTTTTAATAGTCCTTTCAACATTCATCAGAGAATGCTAGATTTGGTATCAATATTCCTCTACCTCACCTAAAACAATGCCACCTCTATAGTATATTATCAATCGTTAATAAACTTACTCATGCAGCATATTCTTTCAGCCTATTACTCTGTTCTGTTTTAAACAATTTCTTAATT
>NW_012113330.1:0-1203 GCF_000951035.1 Colobus angolensis palliatus | reverse complement strand
GGGTGTGGTGGCGGGCGCCTGTAGTCCCAGCTACTCGGGAGGCTGAGGCAGGAGAATGGCGTGAACCCAGGAGGCGGAGTTTGCAGTGTGCCAAGATGTCACCACTGCACTCCAGCCTGGGCAAGAGTGAGACTCCATCTCAAAAATAAATAAATTTAATTAATTAATTAAATTAAGTTAAATTAAAAAAAGCCAAGGGAAGTAAAAGTTCAATCTCCAAGTATGCCTCCAAAACTGCGGTGTGTAGATAAATGTGATGTTAAATTACATTTAGGGAGATGAACTGCCACACCCAGCTAAATGTGTGTTGCCACTCAGTTCCCTGGAGACCCATTCTGTTAGAAGATATCTTAAGAAAACAGATCGTACAAACCTGCATGTTATGCACACGTACCCTAGAACTTAAAGTATAATAATAGAAAAAAAAGAAGAAAGAAAACAGATAGTTTACAAGTCTGATCTGTGGATCTGGTTTTTTCAGAAGCGGAACAGTCAGAATTAGAAAAAAAAAAAATTTTTTTTTCCCTAAGTTGAAAGCTTACTGGAAAAGGGTTAAATTAAGTCTTCCCATAGATTTAGCTTAGCCCAGAGCAAACTTATACCAGACAAATGAACATCAACAAAAACAGCACTTGATTTCACAGTAATAGTCTAGAACTTCAGCTACCCTAGGCCTGATCCATAATAATTTGAGCCAGAAAGTACCTGGCACAAATTTCAAGAGTATCCCTCACACTAATAATAACTACTGAAGCCTAAATATAAATTTCATTTAAATAAAATGTGTTGAAAACCAAACTCAGAACCAATTCATACAACAAATTCACAAACCAAAAGGAAAAAAAAAAATGGTTCTATGGAGATAAGATATACCATTAACTACAGTAGGCAACAGTTATCAAGATACTCCACAAAAATATCATGTCTTGGGCTGGGTGAGATGGCTTCACGCCTGCAATCCCAGTACTTTGGGAGGCCGAGGCAGGCGGATCACTTGAGTTCAGGAGTTTGAGACCAGTCTGACTGACATGGAGAAACTCCGTCTCTACTAAAACTAGAAAATTAGCCAGGCATGGTGGGGCATGACTGTAATCCCAGCTACTCAGGAGGCTGAGGCAGGAGAATCGCTTGAACTCGGGAGGTAGAGGTTGCAGTGAGCCAAGGTTGCAATGCACCACTGCACTCCAGCCTGAGCAACAAGAG
>NW_012113329.1:0-1188 GCF_000951035.1 Colobus angolensis palliatus | reverse complement strand
CCAGGATGGTCTCGATCTCCTGACCTCGTGATCCGC
Organism: Colobus angolensis palliatus; assembly: GCF_000951035.1. Lineage (NCBI taxonomy): Eukaryota > Metazoa > Chordata > Mammalia > Primates > Cercopithecidae > Colobus > Colobus angolensis. The sequence goes on along the minus strand of NW_012113329.1, from coordinate 1,152 downwards.
CCGTCTCGGCCTCCCAAAGTGCTGGGATTACAGGCTTGAGCCACCGCGCCCGGCCTTTTCAGGATATTTATATTGAAGGTATAGGAATGGAATCTGGTTGCACATAAATGTACACCTTAAATATTTTGATTTTTCATAAGAGAGGAACAATAAGATAAAGATTGGGCTATAGCATGAGTTCTAGGTGATAGCAAAAGTTCTAGACAAATATTCACAATCTTTGAGTTTATCACATGCTATCTACATTGAAAAAAAGTATGTAAAAACAAAGCAAAGAAAAATATCTGGGAAGTGGAAAGTTGTTTGGTTTTTGTTCACAGAAGGTAGGTGATAGGCAGCGTTTTGAAATTAATTGCTGGGGTTTAGTGTAGGGTGAAGGAGTGGATGCCAAAGAAATAACCAGTACAATCTGTGTCTTAAAGTTGAGAAGATAACACAAACACATATGAAACAGAACCTTTATTTATCTATTTTTGAGACAAGGTCTCACTCTGTCTCCCAGGCTGGAGTGCAGTGGCACGATCACAGCTCACTGCAGCCCTGACCTCCTGGGCTCAAGCTGTCCTGCCACCTCAGCCCCCCAAGTATCTGGGACCACAGGCACGTGCTACCATGCCTGCTTTTAGAGACAGGATCTTGCTGTGTTGCCTGGGCTGCTCTCAAACTCCTGGCCTCAAGAGATCCACCCACCTCGGCCTCCCAAAGTACTGGGGTTATAAGCATGAACCACCACTGCAAGCCTAAGAACAATTTTTTTTTAAATTACATACTGAGTTTAGAGAAACTTCAGTAAGTGATAGAATAGTTGATGGAGGAGGTTTCACGTAGTGAGTGGAGCCATGAAACTTGGGTATTATTTGACCCTAAAACTGCATTTTGGCAGAGAAGTGGTATGGACAATGACATGAATGTGTGTGAGCCCTGTGTGTTTAGGTGACACTGAGGTGACTGTCCTGACTACATTTGTTGGTGTGTACTGGAGAGAATATTGGGAGAACTAGGACTGTACAGGTGGATTAAAGAGTTTTGAAAACCAGGAAAAGTTGTTCAAACTGAAAAGAATCTTTATAGCCAATGTAAAATTATTTTTTGTTGTTGTTGAGACGGAGTCTTGCTCTGTCGCCCAGACTGGAGTGCAGTGGCATGATTTCA
>NW_012113328.1:0-1966 GCF_000951035.1 Colobus angolensis palliatus | reverse complement strand
GAATGTTCCATGTGCTGTTGAATGGAATGTGTATTCTGTGGTTGTTGGATGAAATCTTCTGTATATATCTGTTAAGTCGATTTGTTCCAAGGTATAGTTTAAATCATTATTTCTTTGTTGACTTTCTTGATGACGTGTCTAGTGCTGTCAGTGGAGTATTGAAATCTCCTACTATTATCTGTTGCTGTCTATCTCATTTCTTAGGTCTATTAGTAATTGTTTTACAAATTTGAGAGCTGCAGTATTAGCTGCATATATATTTAGGGTGGTGATATTTTCCTGTTGGACAAAGCCATTTACCATTATATAATGTCCCTCTTTGTCTCTTTTAACTGCTGTTGCTTTAAAGTTTATTTTACCTAATATAAGAATAGCTACCCCTGCTTGCTTTTGGTGTCCATTTACATGAAATGCCTTTTTCTACCCCTTTACTTTAAATTTATGAGAGTCCTTATGTGTTAGGTGAGTCTCCCGAAGGCACCAGATAGTTGGTTAGTGAGTTCTTATCCATTCTGTGGTTCTGTATCTTTTCAGTGGAGCATTTAGGACATTTACATTCAATGTTAGTATTAAATTTTGAGGTACCATTGTATTCATCATGCTGTTCATTGCCTGTATGCTTTGGTTTTTGTGTTTTTTGTTTTTGTTTTTTAACTTATATTTTTGTGTGATAGGTACTGTGTGATTTATGCTTTAGAGAGGTTCTGTTTTAATTTGTTTCCTAGACTTGTTTCACGATTTAAAACTCCTTCTAGCAGTTCTTGTAGTGGTGACTTGGTAATGGCAAATTCTCTCAGCATTTGTTTGTTTGAAAAGACTGTATCTTTCCCTCATATAGGATGCTTAGTTTTGCTGGATAAAAAATTCTTGGCTGATAATTGTTTTGTTTGAGAAGGCTGAAGATAGACCCCCAACCTCTTCTAGTTTGTAGGGTTTCTGCTGAGAAATCTGCAGTTAATCTGATAGGTTTTCCTTTATAGGTTACTTGGTGCTTTGTCTCAGAGCTCTTAAGATTCTTTCCTTCATCTCAAATTTGTATAACCTGATGACAATGTGCTAGGCAATGATCTTTTTGCAATGAATTTCCCAAGTGTTCTTTGTGCCTCTTGTATGTGGATATCTAGGTCTCCAGAAGGGTTGGGGAAGTTTTCCTCGATTATTCCCCCGAATATGTTTTCCAAGCTTTTAGAATTCTCTTTTTCCTCAGAACACCAATTATTCTTAGGTTTGGTAATTTAACATAATCCTAGACTTCTTGTAGGTTTTGTTCATATATTCTTATTTTTCTTTCTCTGTATTTGTTGGATTGGGTTAATTAGAAGACCTTGTCTTTGAGCTCGGAATTTCTTTCTTCTACTTGTTGAATTCTACAAGTCTAGGATTATGTTTCCAGAGCATTTTGCAATTCTAAAAGTGTGTCCAACGTTTCCTGAATTGTTTATTGTGAATAACAGTAATGAAGACATCATTTTTTGGATTTCCTTGCATTGGGCTTCACTTTTCTTTGGTCCCTCCCTGATTAGCTTAGTAACTAACCTCCTGAATTCTTGAATTCTTTTTCCGTTAAATCATGAATTTCTTCTTGGTTTGGATCAATTGCTGCTGAACTAGTGTGATTTTTTGGGAGTGTTGAAGAGCCTTGTTTTTCATATTACCAGGGTTGGTTTTCCAGTACCTTCTCATTTAGGTAGGCTCTGTAAGAGGAAAGGTCTAGGGCTGAAGGCTGTTGTTCAGATTATTTTGTTCCGTGGGGTGTTCCCTTGATGAAGTACTCTTCCCCGTTTCTCATGGATGTGGCTTCCTGTGAACTAAAATGCAGTGATTGTTGTCTCTTTTCTGGGCCTGGCTTCGCAGCAAGTCTACCCAGCTCTGGGCTGGTACTGGGGGTGGTCTGCACAAAGTCCTGTGATGTGAACCGTCTACGGGTCTCTCAGCTGTGAATAGCAGTGCCTGTTCTGGTGGAGGT
>NW_012113327.1:0-1991 GCF_000951035.1 Colobus angolensis palliatus | reverse complement strand
AGTGAAACTCTGTCTCTAAACAAACAAACAAACAAATATTTTTCCTGTTCATTTAGTATAAATAAATGCAGACAGATGCACAATAGGCTGCCTGACATTCTTTCAGCTAGTGTGTATTGTAATATGCAACATCTGTCCTACTTGAGCAGGCACAATTTTGTAGCATTCAAATTAATTGACACAATTCGGGATATCTTTCTCATAGCAACTACTAGTGGTTCTTTTGATAAAGCAAAGCAGAATTGTGACAGAGAACATGTCTTTTCTTTCACTCTTGATTATGATGTCTAAAAATCAGATAGATGCTTGCATACTTTTGCACATGGCATGGTGACAGGACAGACTAGGTTGTGACACAGTGACAAACCCCAAAATCTCAGCAGCTTAAAACACAAATTTTAATTATTTCTTGCTGTGCTGTATTTCTTTTGCAAGTTGGAAGCAGGACTGTGCCTTTGGTAATTGTTCAGCGATCTTGGCTGACCAAGCAACTGCCATCTTAAATGTTATTCATCAAAAAGCCAGAGGGAAAAATGGATACAGTGAAGGAGACGCTGTCTCTTAAAGCTTTCACTGTCTCTAGCCAGAGAAATTAATTGTCACACCTAATTCCAAGTGCACAGCAAAGTATAATCCTACCATGTGTTGAGAAAGAGAGACAGTCTGGGATTTGTAAACCACCATATGATGACCACAGGAGCACTAATTGTATTCTTCCCTCCCAAATTGCTATCAGAATTAGAATACTAACTGTATTCTTCCCTCCCAAAATAATACTACTTTAGGGTCTTCTGAATCTTACTTTGACAATTATTCTAATATGACCATTGGTGCAATTTTAATAGCGCATTAAATTTAGGAAGTTCTTATACTATCTGTCAGCTGCCATCATAAATCTGGAGTGTATTATTCTCTAATTAGATATTTCACTTTTTTTTTTTTTTTGAGATGGAGTCTCACTCTGTCGCCCGGGCTGGAGTGCAGTGGCCGGATCTCAGCTCACTGCAAGCTCCGCCTCCCGGGTTCACGCCATTCTCCTGCCTCAGCCTCCTGAGTAGCTGGGACTACAGGCATGTGCCACCATGCCCGGCTAATTTTTGTATTTTTAGTAGAGACGGGGGTTTCACCATGTTGCCAGGCTGTTCTCGAGCTCCTGACCTCAAGTGATCCGCCTGCCTCGGCCTCCCAAAGTGCTGGGGTTACGGGCATGAGCCACTACACCTGGTCTTTATAACAGTTTTCTGCTCAAATAATCAATTCTGTTCTCCTCTTTTTGCCAAATGCATTAATTTCAAAAAAGTGGTTATTAACAATTTCTGAAAAAAAATCATTTTTTGAAACTTGGAAATGGAATGCAGGATAATAATGCTCAATAATCAAGGGGAAAATGTTGTGAATGGAATAAATGAACTATTGGATTCCAGGGGCAAGTCAAGAAATATATCAGGGGAAATGTGATAAAGATATACAGAACTTGCTTGAAGAAAAAAATGGATGGTACCGAGGTACTCAACCATATTGGATCCCTGACATATTTGGTAACTTTTTGTTTATGTCTGGCACTTCTATCATGGGGTATTACTATTACCATATTCACTTCCACCAGGAGTTATATGGAATTAGTGGCAAACTATAAAGCAAAGATATCTGCTTTCTCATTCTCCTACCCACCATCTTCCTTTACCAACTGTATTATTCATCATGTATTAACTGCAATGACAAAAACTGAAGCATCTGGATATAATGCAAAATAGGTTAATTTCTTGCTCAAGTCACAGTCCAATGCAAGTGTAGTGGGAGGAAGAGAGGTAAAACTATTCTGCACATGCCCTCAGCGTGCCTTTCCCATCCCCCTAGACCTCAGCCTTTCCCTGAATTCTGTGCACAGGATGGGCAGATAAGACAGAGCTTGGCCGGGCACTCATGCCTGTAATCCCAGCACTTTGAGAGACCAAGGCAGGTGGATTACCTGAGGTCAGGACCAGCCTGGC
>NW_012113326.1:0-1149 GCF_000951035.1 Colobus angolensis palliatus | reverse complement strand
TAGCTGGTTATTTTGCCTATTAGTTGATGCAGTTTCTTCATAGTGTCGATGGTCTTTACATTTTGGTATGCTTTTGCAGTGGCTGGTACTGGTTTTTCCTTTCTGTATTTAGTGCTTCCTTCAGGAGCTCTTGTAAGGCAGGCCTGGTGGTGACAAAATCCTCCAGCATTTACTTGTCTGTAAAGGATTTTATGTCTCCTTCACTTATGAAGCTTAGTTTGGCTGGATATGAAATTCTGGGTTGAAAATTCTTTTCTTTAAGAATGTTGAATATTGGCCTCTACTCTCTTCTGGTTTATAGGGTTTCTGCAGAGAGATCTGCTGTTAGTCTGATGGGCTTCCCTTTGTGGGCAACCCGACTTTTCTGTCTGGCTGCCCTTAACATTTTTTCCTTCATTTCAACCTTGGTGAATCTGGCAATTATGTGTCTTGGGGTAGCTCTTCTGAAGGAGTATCTTTGTGGAGTTCTCTGCATTTCCTGAATTTCAGTGTTGGCCTCTCTTGCTAGGTTGGGGAAGTTCTCCTGGATAATATCCTGAAGAGTGCTTTCCAACTTGGTTCCATTCTCCCCATCACTTTCAGGTACATCACTCAAACGTACGTTTGGTCTTTTCACACAGTCCCATGTTTCTTGGAGGCTTTGTTCATTCCTTTTCATTCTTTTTTCTCTAATATTGTCTTCATGCTTTATTTCATTAAGTTGATCTTCAATCTCTGGTATCCTTTCTTCCGCTTGATCAATTCAGCTATTGATAGTTGTGTATATGTCATGAAGTTCTGGTGCTGTGTTTTTCATTTCCATCAGGTCATTTATGTTCTTCTCTAAAATGGTTTTTCTAGTTAGCAGTTCCTGTAACTTTTCCTCAAGGTTCTTAGCTTCCTTGCATTGGGTTAGAACATGCTCCTTTTGTTTGGAGGAGTTTGTTATTACCCACCTTCTGAAGCCTACTTCTGCCAATTTGTCAAACTCATTCTCCGTCCAGTTTTGTTACCTTGCTGGTGAGGAGCTGTGATTCTTTGGAGGAGAAGAGGCATTCCAGTTTTTGGAATTTTCAGCCTTTTTACACTGGTTTTTCCTCATTTTCATGGATTTATTTGCCTTTGGTCTTTGATGTTGTTGACCTTCAGATGGGGTTTTTTTTTTTTTTT
>NW_012113325.1:0-1540 GCF_000951035.1 Colobus angolensis palliatus | reverse complement strand
CGCCCGGCCTGGCAGACTTTTCAAAATTTATTTTAACTAGAAAACTTCCAACTCTCTTATTGTATTAAGTGTTTGTTTATTGTGTTTTCTATGCAGATGATTATTTTATCTGAAAATAATGGCAAGTTTTTTCCTCCTTTGAATCCTTCTGTTTCTCATTTCCATTTCTTGTCTTCTTGTATTAGCCAGGACCTTTAGTTCTTTATAGAACGGTAAGCAGTGCTGACATGACAAATTCTTGTTTTGTTCCTGATCTATAAGAGAGTGAATTTAGTTTCTCCATCAAATATGATGTTGTCCATAGGGTTTTTGTACATAATATTTACAAAGTTAAGGGAGTTTCCTTCATTTCTTAGTTTACTGAGAAGTGCTTTTCCTAATTAATAGACATTAAAATTTGTCAAATTCTATCTGTTAATGTGAGTGTCAACAGTAGACTTTTTTGATTTTAGAAGTTTTTAAAAATTTTTAATTAAAATTTAATCTTAATTTTTTTCTGATTTTAAGTTTCTGACTGATTTTAAATCATGTAATTTCTGGGACAAATGCTACTAGATCTATATATATATAAATTCTACTTTAAGTTCCAGGATACATGTGCAGAACATGCAGGTTTGTTACATAGGTATACATGTGCCATGGTGGTTTGCTGCACCTATTTACCCATCCTCTAATTTTCCTTCCCTTGTCCGCCACCCCCAACAGGCCTGAGTAGGTGTTGTTCCCCTCTCTGTGTCCATGTGTTCTCATTGTTCAACTCCCACTTATGAGTGAGAACATGTGATGTTTGATTTTCTGTTCCTGTGTTAGTTTGCTGAGAAGGATAGTTTCCAGCTTCATCCATGTCCCTGCAAAGGACATGAACTCATCCTTTTTTATGACTGCATAGTATTCCATGGTGTATATGTGCCACATTTTCTTTATCCAGTCTATCACTGATGGGCATTTGGATTCGCTCCAGCCCTATTGTAAATGGTTCTGCAATGAACATATGTGTGCATGTGTCTTTATAGTAGAATGATTTATATTCCTTTGGGTATATACCCAGTAATGAGATTGCTGGGTCAAATGGAATTTCTGGTTCTAGATCCTTGAGGAATCACCATACTGTCTTCCACAATGGTTGAACTAATTTACATTCCCATGAATACTGTAAAAGTGTTCCTTTTTCTCCACAACCTCTCCAGCATCTATTGTTTCTTGACTTTTTAATAATCACCATTCTGATCAGCATGAGATGGTATCTCATTGTGGTTTTGATTTGCATTTCTCTAATGATCAGTCATGTTAAGCTTTTTTTCATGTTTGTTGGCTGTATAAATGTCTTCTTTTGAAAAGTGTCTGTTCGTATCCTTCGACCACTTCTTGATGGGGTTGTTTTTTTCTTATAAATTTGTTTAAGTTCCTTCTAAATTCTGGATATTAGACCTTTGTCAGATGTGTAGATTGCAAAAATTTTCTCCCATTCTGTAGGTTGCCTGTTCACTCTGATGATAGTTTCTTTTGCTGTGCAGAAGTTCTTTAGTTTAATTAGATCCCA
>NW_012113324.1:0-1821 GCF_000951035.1 Colobus angolensis palliatus | reverse complement strand
AAAGCCAAAGAGCCTCTGGGACAGCTATGAAGGGTACTTTCATTTTCTGAAGCCATAGCACAGAATGCACTGAAAGCCAGGCTCATTGTAAGAGTGACCCCTCCATGCGGCATCCTTCCTGCAGAAGACCGGCCAGTCCCATGGTGGCAGGTCGATTAATTTGGATCCCTTCCACTAAGAAGGCAAAGTGTTCCTTCTTACAGGAAGCAACACCTACTCCAAATATGGGTCTTCCTTCCCTACCCGCTGTGTTTTCACCATCACAACTTAAGGACTTAAAAATGCCTGACCTATTGTCATGGTAGCCCACACATTATTTTGAAACAAAGGATTCTTGTACAGCAAAGGAGCTATGAAAAAGGTTGCATGATAACAGAGACATTGTTCTTACCATAAACCCCATCAACCAGAAGAAGCATTGTTAAAGGATTAGCTAAAAAGGTAGGGAGGGAACAACATCCTGAGACACTGAGGTACTACTCACCAGAATACAGTCTGTGCTGGACCAAAAGTGTTCACAATAACTGGTATACATAAGCCTGGGAACCAAGGCTGGCTTTTCTTACCTTACCCCAATGATCTGCTTGTGGAATTTGTGTTTTCTGTCCTCCTGACTGTAGGCTTTGCCAAGTTAGTGGTCATAGATCCTGAGAGAAAGAATACTTCTCTTAGAGACACTAATGTTTCTGTTGAATTTTAGGCTTTAGCTACTTTCTGGTTGCTTTGGGATTCTTAAGCTAGTGAATAGGTGTTTTTTAAAAAAAAAAAAAAGAGTTACTAGACTTAGGAGTAGCAGACCCTGATTACCACGATGAGCTAAGGTTGGTTCTACATAGTTGGGGATGAGAAGAAGCATATTAGATATTTAATAATGGTAATTGTTATTGTTGTATTACAAATTCCTTGTTCATGGTTGAGCTAACAAGTAAAAAGGAGATTATTTCCCCGGATTACATGGAGGGTATGCTAGAATGCATCCAAATCTGTGGATCCACCAGGATTTCCTGTCTATGGTTTCATCCTAGAAAAAGGAATCAATCCCAACCATTCTATAAAGGTATAAGCATCTGAATTGACACTACTTGGCATTCCATAGGGGATTGTGTGGGCTCTACTGGCTGAGATGACCATGGATGGCTTCCTGGAAGAAGTGCCCCTTAGATTTTTCCTTGAAAGCTGAATGGGTTTTTGTCTCCAACTTAGTAGCTTATTTACATTTACTTCACTCAAGTCATTTATAATAATTACCTCTTGCTACTTTTCTTTCATGGTTTTAAGATGAATCACAGATGCATATCCTAAGATAATCAGTAGAATGAGAAGGTTTGGGCCTGAAAAATCATAAACTCTAAAAGGACTGGGTAGCTCTTCTTAAATAGCTGAAGGGCTAAGGAAGAACTCTTCTGTCTTTCTGTATAGCTCCAAATGAGAGAACTGGGACCAGTAGATATACATTTAAGGGAGACATACTGTAGAGTTCCAATGATAAGACATTCAGTAAAAGGCAAAACAGTGAAAAGATCAGTAGTTGCCAGAGGTTGGGGAGGTGGATGGAGAGATAAATAAGCAGAGCTTAGAGATTTTTTAGAGCACTGAAACTATTCTTTATGATACTATAATAGTGAATACATGTCATTATACATTTGTCAAAACTCATAGAATGTAAAACACCAAGATGGAATCCTAGTGTCAACTATAGACTATATATGATAATTACATGTCATTGCAGGCTCATCAATTGTAACAAATGTACCACTCTCATGGGAGATATTGATGGTAGGAAAGGCTGGCGGAGTAGAGGAGGGGGAAATACACAGGAAC
>NW_012113323.1:0-1061 GCF_000951035.1 Colobus angolensis palliatus | reverse complement strand
TTTTTGTATTTTTAGTAGAGACGGGGTTTCACCGTGTTAGCCAGGATGGTCTCGATCTCCTGACCAACCGATCTGCCTGCCTCGGCCTCCCAAAGCGCTGGGATTACAAGCGTGAGCCACCAGGCCCAGCCAATGGTGGTGCTATTAAAGGTGATTTTTACAATAAGAATATATTACATTTATAACTATAAAATCAAAATTACAAAAATATTCTTTATGGGAAAGCAAACAAAAAATTTACTATTGGTGGAACACTGCTAATTCAAAATCCAAAATCCAAAGTGCTCCAAAATCCAAAACATTTTGAGTGCCAACATGATGTGCTGTAGTCAAAACACAAGTAATGGCCAGACACGGAGGCTCAAACCTATAATCCCAGCACCTTGGGAGCCCGAGGCAGAAGGACTGCTTGAGCCCAGGAGTTTGAGACCAGCCTAAACAGCAAAACCCCATCGCTACAAAAAATTTAACAATTAGCCAGGTGTGGTGCTACTTAGGAGGCCGATGCGGGAGGATCGCTTGAGCTCAGGAGTTTGAAGCTGCAGTGAGCTACGATCACCCCACTGCACTCCAGCCTGGGTGACAGAGCATCTGACTTGTCTCAAATAAAAACCCAAAAAAGGCAGGCACACAACACACAGTTTATTGAGGTTCTCCAAGAGAAAAATACAATCATCAGCCAGACGCTGTTGCTGACACCTATAATCCCAGCATTTTGGAAGGCTGAGGCGGGTGGATCAGCTGAGGTCAGGAGTTCGAGACCAGCATGGCCAACATAGCAAAACCACGTCTATAAAAATGCAAAAATTAGCTGGGCATGGTGGCGCATGCCTGTAATTCCAGCTACTCAGGAGGCTGAGGTGGGAGAATTGCCTGAACTCAGGAGGCAGAGGTTGCAGTGAACTGAGATTGCACCACGGCACTCCATCCTGGGCAACAGAGCGAGACTCCATCTCAAAAAAAAAAAAAAAAAAAAAAGCCTAACAAAAATTAGCAAACTGAATCCAATCATGTTTACAAATGATTTTTTAAAGGAGTTTTTACAGATGCCCAGAGACACA
>NW_012113322.1:0-1125 GCF_000951035.1 Colobus angolensis palliatus | reverse complement strand
GGTTTGAGCAATTTTCCTGCCTCAGCCTCCCAAGTAGCTGAGATTACAGGCATGCGCCACCACACCTGACTAATTTTTTTTATTTTTAGTAGAGACGGGGTTTCACCATGTTGGCCAGGCCGGTCTTGAACTTCTGACCTCAGGTGATCCACCCGCCTTGGCCTCCCAACGTGTTGGGATTACAGGTGTGAGCCACCACGCCTGGCCTAGTTTTTTTTTTTTTTTTCTTGAGAATAACCTCGAATGCATATTCTAAGTTTTCATCTTAAGAAAGCATGGCTCACACCTGTAATCCCAGCACCTTGGGAGGCCAAGGCGGGTGGATCACCTAAGGTTGGGAGTTCGAGACCAGCCTGACCAACAAGGAAAAACCCTGTCTCTACTGAAAATACAAAATTAGCCGGGCATAGTGGCACATGCCTGTAATCCCAGTTACTTGGGAGGCTGAGGCAAAAGAATCGTTTGAACCTGGGAGACAGAGGTTGCAGTGAGCGGAGATCATGCCATTGCACTCCAGCCTGGGCAACAAGAGCAAAACTCCATCTCAAAAAAAAAAGAAAAAAGAAAGAAAGAAAGAAACTAATAAAAGAACAAATTAAACCCAAAGTAAAAAGAAAGAAGAAAATAATAATGGTAAGAGCAGAAATGAATGAATTAGAAAACAGAAAAACAATTGAGAAAATCAATGAAACCAGAGCTGGTTATTTGAAAAAAATCAGTAACATTTATAAAGCTGATTAAGACAAAAAAAAGAGAGATGATACAAGTTACCAATAACAGGAATGGAAGAAGGGATGTTACCACAGACTCCACAGACATTGAGAGGATAATTAGGGAATATTATGAATGACTTTATTCCAATAAATTCAGCAAGTTGGATGAGAAGGACACATTCCTTGAATATGATGAATATGTTACAATTCTGATAGGTACAGTATTGTAATGGTTAATCCTTACAGAGCCTGGTTCAGAGAAGCTTGGGTTCAAATCCCCTCTCTGCTACCTCCTAGTTGTGTGACCATAGGCAAGTGTCTCAGTTTCTAAAAATATATAATATATAGCACAGATCTTTGTGGCTCAGTTTCTTTTTCTTTCTTTCTTTTGTTTTTTTTTTCCCTTTCTTTT
>NW_012113321.1:0-1011 GCF_000951035.1 Colobus angolensis palliatus | reverse complement strand
CCCAGGCTGGAGTGCAATGGCACGATCTCAGCTCACTGCAATTTCTGGCCTCCCAGGTTCAAGCGATTCTCCTGTCTCAGCCTTCTGAGTAGCTGAGATTACAGGTGCCCACCACCACGCCCAGCTAATTTTTGTATTTTTAGTAGAGACAGGGTTTCACCATGTTGGCCAGGCTGGTCTCAAACTCCTGACCTTGGGTGATCGGCCCACCTTGGCCTCCCAAAATGCTGGGATTACAGGCGTGAGCCATGCCACCTGGCCAGATGAATGGAATTTTTTTTGAGTATTTTAGGTAAGTTAATCTGTGATAATAATGACTCACAAAACATTTGTGTTGCTAGTCTTTGGTAAAATGTGTAATGAACGTAAAAAATAATGTATAAATATGATGAATAGATGTAAGAAACAAAATATTAGAAGCAATAATATCACCTCAGGGTATTACACATTAATTATCTCAGAGGAATCAAATATTTGTAATTCAGTAAAAAAATCCAATTATCCCTTTGATACAGGTTGAGTATCCCTAATCTGAAAATCCAAAATCTGAAATCCAAAACTTTTGAATATCAACATCACAATGAAGATGACCATCATTAACACTGCAGAAAATGTACCTATAGGTGACAAGGTGAAAACATGTGACAGGCTTACTGAAGAACTAGAGCAGCATTTATTCAGAACAGAAAAAGATATCATGTTCCTTTATAAAATCAAACAGAAAGTTCTAAGACAAAAACCACTGCTAATGAGACAGGTAACTCTGAAGTAAACATCTTAAAAAGCCATCCAGCAGAATGACTCCTTATCCCCAGAGGACCCACTTCCTGGTCCTTCAACTGCTTCTGATGTTTCTTCTCATCTAAAAAAATAAAATACTTGGCCGGGCGCGGTGGCTCAAGCCTGTAATCCCAGCACTTTGGGGGGGCCGAGACGGGCGGATCACGAGGTTAGGAGATTGAGACCATCCTGGCTAACACGGTGAAACCCCGTCTCTACTAAAAAATACAA
>NW_012113320.1:29862-31344 GCF_000951035.1 Colobus angolensis palliatus | reverse complement strand
TTGGTGACTGGGTTTCAACATGTGAATTTTGAAGTGATAAAAACATTCAGATCATAGCAGCTGGTCTGTATGTCAGCTCAGGGCTTAGAACCCTGTCCATTGGGCCGTGTGTAACAGTGTAAGCAGCCCAGCCCCTGCTGCCTCAAACCTGCCTGCCTCCCCTTTTGGATGAATGCAAACCCTCAGGCAGCCTTTCATTTTGAAACCCCTGTATTAGGGCTATGGCATAATAATGACTGCCCCGAACTTAGAGTTGTACCCAAGAGGGCCGCACATTGGGTTATAGGCAGAGTGTGGCCGCTCCATGACTTTGAACAAGTCATATTCTGCTCTGGACATCCGTTTTCACCTCCATGGTGACCAGAGGGTTACTAGTCACTCAGTTTTAGAGTGCTTTAAATACTATTCATAAAAATGCAGCTGACTTTTGGTGAAATCATGGCCAGCACATTACCCCTTTGATGGTACCCATTCATTCCTGATTCTGGGTCCTTTTCTTTCTTTATTGCATACATTTTTCTGCTTTTTCAGATACCATGAGCTCTCCACATTGTCTAAAAGTTTCCTCTGCCAGCCCACTCATCAAGTCAGCATAGAAAAGAGTTTAATAGATGCCATTTATGCCTTCTCATTTACTGCCTGATTAAACTGAAGAGTAAATGAAAGACATTCCTATAGTGTCAGAGAGATGTAATTTTAGCACTTGATATTTTTGCACAGAGATTTGCCATCTAGAATGTAAATTCCATCAGGACAGAGGCACTCACTTATTCAACCAATATTTACGATGTCTACTCTATGCTAGGAATGGGGCTCCGCACTGGGAATACAGCAGTGCCTGTATTCCTGGTGCCTGCACGCTACTGTAGAAATGGACAATAGGCAAAGCCATTTAGAATCTATTGAATCTGTTGGGGGTAAAGTGTAATGAAGGAAACTGAAGCAGGGAGCAGGCATGGGAAGGGATGGGGTGGAGATTTCATACAGAGTGTTAGGGAAGTTTTCTCTGAGGAGGTCACGTGTAGGAGGAAATGGCGGTGTGAACCCTGTGGGGAGAACTGTTTACGGCAGAATAAATAGGACTTTGAAACGCCTCATACTGGAACATCATACTGGGCATATTCCAAGATTAGCCATCAGGCCAGTGTAGCTGGGACTCATTTAACAAGGGATGAGCACTAGGAAATGAAGTCAAAGAAGAAGGGGTGAGTTCAGGTCATGCAAATCACAAAATTAACATGACACCACTACACAGGCCATGATGAGAGCTTCAGCGTTTACTCTGAGCTGAACAGGAGCCAGCCAAGGGTTTGGAGCAGAGAAGTGGATGGTATCACGTGATTCTGTCTTCTGTCCCAGAGCATTATCAGGTGTGCTTGGCACATCTATGTGGTCAGCAATTGATTACATGATTGTCTTGGTGTTGTTCAATTTTTCTGCACCATGACTGGGCATCTTCAATGTGGAGAGACTGTTTTTCTG
>NW_012113320.1:25502-27470 GCF_000951035.1 Colobus angolensis palliatus | reverse complement strand
AAACCCCTCATTTAAGCTCTAATCTTTGTTGCATTTTGTGGAATTAGATCATGTAAAGATTGGACTACTCTTTGCTTTTTGAGATAGGGTCTCGCTCTATCATCTGGGCTGGAGTGCAGTGGCACCATCAAGGCTCACTGAAGACTTGACCTTCCAGGCTCAAGTGATGCTCCTGCCTCAGCCTCCCTCTTGACTAGCTGAGACCACAGGTGTGTGCAACCATGCCTGGCTAATTTTTTGTGGTTTTGCTAGAGATGGGGTTCCGCCATGTTTCCCAGGCTGCTCTCAAACTCCTGAGCTGAAACTATCCACCTACCTTGGCCTTCCAAAGTGCTGGGACTACAGGTATGAGCCACTGTGCCCAGTCTGCTCTTGCTTTTATTTGTTACTGAATCGCATCACTGATTCTCCACCTAATGACTTCTTCATTTAGTTGACTGCTGTCAGCTTCATTAGAAGTTGCTACCTTGACACAAAAGTACCATTTGGACACTAGTCATTAAATCGACAAATACTTATTCAGAATCTGTTACTCATGAGATACTATTCCTGGTACCAGGAATCTGAGGATTAAAAAACTGGGCCAGGATAGACAAGGTTGCTCCTTTCTCCTTCCCTGAACATTGCTAGGGGGAAGAGAACAACCAGTCAATCAAGAAACCCAGTATTTTCAGACAGTAAAGCAGCAAATGAAATGGGCCCATCAGGCACTCACTGTGTGGCAGGCATTATTCTAAGTGATTTATATATATTAATGCCTTCAGTGCTCAGAGCAAGCCTGTATCCTTCATTTATCCTCATTTTGTGTTTAGTAAACGGAGGCAGAAAAGTCAGTAACTCATCCAAGGTCACACGCCTTACAAGCAGTAGAGTCAGAATTTGAACCCAGACATTTGGTTCCAGTCTGTGGCATGATCTCGTTGTTTTCTGATATTACAACTTAGTGAGAAGTGTTTTTGATGAGATGGTCATAGAAGAGCTTTCTGGCTGGGCACAGTGGCTCATACCTGTAATCCCAGCACTTTGGGAGGCTGAGGCGGGCTGATCACTTGAGGTCATGAGTTCAGGCCGACATGGTGAAACCCTGTCTCTAATAAAAATACAAAAATTAGCTGGGCACACTGGCAGGTGCTTATAATCTCAGCTACTCAGGAGGCTGAGGCAAGAGAATCACTTGAACCCAGGAGGCGGAGGTTGCAGTGAGCTGAGATGGTGCCACTGCACTCCAGCCTGGGCAACAGAGTAAGACTGCATCTCAAAAAAAGAAAAGCTTTCTGAGTAGGTGAATCTAGCCTTGCAGAGCGAGTAGTGCCTACAGCTTCTACCAGAGAAAGACAGAAACAGGTTTAGCAAGTTTAAAGAACAGTGGAAAGCTCTGCCATCCTAGGAAGCAGTAAAGGATGGGGGTTGGGAGTCAGTGTAGTGGTGAGATAGCACCACAGAGAATACAGGAGCAGGCACCATCTTTCTCATCCAGCTTCATGGATGAGTCTGCAGCACCCAAATGAGGGCAGCAGTCATCAGTTAAATAAATAAACTCCTGGATAGAAAAGGTTGCTTTACTCACAGTCTTGTTGATGGACAAATGTAAGATACTGGCTGCCATCTCAGTTTACGTGTTATCTTAGCTATGATTGGAGAATCAAAACTTTTTAAAATTTTTTTGGCAGAAGTTAAGAAACTCAACATCCAGCTGCTGATTTTCTTAATGTGATCATGGCAAGCCACTGATACTCAGCTTGTAATCGCCTTATTACAAGAAAGACATGGCAGCAGAAGCAGTTTGCATTCAAATGCTTTACATTAAAATTTAAAAAAAGGGATATGGAGTAATTTGCAGGGAAGGAGGCATAAGTGGCCAGAGTTAGGATAGAGCTTCCTCTGTGTGTGTACTCTTGAGTAGTGCATTTTGAGATTGTTTCCAAGAAGCTGGTTATCTGCTTTTATTGGTGATCTGGAAGCCTAGAC
>NW_012113320.1:19975-21937 GCF_000951035.1 Colobus angolensis palliatus | reverse complement strand
TTCTTAAAGAGTCATACCTTCAGAGTCCAGCATTTCAGCTGTCCCCCACCCCCACCCTCTCTGGAAGCTTTCCTGAATCTGAACAGAATGTGTATTTTTTAAGAGTGAGGGCAGGCCATGGAGTCAGACAGCCCCGTAATATAGAGGTGTTAACAAAGTACCCATCGTATAGAGCTGCAAGGCCAGGTGTGGTGACTCACGCCTGTAATCCCAGCTCTTTTGGCGGTCACGGCAGGCAGATTACCTGAGATTAGGAGTTAGAGACCAGCCTGGCCAGCATGGTGAAGTCCCGTCTCTACTAAAAATACAAAGATTCGCCAGGCATGATGGCGACACCTGTGATCCCAGCTACTCCGGAGGCTGGGGCAGGGAGGATTGCTTGAACCCAGTAAGTAGAGGTTGCAGTGAGCTGAGATCATATCACTGTACTCCAGCCTGGGTGACAGAGCAACACCCTGTCTCAGAAAATAAATAAAATAAAATATAAAATAACAACAGCAAAAAACAAATAGAGCTGCAGTGAGAGTCAGTTGAAATTCTGCAGATAAAATGCTATGTGTGGTGTCTGGTGCATAGGAAACACTGACCCCCAGATGGATGTGTTAAAGGAAGATGGGGAGAATAAGCAGGAAGGGGACTTACCAACATCTGTTGATTATGATTAAATCACTGAGGTTAATTTATAAATGCTGAAACATAGGTTGTGGCTGCTTATAAGCTATATGCATTTTAACATTTTTACATTTAATTTTTTAATTAATATTAAAATGTATGCAATAGATGTTAAGAATATCAACCATTTTGATACTGGTACATAGAACTTAAAAAAAGTTTTTTAGAGGTACATACTCTTTTGAGAATAGGCACAGGCATAACTTGGACAGAATCTGCTTATACTTTCCAAACCAATATGGAGTTGTGAATACAGCCATGACGCTGTATTCTGGTCTCATTGGGATTTGGTCTGTTGAAGTCACTATGTGTTTATTTCAGCAGAAATTATAGTTAGCTAAATAAATTTCATCAATACGTTATTAGTATCTATTAAGAGCTGCTAGAATGACGTCTACATCCGTACATATGGTTATTGTTGAAGGGCTTTGAAGACAGAGACTGAATCTGTTAATCTCTGGGTCAGGAGCATAAACCATTGTATATAGTCAAAGCCATGTTAGTTAATGTTGTTCTGGAGCCCCACTGGGTTAGTGAGTAAAGTGAAAGGATCATTCATTTTGAGCCTCTTGGAGTATTTGCAGTCGCTGAACATCCCAGGTGAGGGAAGAGAAGAAAGTCAAGCATTTCTGAGGACCTCGGCAGCAAGATTTTTGGAACCTTTTTTCTAGTCTGCCATTGTCAGCGTGACTCAGAAAGTCACAGGGACCACTCTACCTGCCTAGCTAGGAGATCAGGATTGCTTGGACAAATCAACTTTGCCCAGTGATGTAGCTGCATGAACCACAGGCGGAGAGGACTCAGTGAGCATCTGTGGAGTGACCTTGGAGTACTCAGGTGTTCACTGGGAAGGGGTGGGCCTTTACCTGTCTCATCTTAAACAGATAGGGCCAGACATGGTGGCTCACACCTTTAATGCCAGCACTTTGAGAGGCCAAGGTGGATGGATTACTTGAGGTCAGGAGTTCGAGACCACCCTGGCCAACATGGTAAAACCCCGTCTCTACCAAAAAATACAAAATATTAGCCAGGTGTGGTGGCACGCACCTGTAGTTCCAGCTACTCAGGAGGCTGAGGCAGGAGAATCGCTTGAACCTGAGAGGTGGAGGTTGCAGTGAGCCAGGATCACACCACTGCACTCCAGCCTGGGTGACAGAGCGAGACATTGTCTCAAAAAATAAATAAAAATAGATAGCCAGGCGCGGTGGCTCACACCTGTAATCCCAGCACTTTGGGAGGCCGAGGCAGGCGGATCACGAGGTCAGGATATCGAGACCATCCTGGCTAACA
>NW_012113320.1:11813-13736 GCF_000951035.1 Colobus angolensis palliatus | reverse complement strand
TGATCTTGGCTCACTGCAACCTCCGTCACCCAGGTTCAAGTGATTCTCCTGCCTCAACCTCCCGAGTAGCTGGGATTACAGGCACACACCACCATGCTTGGGTGATTTTTGTATTTTTAGTAGAGTCAGGGTTTTGTCATTTTGGCCAGGCTAGTCTTGAACTCCTGACATCAAGTGATCCACCTGCCTCAGCCTCCCAACGTGCTGGGATTACAAGTGTGAGCTGCTGTGCCCAGCCTGTTTTTAGCACTTTAAAAGTGTTAACTCATTTAATCCTCTAAAAATCATCTAAGTAAAGGGCTTTTTTTTTTTTGAGACAAGGCCTCACTCTTGTCTCCCAAGCTGGACAGCAGTGGTGCAGTCATAGCTCACTGAAGCCTCAACCTCTTAGGCTAATACGATTCGCCGACCTCAGCCTCCTGAGTAGCTGAGACTATAGCACATGCCACCACACACACCTGGCTAACATTTTATTTTAGTAGAGATGGATCTTGCGATGTTTACCAGGCTGATAAACTCCTGGGCTCAAGTGATCCTCCTGCCTTAGACTCACAAAGTACTGGGATTACAGGCATGTGCTATATGTGACACCTAGCTCATTGCTGCTGAATAAAATCCTAAACATCCTTATACCAATGTTTTTTCTCAAAGGCTTTCTCAGCATTTTCTTTATTTCTTAGTCTTTAATTTTTCTGATGTTTCTTTCTCTCCTTCCTCACCCCAACCCCTGGTCCATGAATTTGTATTTCATATTGATTATACTCTAAGTCTTTCCCTTATTCTGAACTGAGATTTCTCATTTGGGGGTATCCTCATACATGTTGAGCAACAAATCAATGACTTATTCTTTAGTGTTCTTGTTTAGATTTAAAAAAGAAAATGTTAAAGAACATCAAGGTGACATCTTGACTGAGGTAAGAGCATTTTTTAGTTGTTGCAGATAGATTAAAAATTAAAAAGTGAAAAATAACTTGATTATTGGTGACCACAAATATGTCTTTGCTAGTATTTTTCCAGGCAGTCTACTGGGGCTACTTTGTTCTATTTGTTAATTAGTCTTTACTAAAAATAAAAACAGAATAATGATACTGTCCATGGGGCTGTTTTTATTATTATTTCAAGATACTTCTTTAAGATATGCTTATATCATTTTATTTGAAGTTCTATTGTTGCAAACATTATTCATTCATTAGGTCTTTTAAATTTTGATTATTTAAGAGGTATAAACACTGGGATACAAATCACTTAAGACATGGTCCCTGCCTTCAGGAAGCTTATTTATAGCTTCCTAATTTTCATTGATCTTTAAAGCTCTTCACACTGAACTATTAAAAATTAATTGTGCGCTCATCTTAACACTAAATTTGTCAGTTACATCTGGAAGCTGCAGTCTCCCTTTTTCTGTTAAATCTAAAGCCTGTGATATGACCAATGAGGATTATATTTTAAAGGAAACTTTAGGGAAAATTCACAAAGTGTGATTTATACCTGGCATTAGTACTTGAAGAATTATTTTGGCCCTTGAGGCCAGGTGAGGTGGCTTATGCCTGTAATCCCAGACCTTTGGGAGGCCGAGGCAGGCGGATCACTTGAAGTTAGGAGTTCAAGACCAGCCTGGCCAATATGATGAAACCTCATCTCTACTAAAAATACAAAAACGAGCTGGGAGTGGTGGTGGGTACCTATAATCCCAGCTACTCAGGAGGCTGAGGCAGAAGAATTGCCTGAACCTGGTAGACAGAGGTTGCAGTGAGCCGAGATTGTCTCACTGCACTTCAGCCTGGGCATTGCAGGGAGACTCTGTCTTAAAAAAAAAAAGAATTATTTAGGCCCTTGATATCTAATATAGAAAACGCCTGTTCACAAATAAAGCATACTTATTTTTATTTTATTTTAAAGAATAAAACATTAAACTATTTAAAT
>NW_012113320.1:5702-6003 GCF_000951035.1 Colobus angolensis palliatus | reverse complement strand
CCTTTCTAAAATTAGCTTCCCCGCTCCTTTCACCCCTTCTATTATTTTCTCTCACAGAACGTTGCTCTTTTTCTTCATACTTACTTTATTTTATTGTTTTGAAAGGGACTCTCGCTCTGTCACCCAGGCTGGAGTGCGGTGGTGCGATTTTTTATATTTTTAGTAGAGACTGGTTTTCATGCCTGTAATTCCAGCACTTTGGGAGGCTGAGGTGGGCAGATCCTCTGAGGTCAGAAGTTCGGGATCAACCTGACCAACGTGGTAAAACCCCAAATTTTTCTTCACACTTTATACAGAGGAA
>NW_012113320.1:0-322 GCF_000951035.1 Colobus angolensis palliatus | reverse complement strand
ACTTACTTTGAATAAATACCCAGTATTGGGATTGCTGGATGAGATGGTAGAACTATATTTAATTTTTAAAGGAACCTTCATACCATTTTCTATAACGGCTATACTAATTTACATTCCTGCCCACAGTGTGTGACAGTTTCTTTTTCTCCACATCCACGCTAGCATTTTTTTTTTCTTGTCATTTTGATGATAGTTATTCTAATTGGGGTGAGGTAGTATCTCATATAGTTTTGATTGGCATTTCTGTGATAATTACTGATGTTGAGCACTTTTTTCATATACTCCTGTTGGCCTTGTGTATGTTCTGTTGAAAAGTATTTAT
>NW_012113319.1:0-1140 GCF_000951035.1 Colobus angolensis palliatus | reverse complement strand
GGTTGCAGTGAGCTGAGATTGTGCCACTGCACTCCAGCCTGGCCGAGACAGCAAGACTCTGTCTCAAAAAAAAAAAAAAAAAAAAATAGTGGATACGGTGGCAGGATAAGAAGGCAAAGACATGAACATATTGAATGTCTGAGCACAGAGTTCAGCATGAGTGGGAGAGGAATAAGCCCAAAGGATGGCAGACACACTCAGAGGAAAATGTAGGTGTCAAGGGGATAGAGGCCCATGAAGACAAAATCAGGGAGAAGGGAAAGGAGGAAATTATTAAAAAGAACCAAGGAGAGAGTCGAGGGCAGGTAAGTTAAGAGGTTATGTGAGGAAACTTGGAGTTTGAAGATTGTGAAGTGGAAGGCGAAAAGCAATGTAGAGTTTAATTCAAATCACTGAACTGAGCTCATGGAAATTGAAGCCGGGTGCTGGATGGAGGGCATTTTATGTGACTTACAAGTTGTCAAGAGCCGGCGCGGTGGTTCACACCTGTAATCCCAGCACTTTGGAAGGCCAAGGCAGGTGGATCACAAGGTCAGCAGTTCAAGACCAGCCTGACCAACATGGTGAAACCCTGACTCTACTAAAAATACAAAAAAAAAAAATTAGCCAAGTGTGGTGACACATGCCTGTAGTCCCAGCTACTTGGGAGGCTAAGGTGGGAGGATTGCTTGGGCCTGGAGATTGAGACTGCAGTCAGCCATGATCATGCCACTACACTCCAGCCTGAGTGACAGAGAAAGATACCATTTAAAAACAAAACAAAACAAAAACACATATATGATCAGATGTACAGTCTTGAAAGATAAATAGCACTGTGGTGCTCAAACTTGGGAGTTTAAGGGCCAGGCGCAGTGGGTCATACCTGTGATTCCAGCAGTTTGGGATGCTGAGGAGGGTGAATGGCTTGAGGCCAGGAGTTTGAGAACAGCCTAGCCAACACAGCGAAAATGGGTCTGTACTAAAAACACAATAATTAGCTGGGCGTGGTGGCGTGCGCCTGTAATCTCAGCTACTCGGTAGGATGAGGCCCAATAATGACTTGAACCGGTGATGAGGCGGTTGCAGTGAGCTGAGATTGTGCCACTGCACTCCAGCCTGGCCGAGACAGCAAGACTCTGTCTCAAAAAAAAAAAAAAAAAA
>NW_012113318.1:0-1248 GCF_000951035.1 Colobus angolensis palliatus | reverse complement strand
TCACTGCAACCTCTGCCTCCCAGGTTCAAGTGATTCTCCTGCCTCAGCCTCCCAAGTAGCTGGGATTACAGGTGCATGCCACCACGCCCGGCTACTTTTTTTGTATTTTTAGTAGAGACAGGATTTCACCATGTTGGCCAGGCTAGTTTTGAACTCCTGAGTTCAAGTGATCCACCTGCCTCGGCCTCTCAAAGTGCTGGGATTATAGGTGTAAGCCATTGCACCAGCCTAAACAATAATTGCTTAAGAATTGTGCCTAAATATGGAATTACTTGGCATAGCTGGAAAAAGATAAAAGAGGGGAGGAGTTAGAAAAATATTAGCCCATGAATGATGCAATTTGAAACCAAGAACATGAATTTTCTCTTAAAACTGTAAACACACAAAATGTGAAATTAAAATTAAGATTAAAATGTGAAACACCATGTAAGAGAATTAACCCTCACAATTCTCACTCATCAGCAACATTACTGCTAGCTCTTTTTTCATCTATAATGTTCTATGGTGGCAATGAGAATACAAATACATAAAATGAGAAGACATGAGTTTTACAAGAAAGGGAAAATAGGGTATCCACTGAAATGTTAACAGTTGCTACCTCCATTAAATAGGATTGCAAGTGATACAGCTTCTTTTCTGTTTGCTTTCTTAGCTGCATCTTCTAATTTTTCTACAACGAACGTGTCATTAATTGTGCAGTTGAAAATTCAAAATTATTTGCTATTCAATTTCCAATTGGAAACATCTGAATTGCACCCAAGCATTACACAGAGCCGGTGCTGAGGATTTCACTCAGCTCTGGCACATGGGATATTTTGTAGGCGCTGGTGGAGTGAAGTGACTGTCTCACCATCTCTTCCAGCATACTCAGCAACCATTTCTAATTATGCCATAGTCTCTCTGCCAATATTTTATGGGAGTTTTCTAAGATGCACCTACAGCTAGTTATACTCAGAAACTGGAGGACCTTCTAAAGTTCTCGCTTAAAGAAAACAAAAACAAACAACAACAACAACAAAAAAACACCTTTTTGTTTTTCTTGTTCTTGATTCTTTCTTTTTAATTTTTTTTTTTTTGAGACGGGGTCTCGCTCTGTCCCCTAGCCTGGAGTGCAGTGGCCGGATCTCAGCTCACTGCAAGCTCCGCCTCCCGAGTTCACGCCATTCTCCTGCCTCAGCCTCCGGAGTAGCTGGGACTACAGGCGCCCGCCACCTCGCCCGGCTAGTTTTTTGTATTTTTTAGTAGAGA
>NW_012113317.1:0-1002 GCF_000951035.1 Colobus angolensis palliatus | reverse complement strand
AGCCAGGATGGTCTCGATCTCCTGACCTCGTGATCCGCCCGTCTCGGCCTCCCAAAGTGCTGGGATTACAGGCGTGAGCCACCGCGCCCGGCCTCTTTTGAATTATTGATGTATATCAATTGCATACACATTGAAAGAAAATAGAGCCCTCTTTTTGGCATCCATGAATGTTTCCATAGCTTATGCTTCAGAGTAGAGCAGGTTCAATTACCAAAGATGTTTTTCTAAAAGAGGTAGATTAATACCAATTAACAGGTCGGGATAGGAGTTGAGACCTTAGCCAGTTCACCGAACGAGTTGTGATTTCATGTCATCTGACATATGCATAATTACACACACCAGGAAGCATCCACCAATGCACATATCACAATAAATGTGTGCTTAATTACAAGTCACTATGCATATATGCTTAATTACACATCCTGCTACCTGCAGGATTAATTACATGTCGTATTACATGCACACAATCAGAAGAGGTGACATTTGATGACATTAAAAGAGCTAGGAGAACATAAAGGAGCAATTTTTAAACAGTTGCATAATGTGTGTGCTTTTTTTTCTTTCCACAGAAGGCTTCAGACATTAATTTCTAGTCAATCAATCAAGAAGCACTTATTGAACCAGCCCTGTCCATTTTACTTTTATAGTGTTTCTTGCATCGATCCTTTCCTTTCCATTTTCATGATCACTAATGTCATTTCTTGCCTGACAGACTAAGGTAATGGGAAGGACAATGCATTCAAATGTTGTCTCTCCTAACCCTGGGCCAGCACCTTGGTCTAAGGCACTATTATTCGCACCTGCATTACTGCAGAGGTCCCTAACAGATCCGCTAGTTCCTCCTGGGTCTTAAACTCTCCACCCCTCACTAGGCAATATTTTGACAACTCAGCTTTATTCATCTCAATCTCATCTAAAACCCCTCGATGATTTTCCCTTTTTCTTTTTTCTTTTTTTTTTTTTTTTATATTTTAAGTTCTAGGGTACATGTGCATAACGTGC
>NW_012113316.1:0-4800 GCF_000951035.1 Colobus angolensis palliatus | reverse complement strand
TGTTGGCCAGGCTGGTCTCGAACTCATGACCTCAGGTGATCCGCCCACCTTGACCTCCCAAAGTGCTGGGATTACAGGGGTGAGCCACCTCCCCCAGCCTCTATTTCTTTTTAAA
Source organism: Colobus angolensis palliatus (assembly GCF_000951035.1). Taxonomy (NCBI): domain Eukaryota; kingdom Metazoa; phylum Chordata; class Mammalia; order Primates; family Cercopithecidae; genus Colobus; species Colobus angolensis. The sequence goes on along the minus strand of NW_012113316.1, from coordinate 4,685 downwards.
GGAAGTGGAGATGTCAAAGAAAACATATTTGTTGTGTGGCGTTTTAGAAAATAAAGTTACCAAAAACTCAAAATAAAAGAAGTAGATTTATTGAGAAGTAAATCTACAGGATGTACTGGGGTTGGGGTGGGGGTGCTCCAAGGATGACGGCTCCTGAATTTCCCATTGTAGGACTGGGTAAAAGGTGGTAGAAACTAGAAAAATTTCTATCACTTATTGACCACTTTGTTTCATAAATGAGATGACTAAAGCTTAGCAAAGATCAGGTGACTCACTCTGGGTCACACAGTTGGCAGCAGAATCCAGTGGCCTAGTTCCATCTTGGAGGGAGGGCTCCTTGTTGCCCAGGTACCATGTCACACTCTGAGTAACTTCTCTGCAGCCCTGGTATTTTCTCTGTAGGGGACAAGGGAAAAAACTTCCCCTTTGTCTCTTGAAGGTTTGCCAAAAAATCAACTCACAAAAGGCAGATTAATAGGGGAAAAACCATACAAATTATTAGCTTGCATGGGAGGAAAATCACAAAGTGATTACCCAGTATCCTAATGGGGTACAGATGTTTATATATCTGATTTTTTAGAGGAAAGGGAGATGGAGAAAAATTTAATTGCCTTGATCATTTTGGCAAGATAATGTTTTGTTTCCTAACCTCTTACGACTGTAAATTATGTTTTGTTGTACTTTTGTTTAATCTTACTATAAAAGTAGTATATACTCATGGAGACTGTTTAGGAAATTCAGAAGGAAATAGAAATCATAACTCAGAAATAACTACTCTGAATATTTGGGAGACCTTTCTCTTTCTCTCTGAAGTGTACATATTGATATGTATATATATATTTAAATGGCATCTGAGTTTGAATTTAGGGTTGCCTTAATCCTAAGAGTTATGTAATAGTCAGGTTCCCATCTACTGAATTTGTTTTGCCTCTGATTCCACTTTGCCTATATTGCCTAAGATTTAATGTGGAGTGTTCTTACTGTTTTTTCTTTCTTTTTTTTTTTTTTTTTTTTTTGAGACGGAGTCTCGCTCTGTCGCCCAGGCTGGAGTGCAGTGGCTGGATCTCAGCTCACTGCAACCTCCACCTCCCTGGTTCAAGCAATTCCCCTGCCTCAGCCTCCCGAGTAGCTGGGATTACAGGTGCACACCACCACGCCTGGCTATTTTTGTTTTTTGTATTTTTAGTAGAGATGGGATTTCACCACGTTGGCCAGATTTGTCTCAAGCTCCTCACCCCAGCCAATCCACCTGCTTCAGCCTCCCAAAGTGCTGGGATTACAGGCGTGAGCCACCACGCCCAACCAATTTCCTTGTTTTTAAAGACTGAATAATACTCCCTTGTATGTATATACCATGTTTGCTGTATGCATTCACCTGCTCATGAACATTTAGGTTGTCTCCAACCCTTGGCTCTTGTGAATAATGCTGCAGTGAACTTGGGTGTGCAAATATCTCTTTGAGGTCTTGTTTTCAACTCTTTTGGGTACATAACCTGTAGTGGTATTGCTCGATCATGTGGTAGTTCTAGCTTTAATTTCGTGAGGAAGCTTCATAGTATTCTCCATAGCAGCTGTGCTACTTGACAAGCTCATCAATGGTACACAATGATTCCAGTTTCTCTACGGCCTTGCCAATACTTGTTATTTTCTGTTATTTTGATAGTGACCTTCCTAACGGATGTGCGGTGATATCCCATTGTGGTTTTGATTTGCATGTCCTTGTTGACTAGTGATGTTGAACATCATTTCACATACTCATGTACTCCCTAGTCACTTGTGTATCTTCTGTGTGTGTGTGTGTGTGTGTGTTTGAGATGCAGTCTCACTCTGTCGCCCAGGCTGGAGTGCAGTAGCACGATCACAGCTCATTGCAACCTCTGCCTCCCGGGTTCAAGCGATTCTCTTGCCTCAGCCTCCCAAGTAGCCAGCCAACTACACCTGGCTAATTTTTTTGTATTTTTAATAGAGACAGAGTTTTGCCATGTTGGTCAGGCTGGTCTCGAACTCCTGACCTCAAGTGATCCGCCCGCCTCAGCTTCTCAAAGTGTTGGGATTACAGGCGTGAGCCACGTGCCCAGCCCATGTATCTTCTTTGAAGAAATGTCTATTCAAGTCCTTGTGCCCATTTTTATTTATTTTGAGAAGCAGAATCTTGCTCTGTTGCCCATGCTGGAGTGCAATGGTATAATCTCAGCTCACTGCAACCTTCACCTCCTGGTCTCAAGTGATTCTCCCACCTTAGCCTCCTGAGTAGCTGGGACTACAGGTAAGTGCCACCATGCCCGGATAATTTTTATATTTTTCTGTAGAGACAGGGGTCTCACCATGTTGTCCAAGCTGGTCTTGAACTCCTGGGCTCAAGCAATCCACCCTCCTTGGCCTCCCAAAGTGCTGGGATTATAGGCATGAGCCACTGTGCCTGGTCAGCCTAAAGAATCTTAGAAAAAAGAGTAAAGACCTTGGCCTGAATAGCTGGCCTGCCACCTCCCTACTTCCTACTGCCCAGAGGCAATTACAGTCATGTACCGTATAACAATATTTCAGTCAAGGAAAGATGGCATATATGATGGTGGTCTTATGAGATTATAATGCTGTATTTTTACTGTACCTTTTCTATGTTTAGATACACAAATACTTACAATTATGTTACAGTTGCCTACAGCATTCAGTACAGTAGCATGCTCTTCAGGTTTGTAGCCTAGAAGCAACATAGGTGCGTGGTAGGCTACACCATCTAGGTTTGTGTAAGAACATTCTATGATGTTTGCACGACAGAATCATTTCACACATTTCTCAGAACATATCCCCGTCGTTAAGCAATGCATGACTGTACATCTGTTCTTCGTTCTTCCATTGGTGAGCCTCCATCGTTTTAAATAAATGCATATACTGTATGCTCTTTCTCAATGTATCAGTTTTAGAATTATCCATCTTCTCTCCATGAATATGTAAGTAGGCTGCAGAGGATTTAATTTGCTTGTACTGCTTCTCAGCTCTGTAGCTTCTTCTGATGGTTAATCATTTTAAACAATTAGTTTTAGTTCTTTTAGCTACCTCTAGTTAATTGCATTTCTGCCTCTGTTTATTGTTTTGTCAATTTTAGGCATTATTCTCTTTCCTTTCTAAATAAAATACTAAGGCCGTACCCTTTCATTTTTCTCCCTTTTACACTGTCCAGATTCTGGATAAACAAATACGGTATATCCATAAATGGGATATTATCTGGTAATAAAAAGATGTGAAATTCTGATACATGCTACAACATGGATGGACCTTGAAAACATCATGCCAAGTGAAAGAAGCCAGACACAACAAGCCATATATTACATGATTCCATTTACATGAAATATCCAGGATAGGCACAGAAAAGTTGGTTAGTGGTTGCCGGGGGCCTTAAGGAATAGGCATTAACTTCTTATGAGTACCAGGTTTCTTTTTAGGGTAAAGAAAATGTTCTGAAATTAGATAGTGATAATGGTTGTAACAACCTCGTGAATATACTAAAAACCACTGTATACTACACTTTAAAAGGACAAATTTTATGGCTTGAATTATATCTCCATTTTTTTTAAGATTCTTTTTTTTTTTTTTTTAATTGAGGGAAGGTCTCACTCTGTCAGCCAGGCTGGAGTACAGTGGCACAATCACAGATCATGGCTCATGGCTCGATGAAGCCTCAAACTCCTGGGCTCCAGTGATCCTCCCACCTCAGCCTCCCGAGTAGTTGGGACCACACACCACCACACTTGACAATTTTTTTTTTTTTTAAGCAGATATAGGGGTGTCACTGTATTGCCCAGGCTGGTCTCCAACTCCTGGGCTCAAGCAGTCCTCCCATCTCCGCCTCCCAAAGTGCTGGGATTAAAGACGTGAGCCACCGCACCTGGCCAAAGGAAAGATTCTTAACTGTTACATTCCATTTATTCCATTTTCTAATCTTCGTTAATGTCTTGCTTATTTCTCAGTGTTGGACACCAGTAAACAACCTTTATTGTCGCTGTGTAAACTGCTCACTGCAGGTCTGGTTGCTAGTGTTATTACTTTCTCTATAGGATCAACACCCACAGACCACCTAAAGGATAGCATTTCATGCATCAGGGTTCAAGTGAATTCTCTTTTCTTATTTACCATCGACTATTGCTTTTTTGTTTTCCTGGAATTCCTACTTACTTTCTCTTTCATGTAGACCCCAAAAATACACTTTCATCGCTTAGTGCTGTAGATGCACTCCTGGTTATATGACATCTCCTTACTTCTCAGCCATCGTCATCTGGCTCCAATCTACCAGCCTGTCCTGTCTCCTTCGCTGCCTTGTCTCAACATTTTATTACATTTCTTTCTTCCTCTTTTTTGTTCTATCCCCTTATTTTGCAACCTTTTGGATGTTACCCTTTGGAAGTTACCCTCTTGTAACTTCCACTTTAAAAGTTTAGGAGGTGGCCGGGTGTGGTGGCTCACACCTATAATCCCAGCACTTCGGGAGGCCAAGGAGGGCAGATTGCCTGAGGTCAGGAGTTCAAGACCAGCCTGGCCAACATGGTGAAACCCCAAAAATACAAAATTGAGCTGGGGCGTGGTGGTGGGAGCCTGTAATCCCAGCTACTCAGGAGGCTGAGGCAGGAGAATTGCTTGAACCTGGGAGGTGGAGGTTGCAGTGAACCAAGACTGTGCCATTGCACTCCAGC
>NW_012113315.1:0-1203 GCF_000951035.1 Colobus angolensis palliatus | reverse complement strand
TATATATATATAGAGAGAGAGAGAATAGTTTTAGATTTACAGAAAAATCATGAAAATAGTACCGAGAGTTCCCATAGACCCTCAACCAATTTCCCCCATTAGCGACATATCCTCATATGTTACCTGAGTCACAATTATGAGCTAAAAATGAACATATCATTATTCATTAAGTCCAAGTCTGTTCAGATTTTGTGATTTTTGATAACCTAGAAAGTTTTCAGTATTCGTCTGGTGTTTTGTAAAATGTCCTTCAGTTAGGATTTACCTGATATTTTCCTCATTATTAGACTTGCATTACGTGATTTGGGCAGGAAGACCATGAAGGCAAATTGTCCTTCTCATCACATTGTATGAACGATGCCTTCTATCACCATGACTGATCACTCTTGATGTTGACCTTGCTCCCCTAGCTGAAATAGTGTTGGTCGGGATTCCTCACTAAGTTACTCTATTTTCTTTTTTCCGCACTGTACTGTTGGAAATGATGTCGCTAAGTACAGTCCAGACTTAAGGAGCAGGGAGTTATGCTTTACCACCTTGAGGGAAGAGGATCGACATAAATTATTTGGGGCTTTTCTGCATGGAAAAATCTATCTCTTCTTTGTGATTTTAAAGTTTATTCCATCATTTATTTATACGTACTTATATGAATATATATCCGTATGTACATACGGATATACATAAAGGTTTAAAAATGTTAAAATATAAAAGTTAAATATAAATAATAAAAAGAAATACATTTGGGAATCAGAGAGGGGAGGCAATTTGATTTATAATTCAAACTATTTCATTTTGTTTTTCAACTTGAGTTTTGGCCGTTGTTGCTCTCTCAGTTAGTTTTTTGTTTGTTTTGTTTTATTTTGTTTTGTATTGTGAGACAGAGTATTGCCCTTTCGCCCCGGCTGGAGTGCAGTGGGGCAATCTTGGCTCACTGCAACCTCTGCCTCCTGGGCTCAAGCACTTCTCCTGCCTCAGCCTCCCAAGTAGCTGGGATTGCAGGCATGCACCACCACACCCAGCTATTTTTTAAAAATTTTTTATTTTTAGTAGAAACAGGGTTTTGCTATACTGGCCAGGTTGTTCTCAAACTTCTGGCCTCAAGTGATCCGTCAGCCTCGGCCTCCCACAGTGCTGGGATTACAGACTTAAGCCATCGTGCCTGGCCTCAGTTGACTTTTATTTTATATATATAAATATATATAT
>NW_012113314.1:0-1229 GCF_000951035.1 Colobus angolensis palliatus | reverse complement strand
TTTTGCCATGGTGGAGGCAGGAGGAGGCTCCCACTTCCCCATCTGCTGCTCTGCCTGAGAAAGACTTCCGCTCCTCTCTGCTCACCTCCATTTCCGCACAGCTGCTGATGTTCCCCACAAATAGGCCTTCCGAGTGCTCTATCCAGCTCCTGCTAGCCTGTGGTCTGACTCCTCCACGCCAGGGGGCCACGACCGTGTCCAGGGTTGCCTGGAAGCACTGGACCACAGCAGATCCAAACAAGCACATTGTCATAGCCGGAAGGAAGCCTGCCAATGTGCTGCCATCACAGGGAGGTGCAAATATTTTGCTCTCTTACTATAAATGCTGCTGGTGATTCTAGAAACAACTTGGATGTTTTAGGTCATAATTTATTTCTCCTGTCCCATTCTGGGAAGGATGGGAAGATGTTGCCTCTTGTTGAAAATGGGAGACCCAAATTACATACTCCATAATACCATGCTTATCTTTTGCTGGAAATTCACATGCTCGTGAAGGGCAGTGAGATGTTATGATATTTTTTTCCTCTACGAGGTAGTTAGGACTCCTGGAAAAGGAAAGGTTACTTTTGCCAGGAGAGAGAGTGACAGCTCGCTCAACCCCAGCCCCAGGTGACACACCTTTGTCAGATGGGAGAGTGTATGGGCATGGGGAGTGAGATGGGACGAGGGCTCTGGGGTGTCTGCTGTCCTGTCATCTCCACATCTGAGCGACGGCTTCAGCCTCTGGAAGCTGTGTCCGTTGGATCTGATAATATGGGGTGATCTCAGGAGTTTATCCAACCAGACAACCACAGAATGAGAGACTGTCAGAGTTGGAAGGGGTCTCAGAGTCCAACAAGGGCAGTGTTCTCAAATTTCAGGATGTGTAAAAATCACCTGCGATGCTTCCAGAAATTGAACTTACTAGGCCCTCTACCCAGATCTTCTAGCTTATTGGATCTCAGGAGTCTGCATTTTTCGTTGGACCTCTTCATTGGAAGCACTGATGATTCTTGTCTGATTAAGCTCAGCAGGCAGAATTGCTCCTGGGACAGTAGATTTTTTTTTTTTTTTTTTTTTCTTGAGACAGAGTCTTGCTCTGTCACTCAGGCTGGAGTGCAGTGGTGCAATCTTGGCTCACTGCAACCTCCGCCTCCTAGATTTAAGCAATTCTCCTGTCTCGGCCTCCTGAGTAGCTTGGATTACAGGTGCACACCACCACGCCTGGCTAATTTTTGTATTTTTAGTAG
>NW_012113313.1:0-1472 GCF_000951035.1 Colobus angolensis palliatus | reverse complement strand
TGAACCTGAAGAAAAATCAATAAAGAGTTAATATGAGGAAGGGGAAAAAAGATGGAAGAAAATGAATAAAATTGCAAGGATATGTGAGATAATACCAAACTGTCTCATACTCACATAATTGCAGTTCCAGGAAAAGATAGTGATAATGGGGGAAAAATACTCAAAGAGCTAATGTTAGTGGCTGAAAAATCTCCAAATCTGATGAAACACACCTGGCTTAAAGATCCAAGAAGCTCAGCAAACGCCAAGCAGAAAAAATACAAAATACACCAAAGCAGATCACAGTCAGACTGACAGAAAACAAGAATAAAGGGGAAATACGAAAAACGGTCTCATAAAAGACATATTCCATACATGGGAACAATACAAATGACAAATAACCACTTCTCAGAATAATGGAGGCTAGAAGACAATGCTGAGAAGTGCTAAAAAGAAAAAAACAAGTACGGAAAGAAAAAACTCTCAACGCTGAAGTCCTTGTCAAACAAAATTTTCCCTCATAAGATGGTAAAATCAAGACATTTTCAGATAAATGGAAGTAGAGAGGAAAAAAGCTGCCCTGCAAGAAATGCCAGATGGTACCACCACACTCCAGCCTGAGCAACAGACTGAGACCCTATTTCAAAAGAAGAGCTGGAAGTGGCTGCTCTAGGGCAGGGGTTGGCAGTATCCTAAAACCTTCTGCTATCAATCTTTGTAGAACCAAATGACTCCTCAACCCATACGCAAGTGTAAGTTTGCTTAAAATAAAAACTAAATGAAAAACCAACAAAATAACTACTGATTAAGGCATGTAGGTCAATCAGCTGGTGAACTGTGGGCAGTAATGGAGAAGATATTTTGGGAAAGTAGACCCTTCCTATGGCTGGTAGTATTCCCATCCTATTCCCCCAAATTAGAGGAAGGGAAGGATACAGGGCAGCAGTGGTACTAGTGGTACTCTGGGGCCAACAAGCCTGAGCTCATGACCTGATGCTCTGTCACCAGCTTTGTGTCTCTAGGCTAAAACTTCATTCTGTTTTTCTTTTTTTTTTTTTGAGACGGAGTTTTGCTCTGTTGCCCAGGCTGGAGTGCAATGGCACGGTCTCGGCTCACAGCCACCTCCTCCTCCTGGGTTCAAGTGATTCTCCTGCCTCAGTCTCCTGAGTAGCTGGGATTCTGGGCATGCGCCACTACACCCGGCTAATTTTGTATTTTTGGTAGAGACGGGGTTTCTCCATGTTGGTCAGGCTGGTCTCAAACTCCCGACCTCAGGTGATCCGCTCGCCTTGGCCTCCCAAAGTGCTGGGATTACAGGCATGAGCCATTGCGCCTGGCCTAAACTTAATTTTTAAATGAGTGGAAATTCGAGAACTGAAAATTATAGTAAGTGAGGCTGGGTGCAGTGGCTCACGCCTGTAATCCCAGCACTTTGGGAGGCCGAGGTGGGCAGATCACAGGGTCAGGAGATCAAGACCATCCTGGCTAACACG
>NW_012113312.1:0-6404 GCF_000951035.1 Colobus angolensis palliatus | reverse complement strand
AGGCGGGTCCCTGAGGCCTGCGCTGGGCGCCAGTTCCTCTCCGCACGGCTCGGCCTCGGGCCCAGGCCCGCATGGCCGCTGCCCACCTTACCCAGCCCGGCTAACGCCCCTTCCCCTAAGCTCTCGGCCGAAGCCTTCGACCTCGCTGCTACCCGGATCCCGGATCCTCCGGAACTGGAACCCCGTATGCCAGGCGGGGGTCGGGGGAGCCCGGGGATACCAGGGCAGGAAGGCTGCTGCAGCCCCCGGAGGCCGCGCTGGGCTCTCCGGCCCCTGAGCCGCTTGCACCGTGGGCAACAAGCCCTTGGATCTCACCTCTCTCGGGCGCTGCCGCCGCTGCTGCCCGGGCCAAGACGCCTCCTTCCCCAAGCGGCCATCTTGGAGACACTCCGCTTGCCAACGTCTCGCGCCAAGGCGGCATCGGGAGAGCAGGCGGGCCGACGGGAAGTGTAGTCCGGCCCGCTGTCCCGGGACGCTCGGCAGGCGGAAGCCGGGCCTGGCGGAACTACCGCGCCCACAGGGCAGCGCGCGGGAAGCCCCGCCCCCGGGGTCGCCGGGGCCCGTAGTCCTCCTGCGAGGGCGCGAGGACCCTTAGGAGCAGTCGTGGTTCAGACATTTTTGAAGAAACTGAGTTCCCGGCGTTCGCAGCCTGGGAGTCACAGGCGCCCACCCACCGGTAGGTCCTTGGGTTTCGAGAGCCAGCAGCTGAAGGAGAGAGAAGATGAAAGTGCCTACAACTCCCAGAGCACCGCGCGTAGGCGCCCGGCCCCGCCGTCCCGGCCCGCCAGGCCGCGTCTCCTGCCGGGTGCCGCCGCGCTGTTTGCGGGCCTCTAGCGCCCGGCCCCTCCGCGTCGCCCCGCCTGCCCTTCACAGCCTTGGCCCGTAAGGTCACCGAGGGGCGGGAGATGCCGCCCGGGCCCTCCTCGGAGTCAGGCGCTGCTCCCGCACCATCCCCCGCCCAATTCAGACTCCGGGGTACTTTGGAGGCCGAGACAGACACGCTGTCCCGGCTGCCACGGAGGTCCCTGCTTGCAGGTGCAGGCTGTTAGAGGAGAGGGTCTGAACGCCAGGAAGGGGAATAGCTGTATGACAACTGCTTGAAGGAGAGAGCGCCCCGCGACAGCGACAGCCCTGTTTTAGACAGGGCCTCCAGGCCTCTGAGACTCAGTCCCTGCCACGCACCCACTCTTGTTCTGTCCGCTGCGACGGCATAATCTCGGGATCTTTGAAGGCAGATGCGGGGCTAAACCATCCCACCTGACGGGAACCTTGCCCCAGGACCTGACATCTCCTTGTCTGGACTGCTGTAACGAGTCAGTCAGGAAGGACTAACTGGAACCCAGAGATTCCCAGGTGCTTCTGCCTCAGACCTGTGGACTCTGGGGGATCTCTTACAGTTTGTAAACTTCTCAGTTCCTCTACTGCTCCCACACACAACGTTGCTAAACATATTAGTTGGCCGCATAAATACTTGAGCAAAAGAAATGTGAAAATCTGCCCCAAATTCAGCCTAGAAGAAGTCCAGCCCGGCGCGTCACACTTCCGTGTAGTGGAACCCCCGTCCCCACCCACCGCAGGCCACAGCAGGACGGCCAGGAGAAGGAAAGGCGACCCTCTCATTGTTGAGGATTCCTTTCGATTTCCTTCCAGCTCACATTCTACCACAGTTTTAGCTGCTTACAATCCTCTCACCGTCCCTCATCACTTACAGTGTGTGATTCAAACTCCTTAGCACAGTTGAGAAGCACCCCCGTAGTTTGGAAGTTGCCTAGCTCTCCAAATTCAACTGCCTACCTTTCCCGTCTGGAACTTAACAAGCTAGTAAATTCAGAGGGTTTGCAGGTACGCAGATGTTCTATGTTTTGCCTAAATGCTTTTGCCACCCAGCTAACTTTGTTTGTTTGTTTGTTTTTTCAAGACAGAATCTCGTTCTGTCTCCCAGGCTTGAATGCAGTGGCGCGATCTTGGCTCACTGCAACCTCACTGCAACCTCCGCCTCCCAGGTTCAAGCAATTCTCCTGCCTCAGCCTCCTGAGTAGCTGAGATTACAGGCGCGCGCCACCACACCTGGCTAATTTTTGTGTTTTTAGTGGAGACGGGGTTTCACCATGTTAGTCAGGCTGCTTTCTAACTCCTGAGCTCTTAATCCGTCCGCCTCGGCCTCCCAAAGTGCTGGGATTTACAGGTGTGAGCCACCGTGCCCAGCCCTCCCAGCCAACTTTTATCCTTCAAGACCTTGTACCTGTCTGGTCTCTAAAAAGTACCTGGTCTTTCAGTTGGGTCATACGGCCCTGCCTCCAAGTGACAGTGTAGCCCATGCTGGAGACCTCTGAACAATTCCGTGGTATGACACTGTCTGCGGATATGGCTGTCTTTTCTTTGGATCAGTGTGGTGGTTCAGAGGGTATACTAGGGATTCTAGAACACACTTCTGGCTCAGGGGCTGCTTGTGTAACTTCTCTTTCTCAGCTGCCTGGTTTGTATCATGGATGATAGTACTTCCCCTCAGAGGACTGCTGTGTTTCATGAGGTGATACATGTATGGAACTTAGAAAAACAGCACAAGGTAACAGTAACAAGTGATTATTATGTAATGCCAAGTGCTGTTCCGTATTTTAAGTGATCTACATCTTGATCTTCACAGCAACCCTATAAAAGTGATACTGTTGGCCAGGCGCAGTAGTTGATGCCTATAATCCCAGCACTTTGGGAGGCTGAGGCGGGTGGATCACCTGAGGTCAGGAGTTCAAGACCAGCCTGGTCAGCATGGTGAAACCTCGTCTCTAATAAAAATACAAAAATTAACCAGGCATGGTGGCGTCCGCCTGTAATCCAAGCTACTCAGGAGGCTGAGGCAGGAGAATCACTTGAACCCAGGAGGTGGAGGTTACAGTGATCCGAGATTATGCCACTGTACTCCAGACAGGACCACAGAGCAAGACTCTGTCTTAAAAAAAAAAAAAAGTGATATTATCAACAATCTCATTTTGCAAATGAAGAAATCAACTTACAGAGGACCTGAGTGACTTGCTCACACTGCCAGGCAGGAAAGTGCTAGGATCTGAGCCCAGACTGTCCAGAGATTACACCCTGCCATTGTGCCTCTCCAGAAGCACTGGAGGTAGGTCTAGTACACAGAGTAAATGTAAACGCTCAAAACAACTGTGGCCCCAATGACCTTCCCGTTTCTCCGGCTTTTACTCTCCCCTTAACTTCTGAATGGCCGTCTGCTTCCAATCTGCCAACTTGGGCTAAGATCCTCACAACGTTGCCTCTTGATTACGGTTAATGCACGGAGGTTGTCTAGAAGGTTCATAGGCAGCCCGATTGACTCAGTATATATTAGCTGAGCACCTACGGAGGGCACAGCCTGAGTGTTGGGAATTAGATCCTGTGGGCTGTCATGCAGTGGAGACTCCGGTGAGCCCTCTGTCCTGTAGGAAGGCAGCCAGTGGAAGGGCGTGTCCTCGCTGGTGCTCAAAGTAATCTGCTACTCTTACTACACTTTTCATTCATTGATCCTTAAATCGTTGTTGAAGGCATACTCTGCAGGTACTCTTTTGGGCACAGAGATACAGTGTTAGTAAGACAAACCCTGTTCCTGGGTCTTACGGGCTTTACGTCCCAATGGGATAAGCAACTAAGTAAATATTCTCAGAGAGTAGTACCAAGAAGAAAAGGAACAGGATGATCAAATGCAGTGGCTTGAAGATCTCAGGTGGTAAGAGAAGGTTGCTCTAAAAAGATAACATTTGAAGGCTGAGCACAATGGCTCACACCTGTAACCACAACACTTTAGGAGGCTGAAGAAGGAGGACAGCTTGAGGCCAGGAGTTGGAGGCCAGCCTAGGCAACATAGGGAGACCTTGACTCTACAAAAAATGTAAACATTAAGTATGGTGGCACGTGTCTGTGGTCCTAGCTACTGGAGAGGCTGAGGTGAGAGGATCTCTTGAGCCCAGGAGTTTGAGACTGCAGGGAGCTATGATTGTATTACCACACTCCAGCCTGAGGGACAGAGTGAGACCCTGTCTCTTAAAAAAAAAAAAAAAAGACTGCATCAAAAGGTAGCATTTGAGTGGGACTTGAAAGAGCATGCATGTGAAGGACTGAAGACAGAATGTTCTGGCTGGGCGCGGTGGCTCACACCTGTAATCCCAGCACTTTGGGAGGCCAAGGTGGGTGGATCATGAGGTCAGAGATTGATACCATCCTGGCTAACACAGTGAAACCCCGTCTCCACTAAAAATACAAAAAATTAGCCAGGTGTGGTGGCGGGCGCCTGTAGTCCCAGCTACTCAGGAGGCTGAGGCAGGAGAATGGCGTGAACTTGGGAGGCAGAGGTTGCAGTGAGCCGAGATTGTGGTACTGCTCTCTAACCTAGGTGACAGAGCAAGAATCTGTCTCAAAAAAAAAAAAAAAAAGACAGAATGTTCTGTGCAAAGTGAATTAATGCAATGGTTTTGCAGTGCAGATGGGCTTGGGGTGTTCCAATAAAGTTAGGACCAAGGTGGCTGGAGCATGATGAGACAAGGGTGATACTTAGCTTGCCTTTGGTTAAGTCACTTTCTCTGTTTGAATTTCAGTTTCTCACCTGTAAAATATGAGTAATTTTATCTGTATTAGCCAGTGTATAATTAGAGGAAAAACCATTTAATACCAAGCATTGTTTACAAAGGTGTTGGAAGGGCATGAGAACCAAGGGGAGGACAAAGGGCACCCAAAGCCTAGTAACTGGAGGTAGCTACTATGACCCCCGCAAGGCTGGAGGAGCAAAAGGAAAATTCGTTTCCAGAAACTGATTCCTCAGCTGCTGAGCAGGAGCCTGGAGCTGCACTTGCTGCCTGGTGCTACTGACACACAACTGGAACCACCAGTGTGGCCTGGGGTGCAACCAGAAGCCAGAGATTGGAATCACTTTCCCCATCTCATATCTTCCAAACTCCCACCAGTGCCTCCCACTGGCTGAGTCAGATGACAAGGGAGTATGGGAAGTGTAGTTCTCTGGCTTCCAGCCCTGACCATGGAACATATAGAAAGGCAGGTGTAGGGGAGAAAACAGATGCCGTTCACACAGCATCTGTCTTGCAGGGCTGTTTTGAGGAGTAAAAACTCAGTGTATTTTTATTCCTTATAGCATGTAGTAGCATTCAGGGAAAGGCAAATCTTCCAAAACAATGTCTTAGGTATAATAGTTCCACGTAAAGGTTTGAATTTACCATTAAAAGCATCAAAATGAGCATTTTAAAAGTAGAATTTTAAGTCTGAATGGGCAGTATATTCACATGGTATAAAATTCAAATTACAAAACAATATACAGGGAAAAATAAGGGGGTTTTTTGCCCATCTTCTTGTGACCTAGCTCTTTCCATCTCTGTCCAAAACCCTCTGCAGGCTATCTCTGGTACCTTGGTTATGGATCCTCTGCGGATATAAAGTAGACATATATTAACAAATGTTGTCTTTGGCCCAGAGGATGCATATTATACACATTGCTCCACTTCTTGTTTGTTTGTTTGTTTTTGCACTTAATTGTATCTTGAAGATGACTCTGCATCAGTGCATATCTGATTTGTTTTAGCAGTACATGATAATGCATTGTTTGGATATGCCATAATTGTATCAGCCAGTCTCTGGACAGTCTTTTACTCTTTCAAAGAGTGCTGCAATAAACATGTTTGCGCCATTTCCTGGTACCCATTGCAAATAAAACTGGGATAATTTCCTGACGAGAACTTGCTGGGTCAAAGAGTGTAGGCACTTGTTATTTTGATAAATGTTGCCAGACTGCTCTCCACTCCCTCCAGTAGTACATGACACCGCCTATATTCCCACAGCTGTGCCAGCATGGTCTGTTAGCAAATGTTTTCTTTTTGTAAATCTGATAAATTTAAAAGTGGTATCTCGCTAAGTGCAATATGCTAGCAGAGGACATTTGTGGAAAAACAGGTGAAATCTGGGCCGGGTGTGGTGGCTCACGCCTGTAATCCCAGCATTTTGGGAGGCTGAGGCGGGTGGATCACAAGGTCTCGAGTTCGAGACCAGCCTGGCCAATATGGTGAAACCCCATCTCTACTAAAAATACCGAAAAAAGTTAGCTGGGCATGGAGGTGCACACCTGTAATCTCAGCTGCTCGGGAAGCTGAGGCAGGAGAATTGCCTGGACATGGGAGGTGGAGGTTGCAGTGAGCCAAGATCATGCCACTACACTCCAGCCTGAGTGATGGAGTGAAACTCTGTCTCAAAAAAGAAAAAAGAAAAGAAAAAAACACACACACATAAAAAAAAGGAAAAAAAAAAGGTGAAATCTGAATGGGGTCTTGAGTTCAGTTAATAGTAACTGCCAATGTTGGTTCTTAGTTTTGACATGTACTATGACTGTGTGAGATGTTCATGTCAAGGGA
>NW_012113311.1:0-2585 GCF_000951035.1 Colobus angolensis palliatus | reverse complement strand
TCATGCTGGCCAGGCTGGTCTCAAACTCCTGACCTCAGGTGATCCACGTGCCTTGGTCTCCCAAAGTGCTGGGATTACAGGCATGAGCCACTGTGCCTGGTCGACGTCCTGACTTTAAATCCTAGCTTTCCATCATCTCTTAATTTTTGGCCTTTTCCATTCTTCAAATACCCCCATCACATTAAAGTTAATGGACTTATTTTTTTTAAAAAATAAGATCTGGCAATTACAACAAAAAAGACATATCCATTAAAGTTTGTATCAGATACCACTCTTCATAAATTTCCTTGGCCATTCCCAAGGATAAGCTGTTTTACAGCCTCATTCTCCTTAGGTCCCAGTCTCGTAGCAGTTCCTGGGAAGTGGTTCCTCCCTGCAGTGATCCTCTCCTGTTTCTTCTTCAATTCCAAAATCTCAACTGAAGAGACTCAGACCCTGCGCTGTGGCGGAAGAGTTGGAGTGGGATAAAAAGTCCCTTTATTTGAAGACGGTGGATAGGAGGCAGGACTAGCTTGCAGCTCCCACTTGGACAGACAACCAGCATGTGGAGACTTACATTATAAACTTTTGCTCTAAGAACTACCACAGCAACATACCAGGAAAGCTGAGAGAATCCACAGACCGTTTGAAGGAACAGGATCACTGCTATAGGGTCCATGAGATGCCAAAACCTTTGAGTCGCTTGCTTTCTCAGTGGGGAGCCTGGTGGTCTGGGGCGAATTCTCAGCCCTGGTCACCACCTACCTCGAAATAGGCTTGGTGCTGCTGGGAGGGCATGGTGGGAGTGAGACCAGCCTTTAGGACTGTGAGCTACATGGTAGCTGGGGGAGGCCTGTGACTGCTGGCTTTCCCCCACTTCCCTGGCATGCTGTGTGACTCAGCAGAGGTAGCCACAATCCCCCCGATAACGTAACTCCATTGACCTGAGAACAACATCCTCATCCCCATAGCAGCCACAGCAAGCCCCGCCCAAGGAGAGGCTGAGCTCAGACATGCCCCGACCTGGTATTTCTCAACTCATCCTGGTAGCTACAGACAAAGAACATAATCTCTTGGAAGCTCTATAGCCCCACCCGCTGTGTGATCCTCCCTATGCAACCACAACTGAGGTGCTCTTGAAAGCACCATCTCTGGTTGGAGGCCAATCAACACAAAACCAGCACACTAAACAAAAATAACAACCATCCCTAGGGAAAGGGGGAGAACACCATATCAAGGGAGCATTCCATGGAACAAAAGAATCTGAACAGCAGCCCTTGAGTCCTGGATCTTCTGTCTGACATAGTCTACTCAAATGAGAAGGAACCAAAAAATAATCCTGGTAATACAATTGTATTAGTCCATTTTCATGCTGCTGATAAAGACATAACCGAGGTCAGGCATGGTGGCTTACACCTGTAAACCCAGCACTTTGGGAGGCCGAGGTGGGCAGATCACCTGAGGTCAGGAGTTCGAGACCAGTCTGACCAACATGGAGAAACCCTGTCTCCACTAAAAATACAAAATTAGTCAGATGTGGTGGTGCATGCCTGTAATCCCAGCTACTCAGGAGGCTGAGGCAGGAGAATTGCTTGAACCCAGGAGGCAGAGGTTGCAGTGAGCCGAGATCATGCCATTGCACTCCAGCCTGGGCAACAAGTACGAAACTCAGTCTCACAAAAAAAAAGACATAACTGAGACTGGGGAATTTACAAAAGAAAGAGGTTTAATTGGACTTACAGTTCCAATTGGCTGTTCCACGTGACTGGGGAAGCCTCACAATCATGGCAGAAGGCAAGGAGGAGAAAGTCCCTTCTCACATGGATGGCAGCAGGCAAAGAGAGGATGAGGAAGATGCAAAAGTGGAAACCTCTAATAAAACCATCAGATCTTGTGAGACTTATTCACTGCCACAAGAAAAGTATGGGGGAAACCACCCCCATGATTCAATTATCTCCCACTGGGTCCCTCCCACAACACCTGGGAATTATGGGAGTACAATTCAAGATGAGATTTGCAGGGGACACAGCTGAACCATATCAATGACAAAACAAGGTATTTTAATACCCCAAAAGATCACACCAGCTCTCCAGCAATGGATTCAAACCAAGACGAAATCTCTGAATTGCCAGAAAAAGAACTTCAGTTGATTGTTAAGTTAATCAAGGAAGAACCAGAGAAAAGTGAAGTTGAACTTAAAGAAACCAAAAACATGATACAGGATATGAAAAGAAAATTCTTCAGTGAAATAGATAGCATACATAAAAAACAGTCACAACTTCTGGAAATCAAGGACACACTTAGAGAAATGCAAAATGCGCTGGAAAGTCTCACCAAACAAGCAGAAGAAAGAACTTCAGAGCTCAAAGACAAGGCTTTTGAATTAACCCAATCTATCAAAGACAAAAGAATTTTTAAAAATGATCAAAACTGCCAGGCGCGGTGGCTCAAGCCTGTAATCTCAGCACTTTGGGAGGCTGAGACGGGCAGATCACCTGAGGTCAGGAGTTCGAGACCAGCCTGGGCAACATGGCAAAACCCCATCTCTACTAAAAATACAAAAATTAGCTGGGCATAGTGGCACACGCCTGTAATCCTAGCTACTC
>NW_012113310.1:0-4940 GCF_000951035.1 Colobus angolensis palliatus | reverse complement strand
TTCCTTCCTTCCTTCCTTCCTTCCTTCCTTCCTTCCTTCCTTCCTTCCTTCCTTCTTTCCTTCCTTTCTTCCTTTCCTTCTTTCCTTCTTTTTTTTTTCTCTCTCTCTCTTTCTCTCTCTCTTTCTCTCTTTCTTTCTTTATTTTCTTTCTTTCTTATTTTGGTGACAGAGTCCAGACTCCTGCTCTGTTGCCCAGACTGGAGTGCAGTGGCATCATCTCGGCTCACTGGAACCTCTGCCTCCTGAGTTCAAGTGATTCTCATGCCTCAGCCTCCTGAGTAGCTGGGATTATAGGCATGCACCACCATCCTTGTCTAATTTTTTGTATTTTTAGTAGAGACGGGGTTTGACCATGTTTCCCACGCTGACCAGGAATTCCTGAGCTCAGACAATCCACCCTTTTGACCTCCCAAAGTGCTAGGATTACAGGCATAAGCCACCGGCCTGCCTGTCACCTCCATTTTCTAAGAGGCGTATTTGAAAATCAGCAATTAAATTCAACCCAGCATTGTTGTACACCCTAAATGCTTCTTGGAATATACTAAAATTTTCAAACATTTTTGAATACAAAATTATTTGTCTTATAATTGCCTATAATTGTCTTGTGCAAGGGAGATGTTAGCCCCTTCCACCGCGTGAGGAAGCAGCAAAAGGTACCATCTTGGATGCAGAGAGTAGCCCCCAGCAGGCACTGAATCCACTGGTGCTTTGATCTTGGTCTTCTTGGCCCTCAAAACTGTGACAAAATAAATTAATTTTTTCCATGGTCAAACTATTTTACAGAACGAAACATGATGAACCTTTTGGAATATAACCCTCTTTGATGACTTAACTGTAGTGTGGTTGATCCTATAAAGTATATCATGATTTTAATTATATATTTTTGTAAGAATTTCATAATCAATAGCAAAATGGAAAATGGTTTCATGTTCTGATTCTTTATTTAATATTTTCATGAATGTTTCTTATGTCATGGAACAAAAAACTAGCTGTTAACTGACTTGAGGAAAGTTCAAGTGTCCTTGTGTACATAAGAAGTTCATATTACTATGTGAAGTATATTTTTAACTTTTTAATGGCTCTAAAATTATCCAACAATCAATGGAATTTAAGATTGTCATTTTAAATTGCTAGCAACCTCACATGTGCCAGCAATTTTAAATGTTTTCCTTGGTGGTGTGACAGTCGATCTCTAACTTCTCGACAGTTGAGTCAACAAACTGTTTGAAAAAGAGTAAAAGCAGGCACATAAGTTCTAGTTGTTAGGTGAAAATATTCACTAGCAGAAAATAATGATTCAGAATAGGTATCAAAACACAAAAATGAATGCCAACAACTTGGAAAAATATTGAATATCCTGAAGAAAAACATTATAAAAAATCACTTTAAAAATGCTATATTGTTATAAGTCTTTATTGGAAAGAGGTGATAATGTTTGGAAAAATATGTTGTATCTATGACTTTGACTTAAAATGTGATTCATGTTATATCACAGAAAAGCATTGGACAAAATAAATATCAACAAGCTTTCTCCTATGTTTTCTTCAAATAGTTTTATAGTTCAAGTCATAATGTTTACATCTTTAATACATTTACATCATGTATGGTTTAAGATAAGGGTTCAATTTCTTATATCCAACATGTCTTCATTTGTTCTTGCTGCTGTAACAAAATACCTGAGACTGGGTAATTTATAAAGAATAATAATTTATTTTGTCACAGTTCTGAGGGCCGAGAAGACCAAGATCAAAGCACCAGTGGATTCAGTGCCTGGTAGGGACTACTCTGCATCCAAGATGGTGCTTTTTGCTGCTTCCTCACACAGTGGAAGGGGCGAACAGCCCCCACGCACTATTTTATAAGGACACTTATCCTGTACATGAGGGTTCCTCCTTTATTACTTAATCACCTGCTAAAAGTTATATCTCTTAATACCATCACATTGGTGACTAAGTTTCAACATATAGCTTTTGAGGGGGCATGTTTATATCATAGCACAAAATAATTAAAATCATGATATTGAAGAGAAATCTCCACTCACATGTTCATTGCAGAATTATTCATAATAGCCAATATATGGAAACAATAAGTGTCCACTGATAAATAGATAGACAAAGAAAATGTAGCATGTACATACAATAAAGTATTATTCAATCTTAAAAAAATAAAACCTTACCGTTTTCAATAACATGGAGGAAACCTGAAGGGCATTATCCTAAGTGAAATAGGCCAATCACAGAGGGAGAAATACTGCATGATTCTTCTCATTTGAGTTATCTATAACAGACAAACTTATAAAATTGGAGAATAGAGTAGTGATTGCAAGGAGTAGGCAAAATTGTGACTTGTTCAATGGATATAAAGTTTCAGTTATTCTAAATGAATAAGTTCTAGAGATTTTCTGTACAACATAGTGCCTATATTAGCAATATGGTTTTCTGCACTTCATATCTTTTTAAGAGAATAGACTTATATTAAGGGTTCTTTCAAAGAGAAACAAAAATAATAAAAAGACACACAAAACAAGTAAACAACAACTCAAATATAACCAAAAAAGATATAATTAAACTTTGGAAGGTGACGTATATGGCTACTACTTTGATGTGGTGATGGTATGACAAATGTTTTCATATGTGCAAACTAATCACATGATGTACATTAAATATGTGCAATTTGTGTACAAATTACACCAAAATAAAAAAGCGCTTATGTGTCTTGGAGGATTCACCATAAATTCATAATAATGTCTACTTTCCAACAAAGTATATTGAGTTAACTTGTTGATGGAGCTAGAGAAAAATTTGACTTTTTATATGAATAAAGTTTGAATTGTTTGTCCTTTTACAATGAGACCGAATTCATAGATTATGTTTATTAATTTGAAAAATATATACAAATATTAAATTAAGACTGGGTAAAAGAAAAATGTAATTCTGAAAAGGTAGACTCTTTGAGGAAATTTTAAAAGCTCATAAAAATTTTATTTTCTCCTATTGTCCCTATATTTTATTTTAAAATGATATATTCATTATGTCTCTAAATCAACATAAAATATTTTAATATAAATAATTATTTAAATAAATGATCCTTTACATTGGATAATACATAGTGATAGTATCATAAGCTTAATAAGTACTTATCAAATTATTTATGGGCTTTTTTCCAATTTATAGCTGACATTAATGTTAGCTATATAAGGCTTAAAATCACATTTCTGTCATTATATATAATATATAATAAATATAACATGCACTTGCAAAAATTAACAAAAATGCTCACATACTGCATATATATAAATACATGTATGTTTATATATATAAAACTAATTTGGTTGAGGAAGATTAAAGTTTTTAATCCTAATTTTTTACTTATCTAAATGCCTTGCCTTTTAATTTTCAGAATTAATATTTGCCTTTTGAAATTGGCATTCAGGCTCAATGTATATTTTCATATTTTTCTTTTTAAATTGTAATAGCAAAACCAAATATATTGGGTCATTTAGTTATCATTTTTCCTAATTTCACTGACACCTGACAAAGAGAACAGGCTTTTTGTGCTTTTTACTATCTTTTCTGAAACCCCTATTTATTACCACCAGTTTTTTTTTTAATTGCATTTTTAATTATAACCTAACTTGTGACTTTTCTTTCCCTGCTGAATTGGGGTTAAAAATACTACTTCTATAATTTTGTCTTATACTACTGGGAAAATTCCATGACTATTTATTATATGCTTTTAGGAATATTTTGTGTTATTTTTAATACTAATTCATCAGTTTATATGTATGCGTTAGCAAATTTTTACAAAATATTTCTCCTTTGAATAAACATATGATAGAATTACATATGACATATTAGATGAGAAACTTAATTTTTTTATTGCAAATTTCTACATACCTATATCACTTTCCCAGTCTCATTTCTGCGAGATAAGTTTATGTGACTGAGCTGTAGCAAAGGGAATATCATTAGAAGCTCTAATGATCACTTCTAGTTTTGTACCCACCTCCTAGCGGGAGAATCATCTCCCCTGAAGAGTCTTCACCTTCTTTACCTAACACTCTTGATGGATTCAATATTTCTAATGGAGGGGATTGAGGCTTTTAATGCAGCCCAAACACAATTGGGGATTGGATGTGGGTCCTTGTATGGTCATATCAAAGGCTGGTCACTTACCAGGAAAACCCACTTTGGCCTTCCAAGAGTAAGAAAGAAAGAAACTCCTACTGCATTAAAGCAATGAATATGGCTGTTAATCTATAAATACAGTAAATCCTCTTCTTACTAATATAAATAATACATTAAGTAACCCTAAACTTTTTACCTTCACAGGATTATGTGTTCCTTCAATCTTCCCCACTCCTTGCAGTTCATCAAATCTAAGGGATAAAGCTAATCCAGTTTGTACTCACTCAACAGAGACTCTACTAGAAAACTAAAGAAAAAAAAATCGGAAATACATTTAAAATTAGGCTACTTTGGAAAGCTTTAAGTCAGGTGAGATTTAGAATTTAGGCCTAGACTCCTTAGCTGGCATACTTTATCAGCAACAAGGATTATAAGTCCTTGTAAATATGTCTTTTCACCATACTCAAATTAAAGTCAAGTTGGAACTGCTTTTTTATTTAGCAGAAGGCTCAGATTCTCTAGGAACCTTGCTTCTTCTCCTCTCTTTGACCATGAAGGCATAACTAATTCCTCCGGCTCATGGCTGAGCTGCATTTCTACTCAGTGACTGACATTAGTTGTTCAATTATTTTCTGACTTTTCCCACAGTTGACGCCAACTATGGTCACACCATGTTCTTAAAAGGACTTGAGATTCTTCTCCTAGATTTTTAAAAGTAACTTTAGGCCGGGCGCGGTGGCTCACGCCTGTAATCCCAGCACTTTGGGAGGCCGAGATGGGCGGATCACGAGGTCAGGAGATTGAGACCATCCT
>NW_012113309.1:11551-12680 GCF_000951035.1 Colobus angolensis palliatus | reverse complement strand
CACCATCATCAACATCACCACCATTATCACCATCACCACCATCACCATCATCACCATCATCACCATCACCACCATCATCATCGTCATCATTATCACCATCACCATCACCACCATTATCACCATCACCATCATCACCATTATCATCAACATTATCACCATCACCACCATCATCATCTTCACCATCACAATCATCATCACCACCACCATCACCATCATCACCACCACCATCACCATCATCACCATCACAACCATCATCACCATCACCACCATCATCACCATCATCACCATCACCACCACCATCACCACCACCATCATCATCATCATTATCACCATCACCATCATCACTATTACCATCATCAACAGTATCACCACCACCACCATTATCATCACCATCATCAGTACCATCACCATCAACATCATCACCACCATCACCATCATCATCACCATCACCATTATCACCACCATCACCATAACCATCATCATCATTATCACTCCTCCTCCTTCTCCACATCCTCCTCAAAGTATTCCCAACTCTCTGCCAAGGAATAAGGGATGAGGGAGAAAACAAGCCACCCATACCTCCTCCACACTCCATGCCTCAGCCCACAGCCAGCCCTACACCACCCTCCATGCACCTTGGTGCACGCTCTTCACACCTGAGAAACCTCCTCTACTGGGCAGTTCTCCAAATTCCCCAGTTTTGACGCCATCAGTCTCTACATCCTGCCTTGAGAGCAGCCTCCCTGGCAGGTGTACTCACTGAGCTTGTTTCGAAGCTCAGGCATACCTGGAGTCAGGGGCCATGTTTCTACCTTGGGGCTCCCAGGACTGGGTGCAGGCCTGCCAGGGGTTCAACCACTGCCCAACAGAAGTGGGGCGGGGGAGAGAGGGAAGGGGATGAGAGGGAGGTGAGAGGAGGCAGGGGATGGAGCCAGGGAAATGAAAAGGGAAGCGGGGAGGAGGGATGGGGAAGGAAGGGGGAGGAAGGAGAGGAAAGAATCACCGAGAAAGGGAGGGGGCAGAAAGGAAGGAAGGGAGGATTGTGGAAGTCAAGGAGGAAGGAGGGGAGGGGAGAAAAGGAGGGGACAAGGTGCCTGAAGAATAGATCAAATATTTGCTCTTCGCTCAG
>NW_012113309.1:6033-6356 GCF_000951035.1 Colobus angolensis palliatus | reverse complement strand
CCCCAGGCTGCCGCCCACCGTCTCTGCGCTCTGCCGCACCTCTCCTTGAGGTGAGAGGCCCTGGGTGGTCCTGCGGTGCCGTGCCCTGTCAGGGGGTCTTCCTGGTGTTTCTCCATGCAGCCTTTGCTTCCCACTGCAATCCCTAAGCGAGCCCGCTACGGAGACGGAGCCGTTCCGAGGTGTTAGGTAACAGCGGCGCGCACAACTCCTGGACTGCAGCGGATGCAGCCAGGTCCGCCTAGCGCCCAGAAGGCGGCTGCAGCAGCAGGTCCTGCGGGAGGGACAGCTGGCAGCCCCAGGCGAGCGTACGGAGAGGCAGTTGT
>NW_012113309.1:5596-5976 GCF_000951035.1 Colobus angolensis palliatus | reverse complement strand
CGCCGGTGGTGTCGGAGGGGACACTGTGGAGGAAGCATTCAAGGGTCTGGAATAGTGTGTTGGGGAGGGGGCTGGGAGCAGCTTCTGCTGGGGAGTGCAGGGCCCCCCAACCCTGCCCCAGCCAGTTTTCTGCTGACTTCTTCAAAGTTCCCCAAGGCTGGAACCTTGGCCAGCAGGGCACTAGCTCTGTCTGGACGCCTCACTCGCCCGCTGACCCCCAACAGTGTTCAGCCTGGTCGGAGCCCGGCGGGCAGGCAGGGCAGGCAGCAGGCTCCAGGGCAGAATCGCGAGGTGCCCCCAGGGCTGGGATGCTGCATTGCACCCACATCCCGGTGCCCTGCTCCCTCCTCCAGGGCAGCGCTGCCCCACCGTGGTGAGGA
>NW_012113309.1:2752-3479 GCF_000951035.1 Colobus angolensis palliatus | reverse complement strand
TGCAGAGCACAGAGGGGCAGCAACCGCCTGCCATCCTCTGCTCCGCCAGGAGGCTCCTCCAAGCCTCCGCTCTGCAGCTCGGCTCCAGCCAGCGTTGCTCTGTCCCACACCAGCGAGCCCCTGCTGCGGCCCTGAGCCTGCCCTGGACTCTCCTTCAGAACTCTCTGGAAGCCCACATGGCAGCAGAGGTGTCCTGAGGTTGGAAGGTGGCAGTGTGGGGAGGGGAGAGGAAGAGGAGGCCAGGGGCTGTGGGGGTCTTCACCTCCCCAGCATGGGAGCTGATGGGGTTTTGTTCTGGGTGGAGGTTGATCCTAGAGGCAAGTCCTGCCCCAGAACTAAGACTCCCAGCCCCGCACGGCCAGAGGGCCTCAGAAGAGCCAAGGACCTCACAGCCTCCATGTGTCTGCCCCAGCTGCCCCAAGGGCCTTCCAAGCAGGCCACTGGCTCATTCCTCCCTTCCCAGCAGGGCCGAGCCCCGTCCATGGGGGCCAGCTAGCAAGGGGCTCCGTCAAATCTCACTTCTCTGACCGTCTCACCTTAGGAGACCCCCAGAGCCCTTCCCTGCAGGGGGCCCGGGCTGTGCCGAGCCTCGTTCCTGCCTCTGCCAGGTTCCTTGCCTGGCGTTGCCTCCTCTGTGACTTGGTGGCTCCAACCCATGAGAAAAGCTCAGCCCTGCCCTACCCTCAAGGAGGCACAGATCTGCCTGGAGAGTCAGGGGGGCTTCCTG
>NW_012113309.1:0-308 GCF_000951035.1 Colobus angolensis palliatus | reverse complement strand
AGCTGGGACAACCCAGTGGAATACTCAAACTCATGTCCCTTCCCTCAGCCCCGGGGCTTCCTCCCCCAACATATCACAGCACCTCCGGCCAGACCCTGGCTGCCTCGTGGCCCCCCAGACACACACTCCGTGGGTCAGACAAGACTGCACCCACCTTGCCCACCTGCCTCCTGCTCACACCCCCCAGGGTGAGGCTGGGCTAGGATCAGGACGCCCAGATCCTGCCAGTCATTCGTGCCTGCGCGGCACCAGCCCAGGGTGACCCTGGGACTTGGGACACAACCTGGGCCCTCCTGGGCCTTCCTTTC
>NW_012113308.1:0-1532 GCF_000951035.1 Colobus angolensis palliatus | reverse complement strand
ATTGTTTGAACCCGGGAGGCGGAGGTTGCAGTGAGCCAAGATTGTACCACTTCACTCCAACCTGGCAATAGGGCAAGGCTGTGTCTCCAAAAAAGAAAAAAAAAAAAAAAGATGTTGAAATCAGATAACCTTGCATTAGTTTTTGGATGTGATTTTTAAAAATTATCTGTAAAATTATCTGCTCTAGCTGTACAAATTAGCAGAAGTCTGAAGGAATTTGTACTGATCACTGCTTTATAAATATCTGTTGTTTCTCTGATAGGAGTTGAAAGGAATTAGAGTGGACCTGAAATAAATGACATACCTAAAATAAAAAGTAAAAATAGGCTGGACACGGTGGCTCATGGCTATAAAAGTCCCAGTGCTTTGGGAGGTAAATCCCAATGCTTTGGGAGGCCAAGGCAAAAGGATCAGTTGAGGCCAGGAGTTGGAGACCAGCCTGGACATATAGCAGGACTCTGTCTCTATTTAAAAAAATAAAAATTAGCTGGGTGTGGTGGCACACACCTGGAGTCTCAGCTACTCAGAAGGGTAAGGTGGGAGGCTTGCTTGAGTGCAGGGGTGCTTGAGTGCTTTGAGGCTGCAGTGAGCTATGATCACGTTACGGCACCCTAGCCTGGGTGACAGAATGAGATCTCCACCTTTAAAAATAATAAATAAAAATTAAAACCTAACAAAGTGAAATACATGGTTCCCACTGTTTTTATTTTTATGAACAGATGCCTTAGTGAGTTTGTTAAAGGAAGAATAGGCAGTTTATAAATGGATATAAATAGGAGCAGCAGTGATTTCTGATAGTTTGAGTGGAGTTCTCTGAGAACTAGCTATAAAAGTCTTCAGTGTAGTAGGTCCAGAGAGGTGACTAGATTTATTGACTCTTTAGAACTGAGCATGGTAGCTGGCACAGTGGAGAATTTGGGCTGTACGACAAACTTCATATGTTCCTGTGTGACACCAAAGGGAGTCAAGTACTGAATCAAAGTTGAAGTATTCAAGGTCTCAACTTAGAAGTCTGTCTGTGACATGAGGTTTCCTCTTTGGACTTGTTTGCTACAGTGTTTTTATCTGTTACTTGAATATAGAGATCAGTGTTATGGCTGGTAAGATTTGTAGGGCACATAAAATGATAGGAGAGTTTCCAACTCCTGTGTTTAAGGAGAGATACAGAAAAATCTTTACAGGTGGACTTAGGAAGTGAACCTCAGCAGATCTGCAGTAAATATAAGGCAAATGTAAAGTCCTGAACTCAAGTCCCTAAGCCATTCATTGATTTATTCATGAATATGTACTAAACAAATATGTATCAATAAGTGGCTCTACTATTTCAGTGGTAAACAACAGTCAAGATGGCTGTCCTGGGGCGGGTGGATCACCTGAGGTCAGGAGCTTGAGACCAGCCTGACCAACATGGTGAAACCCTGTCTCTACGAAAAATGCAAAATTAGCTGTGCATGGTAGTGCATGCCTGTAATCCCAGCTACTCGGGAGGCTGAGGCAGGAGAATCGCTTGAACCCAGGAGGCAGAGGTTGTG
>NW_012113307.1:0-1157 GCF_000951035.1 Colobus angolensis palliatus | reverse complement strand
TCTCTGCTGTGAACTTCGTGTCGGTGATCCTTCGCGACGACCCCTGCCCAGGAGGGAATCGAGAGTTCGGTTCCAACACTTGCAGTGAGCTGAGAGTCAGGAGTTCGAGACCAGCCTGGCCAACATGGTGAAACTCCATTTCTACTAAAAAAAAAAAATACAAAAAAAGGAGCTGGGTGTGGTGGCACATGCTTATAATCCCAGCTACTCTGGAGGCTGAGGCAGGAGAATCACATGAATCTAGGAGGCGGAGGCTGCAGTGAGCCGAGATCGTGCCATTGTACTCTAGTCTGGGCAATAAGAGCGAAACTCAGTCTCATAAGAAAAAAAAAAGACTTGGCTCATATTCTCTCCTCCAGGAAGCCTTTCTGAATGTTTTCTCATTCTGAGTTTCTTTCTACTGCAGCACTCGCCGCTCTCTGTTAATGGTCTGATTTCCAGGGCTGCCTGCTCTTGCTAACTGTGAGCTTCCATGCACTTAGCAGCACGCCTGGTTGCTATAGAGAATGTGACCAACACGGTCTCTCCAGTCGGGGAACTCAAGATTATGGACATGATGTACATTTTGGTGAGAGATGCATCTCAGGAGATTTCATGTAATTTGTCATTCTAATCCAGGTCAGTTAAAACTAGTGAATCAAGTAGAACACACCTGTCTAAGCACAGGAATCTACTCTTTAGCTTCTGATGGGCACATCTTGGAAGTACCAACTGATAACTATATCATACACTAGGTCACACTAAGGCTTTCCACTGCTTCCCATCTTATATGGGAAGCAGTAGATGATAATTCCCAAGAAATGAAAGGGGCACTAGCTTCAGTACAGTTCTTTATTTTCTTTTTCTTTTTTTTTTTTTTGAGATAGGGTCTTGCTCTGTTGTTGCCCAGGCTGGAGTGTGGCAGTGTGATCATGGCTCACTGCAGCCTCAAACTCCTGGGCTCAAGCAATCCTCCTGCCTCAGCCTCCCAAAGGGATATTTTGGCCATTTTAAGGACTTTATGGAAACACACAGAAATCCACTAAGTGTTTTAAAAAATAGCAAAATTCGCCGGGCAAGGTGGCTCACATCAATAATCCCAGCACTTTGGGAGGCCAAGGCAGGCAGACCACTTGAGGTCAGGAGTTCAAGACCAGCCTGGCCAACATGGTGAAATC
>NW_012113306.1:0-1688 GCF_000951035.1 Colobus angolensis palliatus | reverse complement strand
CCCAGCTACTCGGGAGGCTGAGGTGGGAGGATCGCTTGAGCCCAGGAAGTTGAGGCTGCAGTAAGCTATGACTGCGCCATCACAGGCCAGGCTGGAGTGAGACCGTCTTGCAAACAAAGCAAACAACAACAAACAAATTATTAGAAAGTAGCAGACCGATTTACAATAGACCACATTAAAAAACAAACCTCCAGCTGGGCACAGTGGCTCATGCCTGTAATCCCAGTACTTTGGGGGGCCGAGGCAGGTGGATCATCTGAGGTCAGGAATTCGAGACCAGCCTGGCCAACAAGGTGAAACCTCCACCTTGTCTCTACTAAAAATGCAAAAATTAGCTAGGCCTGGTGGTACATGCCTGTAATCCCAGCTACTCGGGAGGCTGAGGCTGGAGAATCACTTGAACCCGGGAGGTGGAGGTTGTAGTGAGCTGAGACAGCGCCACTGCATTCCAGCCTGGGTGACAGAGTGAGACTCCGTCTCAAAAAAAAAACCCTAACACAGAGATTATCCGAATGCTTTACGATCTCACATTAAACATGTATTATTTCTATAATGAGAAGTAAAAATGATTTTTTTTAAAAAAAGGAAAAATAGCCGCGTCAAGCTTTGTAATAAAAAGTAGTCTTAAAGACAAACTTAAGATAAATTTTCTAACAGTAAATGGGTCAAGAGCAAAGGATTTACTTTTTAATCGGTCACAAATTGTGAATTATGTTACAGAAGCTTCTCAGAAACTACCCAGAAGGGAACTGCCTTTGACTCCACAAACCATTGATTTAATCAAGTGTGGCACACCCACTCAGAATGCAAACACTGCCTCTACCCATCCCTCTGAATTGCCTATTCTACCAATAAACACTGCTTCTTTCTTTCAAAAATTGAATCTAATTAAATCAACCAATTAACTGTCTTGCCCAAAGCAGTGCAAGTTTCTATGGCACCTGGGCAAACCCTAAAAAGTGGGCAAGTCTGACTTTTCTGAACATCCTAGTTCCAAAATACTACCTTAAGAACACAGTTGCTCACACATTTCCCAAGAATTCCTGTTAAAGAAAATTCCTAAGTACCTCAAATAACTGGAATTCTTCAGCTGCAGTTATGTAAAAATCAAGATATGCTTCCCCTTAGAGCAAAAATTGAAATGAAAATGTTGTCCTGCAAGTTGTAATTACATTATTTCTGAAAAGCCTTGAGGTATCTGAGGTATCTTATCAGAACCTGCTAAATCTAAACAGGTATATGACCATTCTAACTATTTCTACCCTTACGGCCTCATAACTATCTTCTCCTTTTCCTTAACTCTCACATTAAATCCCCAGTTACCGTTTCTCCTCAGTGGAAACAAAAGCTAGTAGCTATTCAGTAAACCAGCTTTCATTAGTTATTTATTTGCCTCCTCCTAAGAAGCAAGACTAACACTTTGTTCTTTCTACTTTGCTTGTCTTATTATTTAACATAAGAACATAACTTTTGCCCCAATTCCTCGAGATAGAATTTTTTATTCTGACAGCCAGAGAGCTCTCATCCTTCTAATATCTCATTAAAACTACACCCAGGCCGGGTGCGGTGGCTCAAGCCTGTAATCCCAGCACTTTGGGAGGCCGAGACGGGCGGATCACGAGGTCAAGAGATGGAGACCATCCTGGCTAACACGGTGAAACCCCGTCTCTACTAAAAAATACAAAAAA
>NW_012113305.1:0-1313 GCF_000951035.1 Colobus angolensis palliatus | reverse complement strand
TTTCTTTCTTTCCTTCTTTCTTTTCTTTCTCTCTTTCTTCCCTTCTTTCTTCTTTTTTGAGACAGGGTCTAGCTTTGTCACCTAGGCTGGAGTGCAGTGGCACAGTCTCGGCTCACTGCAACCTCTGCCTCCCGGGCTCAAGGAATGTTGCCACCTCAGCCTCTTGAGTAGCTGGGACTACAGGCACATGCCACCACGCCCAGCTAATTTTGTTTTTTAAAGAGATAGGGTTTCACCATGTTGCCCAGGCTAGACTTGAACTCCTAGACTCAAGTGATTCTCCCATCTCAGGCTCCCAAAGTGCTGGGATTATAGGCGTGAGCCACTGCACCCAGCTGTACCTGCTAGTGGCTTCTTTTTCCAAGCACTGTGATGCTTTGCCCGAGGGCTTTGCACATATTCAGCCTGTACAAGGGGCAGGATGGAAATGCCAGGGAGTTAATGACATTGGGAGTAGCTCTCAACTAATGACAGATGGAAATTGGTTGGAAAAATACCCAGTTACTTCATCCTTCACGTGGCACAATTTAGATACATGTTTTCTTAATTCTCAGAAATTTCCAGCAGATTTGAGCCCGGATTGCTCACAGTGTTAATTGATTTGCTTGTTAAATCACCCTGTCCTGGCTGGGTGCAGTGGCTCAGGCCTGTCATCCCAGCACTTTGGGAAGCCAAGGTGGGCGGATCACCTGAGATCAGGGTTCGAGACCAGCTTGGCCAATATGGTGAAACCCTGTCTCTACTAAAAATACAAAAATTACTCAGGCATGGTCACATGCACCTGTAATCCCGCTACTTGGGAGGCTGGGGCAGGAGAATTGCTTGAACCTGGGAGGCAGTGAGCCAAGACTGTGCCACTACACTCCAGCCGAGGCAACAGTGAGACTCTGTCTCAAAAAACACAAAAAACCCCCAAAACAACAAACAACAACAACAACAAAAACCCACCCTGTCCTGGCTTCCTTCCCTTTCTGTCTCACGGGCATACTTCCCTATTAGTGCTTCCTGGATCACCTCACAAATAAACTTACTGTCAAACCTCAGGGTGCTTCTGGCAAAACCCAACCTGAGAGACACTAGACCTTCCAGAACACAAGCTCACACCCATCCATTATTGTGAGTACTCAGTGGGACATTTTGAGGAAGCGCTGCACAGCTCCTGGCACTTTCTGATTTTAGAAGTTTGAGGTCATGTAAATATGATGCACCTTGGGGCCCCAGGAACCTGGAATTGTCTGGGGTTAACCATAATGTGAAATGTGGATTAACCACATTTCAACTTTTAACATTTATTATTATTATTTGAGATGGGG
>NW_012113303.1:0-1618 GCF_000951035.1 Colobus angolensis palliatus | reverse complement strand
TGGGTCAAATGGTATTTCTGGTTCTAGATCCTTGAAGAATCAATTGCCACACTGTCTTCCACAATGGTTGAACTAATTTACACTCCCACCAATAGTGTAAAAGTGTTCCTATTTCTCCACATCCTCTCCAGCATCTGTTGTTTCCTGACTTAGTTAAATTGGTTTCACTTAGTCTCTACCACAATCAAATACCTACACAGAGTGATGTTTTAATAAGAAAAAGAGATTTAAAATTTGAATCTTAGTTGAGTTTTAATGCCCTTGCAAAAGGATACTAATAACATTGCCTCAGTTATCCATCAAATATTAGCCTCAGTACAAATGCTTCCTGAGATTACTTTGTTATTACATTCCTGATATTTCGACAACAGTCATTCTCCCAAAATATTTAAGTGATAGTTGCTGACAAAATGCTTAGTGATGTTCTGAGATAATTCTTTTAACTTAATATGTGAGACTC
The DNA here is from genome assembly GCF_000951035.1 of Colobus angolensis palliatus. NCBI lineage: Eukaryota > Metazoa > Chordata > Mammalia > Primates > Cercopithecidae > Colobus > Colobus angolensis. The sequence goes on along the minus strand of NW_012113303.1, from coordinate 1,158 downwards.
TTTCAACAGTCTTTGAAGTACTATAAAATGTAAGGTGAATTATTAGCATCTATCTCTTCTATTTGAAGATACACTGAAAATATACCAAATTAAGTTTGAGAAAACCCACAGCAGTGCCAGGTTGAAAAAGAAAAAGTGGTATAATTTTCTAGGGATGTTGGCATTGGTAGACAAGAGGAATCGGCCAGTTGTCTCTAGTTATCTATCACACAAAGATAAAGGTTTCTAATATATTTGGGGGTTTTCCTCAAACACAGAGGGAGTACCAGGTAAGCAGAGGATGTTCCTAAGAACATCACAGCAGAGGAGAATTTGGATGCACACTCTCATTTCTTGAAGATTCCAGGTTCAATCTGTACAGCCATGCCTCTAAACTTGCTTTAAAAATTCTTTGACTCTGGGTGGAAATGGAAAGTAGATCTTTTGTAGAACTGCCTTAAGTGCCAGGTTAACAAGTTGCCAGACTTTTCAAGGAAAGTGGATTTCCCTTGTGTGTTCTGGCTTACAAAATCTGTCTCTTTCATTTCAGGAATAAAATTGTCACACCTTCTAAACAGCAGAATAAGCCAAACTGAACAATCAAAGCCTTGTTTTTCTGTGAATGATCTTGAGCAGTCCCTTGAGAAAGAGACTTGGGTGGAGAATACAAGTGTATGAATAAAGAACAAAAAGATTGGTTCATCTTACTACAGTAAATATTTCATCTGTCTACCTCTATTGTAAAGTATATGTATTTTTATGTAAGTTACAAATTACTGGTGGAGTAACAGGATCTTAGATGTCTCTTTGTACAGAATGAATAAAATAAAGAAAAAAACAACCAAGGGAGTTTCCCACCCATCTTTATATCAAAGCTAACCAGGGATTATCTAATCCCTTAGAAGTGAAGGATATTTGGATCTCTCAAACAATCAACTTGTTTGGGGGACCTGGCTACAACACTGCCCAGTTACACTGATGAGTTAATTCAAGATACCGACTCATCAGTAGAAATGACTAAGTATTCTTGGTTAGAATAGGTCAAATACCTATCCTCAAAAACCATGAGAAATTATCAACACCTAATACTTCATATTGTGACTGCCCCAAATCATTTTGTCATTCAAACATGTATGTATGTTAAGTGCATGTGTGGATATATATATATATATATATATA
>NW_012113302.1:0-1265 GCF_000951035.1 Colobus angolensis palliatus | reverse complement strand
AACATGGTGAAACCCACTCTCTACTAAAAATACAAAAATTAGCCAGGCATGGTGGTGGGCGCCTGTAATCCCAGCTACTTGGGAGACTGAGGCAGGAGAATCACTTGAACCTGGGAGGCAGAGGTTACAGTGAGCCGAGATCTCGCCTCTGCACTCTAGCCTAGGTAACAGAGTGAGACTCTGTCTCAAAAAAACAGGTAGAACATTCATATATTGCTAATAAGGTTGAAAACAGGTATATCTACTTTGAAAATCAACTTGGAATAATCTAATTAATGTGAAGATATGCAAATCCTAGAGAAAAAGTTTTACAACCTTAGCACTTTAGACTTTGGCGTGGGGGCCTGTTCTGTGGACTACAGGATGTTTGGCATCATCCATGACCACCACCTACTAGATGCCAGTAGCACCCACTCACTCCCTCAGTTGTGACAGCCAGTAACAAATATCTCCAATGTCAAATGACTCTATGGGGAAAAAAAAAATCACCCTCACTGAGAACATTACCCTAGATTCCATAGCTCCATCCTCAATGCTTAGACCTAAAACAGTCTTTTTCAAACATTTCTCTTTTTTTTTAAATAGAGATGAGGTGTCACTATGTTGCCCAGGCTGGTCTTGAACTCCTGAGCTCAAGCGATCCACCCACCTCCCCCTCCCAAAGTGTTGGGATTACAGGCATGCACCACCGTGCCCAGCCACTTTTTCAAACATTTCTGCCTTAATTTGTAAGTAAGCCTTATGTATTTCACACACAAGTACACTTACAAAAAATTTTATAATTTAAACACATATCATTTTAAAATTTACTACGTGAAACACTCTAGGTTTTTAAAAACCTTATCACGAACCAATACACTGATTTCATAACCCACTCACAGACTACAGTCTGCAGTCTGAAAAAATTACCCTAGAGAGCCTCTTGTACTTGAGTGCTGGAAAACATGCATTAAAATGTTCACGGTAGCACTTTAATATCAAAAAAACAAGAAACAATCCAAATACCCACCACCATTAGTACAGATTTTATCAAATAGTGAAACAGCCTTTCAGCAGGAAGAGAAAAAGAAGACTTACAGTAATATAACCAACATGCATTAATCTAAAGAAAAGTAGGCTGGATTAAAAAAAAAAAATTAAAAATTCCTGCCAAAGAATGTTGATCAAGTCACATTGCACGGCGATTTCAAAACATGCAAGAGGCCGGGTGCAGTGGCTCAAGCCTGTAATCCCAGCACTTTGGGAGGCCGAGACGGGCGGATCAC
>NW_012113301.1:0-1148 GCF_000951035.1 Colobus angolensis palliatus | reverse complement strand
CTCAGCCTCCCAAGTAGCTGGGATTACAGGTGCCCACCACCACGGCTGGCTAATTTTGTATTTTTAGTAGTAGAGACAGGGTTTCTCCATGTTGGTTAGGCTGGTCTCAAACTCTTGATCTTAGGTGATCCGCCTGCCTCGGCCTCCCAAAGTGCTGGGATTACCAGGCATGAGCCATCATGCCCGGCCCACTATTATTGTTTCTTAAATCATTGAGCATCTTGAGGTTTTTTTTTTTTTCTAAATAAGGCATATAATATTGCTTTGCTATAAAAATACCACTTGATTTTGTATTTTTTCCAGTATTCTATTTATTTGGTCTTTTGATGATGGTATAAATACTAAGTGAGGCATTATGTGAAAAATGAATGTTTCAGTACTTCATAGCGTGACACGTTATTTTTATTTTATTTATTTATTTTTTTGAGATGGAGTCTTACTCTGTCGACCAGACTAGAGTACAGTGGTGTGATCTTGGCTAACTGCAACCTCCACTTCCAGGGTTCAAGCAATTCTCCTGCCTCAGCCTCCCAAGTAGCTGGGATTACAAGCACCTGCCACCACACACGACTAATTTTTGTATTTTTAATAGAGACACAGTTTCACATGTTGGCCAGGCTGGTCTTGAACTCCTGACCTCGTGATCCACCTGCTTCAGCCTCCCAAAGTGCTGGGATTACAGGCGTAAGCCACTGCATGCAGCTGAGCCACCATGCCCAGCTATTTTGATTGTATTTTATTTATTTATTTATTTTTGAGACGAAGTCTTGCTGTGTTGCCCAGGCTGGAGTGCAAAGGTGCCATCTCAGCTCACTGCAACCTCTGCCTCCCGGATTCAAGCGATCGTTCTACCTCAGCCTCCCAAGTAGCTGGTACTACAGGCACATGTCACCATGTTCAGCTAATTTTTGTATTATTTTGTAGAGAACAGGGTTTTGTCATGTTGCCCAGGCTGGTCTCCAACTCCTGAGCCTCAAGCTCAGGATCCACCTGCCTCAGCCATCCACATTGCTGGGATTACAGTTGTGAGCCACCATGCTCAACCTTACAAATTTAACTTTAAAGTCAGGGTGGTTACTGTGCAACAGCAAGAGAGATATTGCACCCGGCCCGCAATATCGTCTTTTTTTTTTTTTTTTTTGAAACGG
>NW_012113300.1:0-1338 GCF_000951035.1 Colobus angolensis palliatus | reverse complement strand
TATTTATTAAAATTTTTTTTTTTTTTTTTTTTTAATTTTTGAGATGAAGTCTCACTCTGTTTCCCAGGCTGAAGTGCAGTGGCAAGATCTCGACTCACTGCAATCTCTGCCTCCCTGAGTTCAAGTGGTTCTCCTGCCTCAGCCTCCCGAGCAACTGGGATTACAGGTGTGCACCACCACACCCATCTAATTTTTGTATTTTTAGTAGAGACGGAATTTCACCATGTTGGCCAGGCTGGTCTCAAACTCCTGGGCTCAAACAATCTGCTTCTCTTGCCCTCCCAAAGTGCTGGAGTCTTGCTCTGTCACCCAGGCTGGAGTGCAGTGGTGTGGTCTTGGCTCAGTGCAACCTGCGTCTCCTGGGTTCAAGCGATTCTCATGCCTCACCCTCCTGAGTAGCTGGGATTACAGGCGCACACCACCACACCCGGCTAATTTTTTTCGTATTTTTAGTAGCAATGAGGTTTTGCCAAGTTGGCCAGGTTGGTCTCAAACTCCTGGCCTCAGGTGATCTGCCTACCTCAGCCTCCCAAAGTGCTGGGATTACAGGTGTGAGCCACCGCGCCTGGCCCTCTTTGTCTTTTAAAGATAAGAGACTGTTATAGGTTATTGCTTTTACTTATAAATATTCTTGGAAGTATTGGCAATTTAGATTTTAAAAATTTACTGTTCAGTAGCTAAGTAAGCACACAGCTTTCATAATCATTTCTGTAGCATACTTACCCTAAAATTAATCAAATTACAATTTCTCTATATAGTAGATTATTCTTGCTTGAGTCTCTTCTCTCTCTCTGTCTCTCTCTCTTTTTTTTTTAAAGAAATGGGTCTCACCCTGTTGCCCAGGCTGGAGTGCAGTGGTTATTCACAGACTCAAAGTGCACTGCATGATTGAACTGTTGGCCTCAAGTATCCTCCCACCCTCAGCCTCTTGGGTAGCTGGGACTACAGGCGCTCACCACCACACCCAGCTCTTCCTTAATAAATGTTTTCCTTAGCATGGTATTTTTAGTTAATAATTCTTAGAATTCTTTTTAAAGATTTGCCTCCCTACCAAGACATGCATTAGTCATCTAAGGTTGCCTGAAAAACATGTAAAAAGCTTGTAATATTGAAAAATACATAGTAATTCTAGCTGGTTGACTATCAGTTTTTCATTTAAGTTTTTAGCATTTGGTCTTGATTTTAGATTCTCATGTCCTTTATTTTTTATTTTATTTTTTTTTTTTTGAGACAGAGTCTCGCTCTGCCCCCAGGCTGGAGTGCAGTGGCCGGATCTCAGCTCACTGCAAGCTCCACCTCCCGGGTTCACGCCATTCTCCTGCCTCAGCCTCCCGAGTA
>NW_012113299.1:0-1137 GCF_000951035.1 Colobus angolensis palliatus | reverse complement strand
ACAGCCTAGCTTTTTGGAGTAAAGATGGAGGCCTTTAACAATTTTTTTCTTAGCAACAAACTCACAGTCTATTTGTGGTGGCCATGGGGGTGCACCAAGCAATCTCCCACCTAGAGAGACCCTGCTGAGAGAAGCATTGTTAGCTAACTGCTTCTGCGGCCACATCTCCACATCCCCCATGCATGCGTGCCAAGACTGTTGTCTTTCCCAGAAGCTCTCCGCCAGTGACTGAGCATGCTGGGATCCTTGGGACAGGCCATTTCTGCCCAACATATGACTCCTATAATGGGCAATCCTTACTCAAGGATTCCTCTTCAGGCTGACCAAGACTTTTGCAGGGCAGCATTGCAGTCTGGGACTCAGCCTTCTTCCTTCTCTCTCTCCTTCTACAAGTGTTAGAGCTATATTACCATCCGAAGGTTTTCTTTCTATGTCTGCTATCTTGTCTTTGTTTCATATATGCCTCGAGATATTGCCAAATGTCTACTGGGAGGCAAAAATCTCCGTTTTATGAGAACCACTGGTATAAGGTAAGAAAGCTTCCCTAGGAAGAGCTAGGTGCTTGCTCCTGGGGCTCCTGTGGCACTTGGTTTCACTAAAGCATTTTTTATGTTTAATTGTCATTGTTCATCTGTTGGGCTCTCCTGCCAGCTTATGAGCTTCTCCATAGGAACTGTGACTTTCATATTCATTGTATTTCTCCAGTCCCATTTTGGACCTGTTTTGAAAAGGTGTTCGTTTAAATGTCAAATCGAGGAAGAAAGGGGAGAAGGCAGGGAGAGAGGATTGGGGAAGTAGGGACAAAAGCAAGCAGTTACGCAGCAAAAGAAGGCAGAGGAGAGAGCGAATCTGTGAAGCATTTTTCCTTGGCTGGCCAAAGTGGCCTGGGTTAGGTTTCTGTATTTGAGCCTGGTCATTCTTAGCTTATTGCTTCCCTTTTTGGCCTTACTGCATGACTCTTTCTATCTATAGTATTTGTTGAAGAATCGTTCATTTATTATGCTCCAAGTGTTGAAATCCTCTTTGGTGTTTGGATCTTATAGCCTCCTCTGCCCACTTTAAGGCCATTTCCAGGCAACCACTGGCAGCTCCTGGTCCCTCCCTGGTAACTGACAGCACTTAGCCATCAATAACATG
>NW_012113298.1:18658-20435 GCF_000951035.1 Colobus angolensis palliatus | reverse complement strand
GGGGTTTCACTGTGTTAGCCAGGATAGTCTCGATTTCCTGACTTCGTGATCCTCCCGTCTCGGCCTCCCAAAGTGCTGGGATACTGCCTTTCATTCTTTGGGTCCGCACTGCCTTTATGAACTGATAGCACTCACTGCGAAGGTCTGCAGCTTCACTCCTGAGACCAGGGAGACCACGAACCCACTGGAAGGAACCAACAACTCCAGACGCGCTGCCTTTAAGAGCTGTAACACTCACTGCAAAGGTGTGCAGCTTCATTCCTGAAGCCAGCGAGACCATGAACCCACCAGAAGGAAGGAACTCTGGACATGTCTGAACATCTGAAGGAACAAACTCTGGACGCACCATCTTTAAGAACTGTAACACTCACCGCGAGGGTTCCCGGCTACATTCTTGAAGTCAGCGACACCAAGAACCCACCAATTCCAGACACAATGGGAAGAGCCTGATGGGAGGTAATTAAATCACAGAGGTGGATTTTTTCCCCCCTGCTCTTCTCATGGTAATGAATAAGTCTCACAAGTTCTGATGTTTTTATAAAAGAGCAGTTCCCCTCCACACGCCCTCTTGCCTGCTGCCACTTAAGACGTGTCTTGCTTCAGCTTTGCCTTCCACCATGATTGTAAGGCCTTTTTCTCAGCCATGTGGAACTGTGAGTCAACTAAACATCTTTCCTGTGTAAATTACCCAGTATTGGACATGTCTTTATTATTAGCCTGAGAACAGACTCACATAGTAAATGGTATTGTTGAGGGTCTAAAATTAATTATGTTTATTTATATAATTTGACCAAACCATTAATAGATAGTTAAAAGCAGTCAATTTTATTAGCTGGAATTTGAAAAATTAGGACAAAAGTGCTTATTAGACTTAACACTGTAATTACTTGAGGTGTAATAAAGTCATATCTTCATATTTTTTACAACTCAATTAGAATTATCTTGCAGGCTAAAGAAACACATAAAATGGCAAACTTTGTAAATATGAATGCTTTCAAATATTGTTTTGTGAAGAACAATAACTTTTACAGGGTCATCTTAGCCATTATTTACTCAGGAAATGAAACAGCCCATTACAATCTTGATTGTTTTTCTTAGTGCCAATGTAATTTTAATTGTGTCTCATTGAATAGAAATTAAAAGGCCCCAATGATGCTTGAAAAAATCTATCCTTGAAAAATTAATTGATCTTAGAAAAATACCATATTACGTTTATCAAAATTCATTGTTTTCTTATATTTGTGACCCACAAATGGAAGAAAAGAGAGAAATGTGTGAGCTACGTACAAGTCATTTTCTGAATGGTTTGGCATAGAAAAGAAACTGAATGATTTGGTAAACTTGGAAAAGAAAATCCTTAAGCATTTTTTTACAGTAGCTATGAAAATGAATTTTATGCTTTGAAAAGCAAGTCTTTCATGACAGATTGCGAAACTTATTCCACTTCTTAATGGTCATTATTTTTAAAAATAGTTAACAAGGTGTTTCCAGTTGTGAAATTTTATAAACAGCAAAATCCATCCACATCCAACTCTTCAAAATGTGGAGACAAACACGTATGCCAACTAGATATCTGCCTCCTCAAGATGATAATAAAGTGCCATATTTTTAAAAGAAAATAGGACCAATGACATAAAAACATTGCATACAATGAGAGAGGTTGATCTCAAGGAAATTTAACTGGCAACCTAATTCATATACTTTTGCTTCTAAGTGCTAGAAACTTTATCATATCATGCAGTCTCTGTGCAGACTGGCATTTAGGATCTATCTTTTC
>NW_012113298.1:13507-13888 GCF_000951035.1 Colobus angolensis palliatus | reverse complement strand
ATTTCAATATTCTCTTATCTCCTTGCAGTCTCTCAGAAATGTTTCATAATTTTATGTCACCAAATTATTTAAGTGTAGCAAAAGAGTGACTGTTACCTTTTCTTCTACCATCCCAAGTGTTGTTAGGTTGGTTTCATTGGTGTATACACTGATTCTGCTGTTTTTGTAGTGCTTTATTTTTTCCCATGGAAATAAGGGGATTTTTAAATGAAATTTGAGAAATAATAAAAACATTGTTGAAATAAAACTTACTGACTGTTAAATTGGTTCAGGCACTCAAGAAGCAGATGCTAAGACAGAATTTTTCGTGCAAGGGTTATACTGGAGAAAAATACCTGTGAAGGATAAACGACAGAAGAAGAAGAGAATAAGGTAAATATT
>NW_012113298.1:12072-12992 GCF_000951035.1 Colobus angolensis palliatus | reverse complement strand
ATTTCAATATTCTCTTATCTCCTTGCAGTCTCTCAGAAATGTTTCATAATTTTATGTCACCAAATTATTTAAGTGTAGCAAAAGAGTGACTGTTATCTTTTCTTCTACCATCCCAAGTGTTGTTACATTGGTTTCATTGGTGTATACACTGATTCTGTTGTTTTTGTAGTGCTTTATTTTTCCCATGGAAATAAGGGGACTTTTAAATGAAATTTGAGAAATAATAAAAACACTGTTGAAATAAAACTTACTGACTGTTAAATTGGTTCAGGCACTCAAGAAGCAGATGCTAAGACAGAATTTTTCATGCAAGGGTTATACTGGAGAAAAATACCTGTGAAGGATAAACGACAGAAGAAGAAGAGAATAAGGTAAATATTGACTCTAAAATCCAGGTCTGACAGCTGAGAAAAAAGAGAAGAAAGGAGAAGGGTTTAAAAGTAGAAAGAGCCTGAGACTGTGGTTCATGTCTGAGAAAATGTTAGCCCGATTGGTAGAGATCGGTAGTTAGGCTGGATTTGGGAAGTGGAAATCCATGCTGTTAGATCAACCCATTCATAGCTTCCATCTTTGTCTAGAGATGCTAGAGAAACTGACCACAGGCGGCTCTCTGATGTATATGTTCCCCATGTGAGCAATAAGTCCTTCCCTGAGAGGCAACGGGTGTTACAACTTCACATCTACCAAGGATCGTTTCATAGGAGAGGAATTGCTAAGAAAACCATAGCAGGCTGGGCGCAGTGGGTCACGACTGTAATCCCACCACTTTTGGAGGCCGGGATGGGCGAATCACCAGGTCAAGAGTTCGAGACCAGCTTGGCAAACATGGTGAAACCCCATCTCTACTAAAAATATAAAAAATTAGCTCTACGTAGTGGCAGGCACCTGTAATCCTGGCTACTTGGGAAGCTGAGTCAGGA
>NW_012113298.1:6788-7477 GCF_000951035.1 Colobus angolensis palliatus | reverse complement strand
GCACAAATCTAACCATATTCATATCATAAATAATTATAAAAATATAAATTCATATGTTACTGTATAAGAGAAAACTGCAAAATTCTTATAGTTACCCACAAATCAAATAGGTATGCCTTAGCTCATACAACTAATTAAACTTGGGACTGAATAGTGTGTGAAGTAATCACATTTAAAAGATGTATGTAAAAGTTCTATAGCTCAGATGTGGGCTCTTTCTCTTAATGGACCAACTGTTTTTCACATGATACAGTTTACCAAGTGAAAAAGCTCTGTGATTCAATTTTGATTTAATATCTGACCATGTATCATGTATACTTCAAAATGAAGTTGCACTTTGCTATCATTCTCCACAAATGATACATTTTTCTCCCAATTATACAACAACAGTATAATGTTAAAGATCCATTTCTTGCAAAAGAACATCATGTAATACCAGGCACATGGCACATATGTATGAGAAGTAGCTAAAAAAATCATTATCAAATAAGAATAAATTTTCTATATTTTTGTTGAAGTCTTTATTTTCTTCTTTGAATTCAAAAGGTGATATATTAAACACATAGGCACTGAAGTACACATAAATAACACACACACACACACACACACACACACACACTACTTTTATATAAACAAAATTGTAACTTGAGTTTTCAATTCCAGTATTAAAGAGGTATCTGGTGTTGTTG
>NW_012113298.1:5731-6738 GCF_000951035.1 Colobus angolensis palliatus | reverse complement strand
CTCCACAAATGATACATTTTTCTCCCAATTATACAACAACAGTATAATGTTAAAGATCCATTTCTTGCAAAAGAACATCATGTAATACCAGGCACGTATGTATGAGAAGTAGCTAAAAAAATCATTATCAAATAAGAATAAATTTTCTATATCTTTGTTGAAGTCTTTATTTTCTTCTTTGAATTCAAAAGGTGATATATTAAACACATAGGCACTGAAGTACACATAAATCACACGCACACACACACACACACACACACACTACTTTTATATAAACAAAATTGTAACTTGAGTTTTCAATTCCAGTATTAAAGAGGTATCTGGTGTTGTTGTTGTTGTTGTTGTTTAATCTCAGAAAACAAAACTGTGGAGATGTATTGGTTTGCCAAAAACATCTGTATGGTTTAAGAAAGGAAATTGGTAGGAAATGTAGACCTGAGAATGAGTGTCTGATATTTGAAGATTATGCAAGGACCCACAGCATGCATTTTAAAGGAAGCTTTACATGAGTGGGATGAGAGGAGGGAAAGTAAAAAGTTAATGGCAGCTTTTGGGCAAAACAATAAATCTTGAAGAATTTTTTTTGCTTCCTTTATTGCTTTTAGTGAAAACCAAGGGCAACTAAGGAAGACGTGTAAAGTGAGCATTTAAACTGTAAAATCAATGTTCTGTGCTCTAAAACTGGCTTTGCTTTTTCTTGTATACAAGATCTTTGGTAACATCTATTCACCTCACTTTCTTCCTTCACACAACCTGTAGGGCGGTGCTTAAAAAGAGATGCTACATCACGAGATGGCTGTGATGATTGTGAGTGATCATACATATGAAACATATCATGGAGTTGATACATAGTAAGGATTTGAACTTTGTTATTTATTTTGCTATCAATATCAGTTCTGACTTGATAGGTCCAAAAAGTGAAGTTAAAAAAAAAAAAAAAAAAGAAAGTATACTAGCAAACCTGGAGGAGTCATACTACTCCTAACAGATATAACCCAGTTTTCATG
>NW_012113298.1:0-1251 GCF_000951035.1 Colobus angolensis palliatus | reverse complement strand
CTTTATGGATCCAGCATGACCTGCAAACCAAAACCTAACCAGGATATCGCAAGAAAGAAAAATTACACACAAAACGTCTATGCACATAAATGCAAAAATGCTAAACAGATTATTGGAAAACCTGATCTGATATTGTATAAATGGAATACAACATTATAATTGTGGTTTATTCCCGAAAATGAAAGATTGGTTCAACATGAGAAAATCTATTAACATATTTACCATATAATGAGGAAAAATGAGAAAAACTAAAGAATGCTCATATTAAAAGATACAGTAAACATCGACAGGAATCATGTATGCCTTAATATGGGTACAGATTCCTGCATATATAGAGAGCATAGATTTGCATATGTGAGTTAGTAGACATGCACACTGTATCCCTTGCTCTGTCAGCTAGGAGGGCTTAGAAGCAATAACACCACAGTAGCAATAAGCATGTCTAGCACCTAGATCTTATTTTCCAATACAATTATCCAATAAAAGGAAGCAGGCTCTTGGGAGATATGGATGATTCTAAGACTGGGAATAAAATATGGAAAATAAGCCTGAAATATGCTTTAGTGTTTAAAAGTAAGAAAGCATTCAGGAAAAAGTAAGAAAAGGTTCAGAAAATACATCAATGGGAATATGTCAGAGATAGATGCCAACTCTATTTCAGTTGTCAAAGCTGAAACAATCTGAGTAACAAAATAAATAATGTAATGTTTAATATAACCCATAGCACAAAAGAAATTTCTTCTTTCTTTCATACAAATGTAAATAAATGATCAAATACATAGATAGGAGAGAATAGATAATTTTCTCATACAGAAGAATGTTAAAAGATTTTTGCAGATATTTCTCCTTCAATAGATGAAACAAAACTTGCCACTTTAAGTGTGGACTACATATAGTTACTTTCTTCCAAGTGTTCAGTATGAAAATGTGGGAAAAAGAAAAGCTTTCATAGTGGAAAAGTCTGACAAACATTACCTCAGCCAAGTGGTCAAAGTCAACATCAACAGCGATAAGTAATGTACCATTGACATGATATGCTGAGAATGGCACTTCACTTCCACAGTCTTCCTCTTTTTGGAAGAAACTTCTGCATTGTTGCTAATGTTCTGCTTCTTAATCTGAATACTGATTATGTATGGATGTTCGCCTTGTGAAAATTCGGTGAGCTGTACAGTAATTATTTGTAAACTTTTCTGCACATACGTTATATTTAGTATTAATTTCTAAAATGTAGTTGTCCAAATTAATGTA
>NW_012113297.1:0-1062 GCF_000951035.1 Colobus angolensis palliatus | reverse complement strand
AAAGTGCTGGAATTACAGATGCGAGCCACCACACCCAGCTGGGATTAAGTTTTGTTTTGTTTTGTTTTTGTGACGCAGCCTCGCTCTGTCACCCAGGCTGGAGTGCAGTGGCACAGTCTCGGCTCACTGCAACCTCCACCTCCTGGGTTCAAGTGATTCTCCTGTCTCAGCCTCCTGAGTAGCTGGGACTACACAGGTGCATGCCACCATGCCCAGCTAATTTTTGTATTTTAGTAGAGATGGGGTTTCACCATGTTGGCCAGAATGGTCTCGATCTCTTGACCTCGTGATCCACCAGCCTTGGCCTCCCAAAGTGCTAGGATTACAGGAGTGAGCCACCACGCCTGGCCTAGAGATTATACCTTAAGATTCCAGAATAATCCTTCACTCTGTGTTCTGCCTCCTGGACATACTGGGGTATGGGGGTGGGCCCCAAAGGCCTGGGGCAGCCTGGCTCCCATGGCTTTGTTGGGCCCAGCCCACACTTCAGCTCTCCCTGGCTGGCGTTGCATGCCGGTAGCTGTACAGTTCTGGGGTCTTGGTGGTGGTCTCAACACCTCAGCTCCACCAGGCATTGCCTTCATGAGAGGCTTTCTGCGGTGGCTCCACCCCTGCAACAAGTCCTGCTTGGGCTACGAGGCTGATACAGCCTTTGAACTCTAGGCAGAGACTGCCATACTCACAGCTCTTGCTTTCTGTGAGCCTATAGAATTAGCACCACATGAATGCCACCAAGGCTATGGGCTTATATCTTCCAGAGCAGTGGGTTGAGCCACACCTGTGGCTGCTTGTGCCACAACTGGGACAGTGGAGGAACATTACATAAGAATGCAGATACCCTAGGGGGCCCTGGACAGCAAATCCATTAAGGGTGCCTGGCCTGTCCCCAAAACCATTCTTCCTTCCTAGGCCTCTGGGTCTGTGATGGGAGGGCCAGCTTGGAAAATCTCTGAAATGCTTCAGGGTCTTTCTTCCATTCTCTCTCTCTCTGTTTTTTTTTTTTTTTTTTTTTTTTTTTTTTTTTTTTTTTTTTTTTTTTTTTTTTTTTTTTGAGACAGGGTC
>NW_012113296.1:0-1606 GCF_000951035.1 Colobus angolensis palliatus | reverse complement strand
TGGTCTCGATCTCCTGACCTCGTGATCCGCCCGTCTCGGCCTCCCAAAGTGCTGGGATTACAGGCTTGAGCCACTGCGCCCGGCCAGAACAAATTTAAAGTAGAAAATTATATAACCCAATAATCATTATCTTATTAATTTTTCTTGAAACACTTTCTCCACTACAAATCACAGATGAATGCATCTGAAATTACTTAAAGGTGATGTGAATCCAAAAAGAAAAAAAATCCTGATTTGCACAGCTGGAGACAGACCCCTGGACCAGACCGCAGGCTTGGCGAGCCCCGCCCAGCCCAGAGCCAGCCAGAGGGCCTTCGTGGCAGCGGGTGAGAGAGGTACTCACCGATCCAGCATTCCAAGCGCGCACAGGGCGTGGTCTTCACCACATCGGGAGGGTCCACACCAACATTCAGGCACAAAACTAAGGCAACACTGACTGTCTTCATCTGAAAGCATAACAGAAAAAAATATATACATATATTTCAATATGGAACTCATTTATGTGTTTTTCCAGCTTTTAAAACGTCCCGCAGAACACTGAGCCCCTTCCCCACCCACCTGCCCTTCAGCCAGCCCTCCACCTGTCACCTGGCTACCCCAGCCCTAGTGCAGGAGTGACGCCCTTCTCTGAAGGCAGGGTTTCACAGCAAGGGGGGCAGGTGGTGAGAGGGACATAGCAGGAAGGGCTATTCTCAGGCTATGATAAATCTCCAGAAACTGAATTATTTGATCAAAAGATATAAACATTTTAACACACTCAACACATTCTGCCAAATTCCTTTGCAAAAAAAATTACACAGGTCGGGCGCGGTGGCTCAAGCCTGTAATCCCAGCACTTTGGGAGGCCGAGGTGGGTGGATCACCTGAGGTCGGGAGTTCGAGACTAGCCTGACCAACATGGAGAAACCCTGTCTCTAGTAAAAATACAAAATTAGCCAGGCATGGTGGCGCATGCTTATAATCCCAGCTACTCGGGAGGCTGAGGCAGAATCGCTTGAACCCGGGAGGCAGAATATTTACCCAGAGAAAATATGTCCACACAAAGATCAAGTGCTTATAGCAATTTTATTCATAATTGCCAAAAACTAGAAACAACCCAAATGTCTGTCAGCTAGTAAATGGATAAACAAATTGTGGGAGAGCCACAAAAATGGAATGAAGCAAAAAAACTACTAATACACGTAGCTACACAGATGAATCACAAATAAATTCTGCTAAAGGAAAGAAGCAAGATACGAGAAACTACAAACTATATGTCACCACTTAAATGACATTCTGTAAAAGGAAAAAATCAGATCAATGGTGTCCAGAGGCCAGAGAAATGAGAGGGGATCGATTACAAAGGGGCCCAAGGGAACTTCCTTGGTGTGACAGAAATATTCTATATATTGATTATGGCATTTGTTACATGACTGTATATATTTGTCAGAACTTAAAGAAATGTACACCTAAAAAATGTGAACTTTACTGTATATAAATTGTATCTTGGCCGCGTGTGGTGGCTCATGCCTGCAATCCCAGCACTTTGGGAGGCCGAGGCGGGTAGATCACCTAAGGTCAGGAGTTTGAGACCAGCCTGGCCAACGTGGTGAAACCACATCTCTAC
>NW_012113295.1:0-1215 GCF_000951035.1 Colobus angolensis palliatus | reverse complement strand
TGTTAGCCAGGATGGTCTCGATCTCCTGACCTCATGATCCGCCCGTCTCGGCCTCTCAAAGTGCTGGGATTACAGGCTTCAGCCACCGCGCCCGGCCTATAGGAGCAAGTTTTAAGGTTACAGGTATGAACGTGAATTTATGATAGTTTTCTAACAAATTAGCAACTGAGAAATTGCCCCATCAAGCAATGTTATGGTGTTATGATGGAATATTGATCACAAATGTTTCTGATAGCTTTGCAGGGCTTCTTATATTGGCCTAATTGCTGCGATTGATGCCATAGGATTCCGTGGAGCCTTAGTTATTGCACTATTGATTGCAGGTGGATTTGGAATAGTCATTGATAAAGACTGATTTGGAATTCTTTGATATCAAGTCCTTTTGTAATTTTAGATTTAGGAGAACTAAAAACCGATTCTGCTTATGTGTAGCAGTTCGTTTGAGAATAGAAAGGGGATGTGATATGAATGAACCTATGTCTGGTCTTGTGTTGGATTCTAATGATATGAAAGTGTATGGGGCTGGGTGTGGTGGCTCACGCCTGTAATCCTAGCACTTTGGGAGGCCGAGGTGGGGAAATCACGAGGTCAGGAGTTTGAGACCAGCCTGACCAACATGGTGAAACCACCATAATTACAAAATACAAAAATTAGCTGAGTGTGGTGGCACAGCACCTGTAATCCCAGCTACTCAGGAGGCTGAGGCAGGGGAATCGCTTGAACCCAGGAGGCAGAGGTTGCAGTGAGCTGAGATCGTGCTACTGCACTACAGCCTGGACGGAGCCAGACTCCGTCTAAAAGAAAAAGTTTAGCATAGAATTACCATATGACCCAGCAATTCTACTTCTGGGTATATCATCAAAAGAATTAAAGCAGGTACTCAAACAGGTATCTTGTACACACACGTTCTCACCAGGATTATTCAGCCAAAACATGGAAATAAGGCCGGGTGCCGTGGCTCATGCCTGTAATCCCAGCATTTTGGGAGGCCGAGGCGAGCAGATCACGAGGGCAGGAGTTCACGACCAGCCTGACCAACATGGTGAAACCCCGTCTCTACTAAAAGTAGAAAAATTAGCTGGGTGTGATGGTGCGCACCTGTAATCCCAGCTAGTCAGGAGGCTGAGGCAGGAGAATAACTTGACCCCAGGAGGCAGGTGAACTGAGATTGAGCCACTGTACTCCAGCCTGGGCAACAGAGCGAGACTTTGTCTC
>NW_012113294.1:0-2088 GCF_000951035.1 Colobus angolensis palliatus | reverse complement strand
GGCGCGATCTTTACTCACTGCAACCTCCGCCTCCCAGGTTCAAGCGATTCTCCTGCCTCAGCCTCCCGAGTAGCTGGGATTACAGGCACCTGCTACCACAATTGGGTAATTTTTGTATTTTTAGTAGAGACAGGGTTTCACCATGTTGGCCAGGCTAGACTCGAATTCCTGACATCAGGTGATCTGCCTGCCTTGGCCTCCCAAAGTGCTGGGATTACAGGCGTGAGCCACCACTGCTCGGCCCATTATTTTATTTTTATTTTTTTTATTTATGAGACAGAGTCTCACTCTGTCACCCAGGCTGGAGTACAGTTGTGTGATCTCGGCTCACTGCAACATTCACCTTCCGGGTTCAAGTGATTCTCCTGCCTTACTCTTCCGAGTAGCTGGTACTACTGGTACACGCAAACACGCCCACCTAATTTTTGTATTTTTAGTAGAGACAGGGTTTCTCCATGTTGCCCAGGCTGGTCTTGAACTCCTGACCTCAGGTGATCCACCCGCCTCGGCCTCCCAAAGTGGTGGGATTACAGGCATGAGCCACCAGGCCCAGCTGACTCCATTATTTACATTAAATTATTTTAAATAATTTTTTTTTTTTTTTTTTGAAACAGAGTCTCACTTGTTACCCAGGCTGGAGTGCAATGACATGATCTCAGCTCACTGCAACCTCTGCCTCCCAGGTTCAAGCGATTACTGCTTCAGCCTCCTGAGTAGCTGTGATTAAGGGAGCCCGCCACCACGCCCAGCTAATTTTTGTATTTTTAGTAGAGACAGGGTTTCTCCATGTTGCCCAGGCTGGTCTTGAACTCCTGACCTCAGGTGATCCACCCGCCTCGGCCTCCCAAAGTGGTGGGATTACAGGCATGAGCCACCAGGCCCAGCTGACTCCATTATTTACATTAAATTATTTTAAATAATTTTTTTTTTTTTTTTGAGACAGTCTCACTCTGTCGCCCAGGCTGGAATGCAGTGGCATGATCTCGGGTCACTGCAGCCTCTGCCTCTCAGGTTCAAGCAATTCTCCTGCCTAAGCCACCTGAGTAGCTGGGATTACAGGTGTGTGCCACTATGCCTGGCTAATTTTTGTGTTTTTAGTAGAGATGGGGTTTTCACCATGTTGGTCAGGCTGGTCTCGAACTCCTGACCTTGTGATCCGCCCACCTCGACCTCTTTTTTCTTTTGTTTTGTTTTTGTTTTTCGGTTTGTTTTTTGAGACGGAGTCTCCCTCTGTCACCCAGGCTGGAGTGCAGTGGCATGATCTCGGCTCACTGCAAGCTCCGCCTCCGGGTTTACGCCATTCTCCTGCCTCAGCCTCCCCAGTAGCTGGGACTACAGGTGCCCGCCACCACGCCTTGCTAATTTCTTTTTGTATTTTTAGTAGGGATGGGGTTTCACCGTGTTAGCCGGGATAGTCTTGATCTCCTGACCTCGTGATCTGCCCACCTTGGCCTCCCAAAGTGCTGGGATTACAAGCGTGAGCCACCACGCCCAGCCCTCAACCTCTCGAAGTGGTGGGATTACAAGCGTGAGCCACCATGCACAGCCTATTTTAAATACATTTATTATTATTTATTTATTATTATTATTTTTGAGACAGAATCTCGACTGTCACCCAGGCTGGAATGCAGTGGTACAATCTCTGCTCACTGCAACCTCCGCCTCTCAGTTTCAAGTGATTCTCCTACCTCAGCCTCCAAGTAGCTGGCATTACAAGCAAGTGCCACTACACCCAGCTAATTTTTGTGTTTTTAGGAGAGATGGGGTTTCTCCATGTTGGCTACGCTGGTTTGGAACTCCTGAGCTCAAGCGATCTGCCTGCCTTGGCCTCCCAAAGTATTGAGATTATAGGCATGAACCGTCATGCCCGGCCTCCGACTATGCTCTTACATGGTCACACAACCAGCCTCACACTCTGGTAGAAGAAGGGGTTGCCATTTTGTTAATCTCAGCTAAGAGAAGAGAATTTTAAAGAATCACTGAAGACTGAGTGCAGTGGCTCACACCTATAATCCCAGCACTTTGGGAGGCTGAGGTGGGCAGATCACTTGAGGCCTGGAGTTTGAGACCAGCCTGGCCAACATGGTG
>NW_012113293.1:0-1007 GCF_000951035.1 Colobus angolensis palliatus | reverse complement strand
TGTTAGCCAGGATGGTCTCGATCTCCTGACCTGGTGATCCGCCCGTCTCGGCCTCCCAAAGTGCTGGGATTACAGGCTTGAGCCACCGCGCCTGGCCTAAAGTGCCTGATTTTATCTGCATTTCCCAATTTACATTTCTAAGAGTAGTACTGGGTTGGTCTAGGCTTCCTTATTAGGGCAGGTCTTTCCCTGGGCTGTACTGTAAGCCTCTGTCTGCTGTGGGGTCAAGTGTTTACATAGTTTTCAATCACATAGAGGTGAAGGGAGGAGTTAGGGGTTTGGAGAAAGCCAGATGGCCATGGTGGAGTTCAGAGCATGGCTGCCTGGAGCTGGGGGCTGCAGAACATAGTTTTCTGTAGAGTAGATGTGGCCATGCATGTGGCAGACATGCCGTGATTGTCATATCTGGTAGACACATTGAATTTTGAGTTTTCCATTGTCTGGTTTGTAGCCTTGTCCAAATGTGTAGTTTACTATATGAGAATGGGAGGATCAGAGAGGTAGAGTAACCTACCCAGGGTCACACAGTAAGTGGTAGAGCAGGAATTGGGATTTAATTTGGTGTTTTTTCTAGTATGTTACATGTAAATATATAAAAAATTGACTGATGGACTACTCTGGGCCAGAACTATTCCAGGCGCAGGAACAAGCCACATCAAAATCCTTGTCTTTGTGGACCTAATATTCTAGTGAGGAAAGAACAACAGTGAAAAAAAAAAAATCACTAGAAAAAGCAAATTATATAGCATGTTAGAAGGTGACAAGGGTTAGGGAGAAAATAAGAATGGGGGAATTAGGGCTGGGTGCAGTGGCTCGTGCCTGTAATCCCAGCACTTTGAGAGGCCAAAGCAGGCAGATCACTTGAGGCCAGGAGTTCGAAACCAGCCTGGCCAACATGATGAAACCCCATCTCTACTAAAAATACAAAAATTAGCCAGACATGGTGCACGTCTGTAATCCCAGCTACTTGGGAGGCTGAAGCAGGAGAATCGCTTGAACCCGGAAGG
>NW_012113292.1:0-2563 GCF_000951035.1 Colobus angolensis palliatus | reverse complement strand
TAGTTTCCTTTAGTTCTTTAAGGATGTCTATAATAGCTGCTTTGAAGGTTTTTCTGCTATTTCACCATCTGGGCTCCCTCAATTTCAAGTATTTTTAAGTATTTTTCTCTCTGGCCTGTCAAAGAATGAGAAGTATATTAAGGTATCCCACTAAAAATGTGTTTTGTACCTTTTTTTCTTCAGGTTTCTAACTTTCATTTTAAAAATTTTGTTGATGTTAGTAAGTGTATAGTTTTCTATTATGGTATTATTAAATATTGAGCAGGTATAAATCAACATTCATAAAATAGGAGTTAAATATTGATGGCATAACAAATATCTGAGTTTATACCCATCACGTTTGAGACAACACATTATCACAATTTTTTTCCCTTTTTATTTTGAAGAATGAATTTGGAGGATTTATACTACCAGATGTCAAGCCTTATTATTATGTTTACCATAGCATATGATTTATGTTATCATAAAAGAGTGTGATATTAGCACTAGTATAGACGGACCATTGTAACAGAACAGAGAGTCTAGAAATAAATCCACACATATATGGCCACTTAATTTATAATTAAGGAGACAGACGCAGAGTGGTCAACTTGATGTATAGAAGCTCATATATTAATAGTAACCCTGTACCTGTTATAGATATTGCAAATGTTTTCTCACACTTGGTAGTTTATTTTTTAACCCTTTAACTTAGACTTCTACTTTTTTAAAAAAAATAGCTGTAGAGTGTAATAAAAAAAAAAACAAAACTCTTTTTTTTGGTCACACAGAGTTTATTATTTTTATTTTATTTTATTTTGTTTTATTTTGAGACTGGGTCTTACTCTGTCTCTGGTTGGAATGCATTGGTGTGATTACCGCTCACTACAGCCTCGACCTCCCCAGGGTCAGGTGATCCTCCCACCCCAGCCTTCCGAGTAGCTGGGACTATAGGCACATGCCACTATCCCTGGCTAATTTTTGTATTTTTTGTATAGACAGGGTTTTACTATTTTGGCCAGGCTGGTCTTGAACTCTTGGGCTTGAGTGATCTGCCTGCCTTGGCCTCCCAGAGTGCTGGGATTATAGGCAGGAGCCACCACGCCCGGCCTACTTTTTAATTTTAGGTGGTCAAATATGTTGATTGTTCTTTTTTGGTTCCTATGTCTCATGAAATAATTACTAGAACTTTCTCTAACCCAAGTTTACAAAAATATTTCCCTGTAATGATATAAAAAGGGCTTTTTAAGTACTTAGATCTTAATTTTCATTCAGAACTTATTTTCATGCACAGTGCATAGTAGGTGTCTAACAACAGCAAATTGTCGCTTTACCATTTATTGACTAAGCCTTTCTTCCCCCAGTAATTTAAAGAGCCAGATTTTTATCCTGTATATTACCACATGTAACTGTCTGTGCTTTGGGGCTGTCTGTTCTGTTCCACTGGTTTATTTGTCAACTCTTGGGCCAATATCACATTCTTTTAATAATTATAACTTACTACTATATTTAGAGTTGTGCTAGAACAGTGTCTCTTCATAGTTTTTTTCCCCAAGCCTTTCAAATCTAGATGCACTGGCCTAGACCAGGCAAAGCTCGTAAGTCAGATTCCGGAAATATCTTTGATGGTAGGGTTCCTAGAAACAACAACCACACAAATATGCTGGACAGAATTCTATCTCCAGCCCCATGCTGCCCTGAAGTCTCACTTTTTTGGGGTCGGCTCTTTTTTTTTTTTGAGGGAGTCTCACTTTGTCGCCCAGGTTGGAGTGCAGTGGCATGATCTCTGCTCACTGCAAACTCTGCCTCCTGGGTTCAAGTGATTCTCCTGCCTCAGCCTCCCGAGTAGCTGGGACTACAGGCACCCACTACCATACTGCCTTCATTTTTAAGAGAGAATTTTGCTGGATATAAGATTCTTGCTAGATGAAATTTTATTTTCAGCACTTTGACTGTATCAACCCACTGCCTCTGGCTTCCACTGTTTCTGATGAAAAGACTGCTGTTAATCTTACTGGGGACTCTTTACATGTGACACGTTGTTTGCTCCTGTTACTTCTAAGATTTGCCTTTGTGCTTGTCTTGCAGCATTTTTACCGTAATATATCTGGATGTGGATCTCTTTGTTTGGCATACTTGGAATTTGTTGAGCTTCTTGGCTGTGTAGATTAATGTTTTTCATCAAATATGGGAAGTCTCAATCTTTGTTTCTTCGAGTACATTAATGCTTCTGCCTTTCCTCTTTACCTGATGATTCTTTTGTGTGTATTTTGGTGCATATAATGGCATCTCATATCTTCCTGAGACTCTGATAATTTTTCTTTCTCCTCTTCATTTTCTTTAGCTCTCTGTACTTACGATTGGATAATCTATATTAATCTAGCCTCAAATTCACTGATTTGCTCCTGCCAGCTCAAACCTGCCACTGAATCTCTCTAGTGAAGTTTTAATTTTTTTAAATTTTGCTTTTCAATTCTAGAATTTCTATGGGTTTCTGTTTAAATAATTTTATCTTTTTCTTTTGAAAAACATCATCTCTGTTTGATGATATGTCGTTATCATCCTTTCTTCTAATTCTTTAAGC
>NW_012113291.1:0-1482 GCF_000951035.1 Colobus angolensis palliatus | reverse complement strand
CTCCAGCCTGGGTGACAGGGCAAGACTCCATCTAAAAAGGAAAAAAAAAAAAAAAAAGAATAAGAAATTGAGGAAGAAAAGGGAAAGAAGGCACTCCAGGTAGAGGGGTACATAACATGCGAAATGTGATGCATTTGTATCCCTCCAAGTTCCATGGGGCTATAGCAACATAATATGCTGTGGTGTGGTCTTAGTTCATCCAAAAGGGGAAAAACCAAGTTAAGAACCAATAGAGAAAGGAAGGACTAGATCACAAAGAACTTTATAGGCTTAGCTTGAAGTTTAAACTTTATCCTTAAAACTGTGAAAAGGTTTTAGATTTTAAGTATATCCTGAAATTATCTCCTAAAAACAGGAAGACATGAAAAAAGTATATACAATCTATGCCACTGCACAGCCAGCGAGATAGCCACCATTTTCCACACAAGCAGAAGACTAAAGGTTCAACCTCTGAAGATGTGGAATGAGACAGGTACTACAAACAGCTAAAGGTGGGACTGAGGAGTGGTACTGAAAACAGAGGCATTATGTGAAAACTTGTACACCAAATGGTGAGGACATCATTCCTGCTTACACCACTGGGCTCCCACAATGATGCTGGTCTTAAACTAACTCCCTAAGTAGATTATGATGTTCTTCTCTGAGAAAACCAATTGGCCCAAGAGATAAAACACACAGATACTGACATTTGTTTGATCTCTCAACAAAACATTTAGATTGTTACTCAAATGGAAAAAAGATGAGCAAAGGCACAGTTCAAAAAATGAAAAAGAGTTCCACACTGCAACATCACTGTGAAATTATAGAATACCAGGGACGAAAAGAAAATCCTACAGGCCTCCAAAGAGAAAGGCCGAGAAGGAGAAAAACAAGTCACACACAAAGAATCAGGAATTGAAAAGTAATACAGAAGACTGATGAAGAGATTCCCAGAATAACAAAAAGTGGAAGTATAAAGAGGAGAGCTAGGTAGTATGCCAAGAGAAGAAACCAATGCAGACTTGAGCAGAATAATGAAGAATCCAGAAGAGGAGGCTCTGAGGAAACCACGTATCTGATGGATTATTTGAGGTGTCTGTACTTGAGAGATATTTTAAAGTTCTATCAGAGGGTTGGGAAATAGAGATGAATACATATAAAAATACAGCAAATGGGGGGAAAAGTAACATATAAGGGCAAAGGAAATTTTAATTCCTCCCCCTTCTGAAGGTTTGATAATTTGAGTCTATAAAACAAACTGACAATAGACAGATGAGCAGAAGAAAAGGTATTCAAGGCCAGGTACGGTGGCTCACGCCTGTAATTTCAGCACTTTGAGAGGCTGAAGTGGGCAGATCACTAGAGGTATGGAGTTCAAGACCAGCCTGGCCAACATGGTGAAACCTTGTCTCATGTCTTTTCATGTCTAAAATAGAAAAATTAGCCAGCATGGAGGTGGGCACCTGTAATCCCAGCTACTTGGGAGGCTGAGGCAGGAGAATC
>NW_012113290.1:0-1580 GCF_000951035.1 Colobus angolensis palliatus | reverse complement strand
CCAGGATGGTCTCGATCTCCTGACCTCGTGATCCGCCCGTCTCGGCCTCCCAAAGTGCTGGGATTACAGGCTTGAGCCACCGCGCCCGGCCAAAAAAATGTTTTTAAGGTAGTGTGTTGATATAACAGTTGTTAAGACCATGATGCTAGAGGCAAGACTGTGAGATCCGTAGAGAAGGTAGTTGAAGGGTAGGGCGTTTTATTCACATATATGCTGCCTTCTCCACCAACTGATGTGATATCCTTTTCTATTCACGACTCCAGTGAACCCACGCCTCTGAGGATTTACACCATTGTATTTGTACTCCTCTCGAGTCTGGGCTGGAATGTGACTTTAATCAGTGCAATGCAGAAGTGGTTCAGTGCCAGTTCTAAGACTACAAAGAGAAAGAAAAGTTCAAACTTCCAATATCCCAGCAGACTTCAGGCCCCAGCTGTGCCACCAGCTTCACTCTCATGAGTGACCACAACAAACACAGCCGAACCAACAAGCCTAGCCCAGCCCTGGTTGCAGAGCCATGAGTAAATAAAATGGTTGCTGTTCTAAGCCTTCGTGCTCTGCAGCGGTTTCTTATAAGGCAGTAGATGACAGGAACAGCAAAAGCCACAGCCTCCACCTCCCCCAGCCACATTTCCCCTCTCCTCCCTACATGCTAACCTCGCTGGAGCCCTGGGACATGGGCAGCTGAAGATGCAGAAAAGATGCCAAATGAAAAATCCACCCTCCTTGACGACAGCCCAGCTGAGGGGAGCAGGCAGAGAGGGGCGGTTGAAGGAAGCACGCTGCCTGGTGTTTGAAAGCGTATGAGGGGCTGCTCTGAGCACATCTCCTTACATTCTTGTCTCAAGACCACCAGCAGGCAGGGCCCCTCCCGGTAACCTCGCACGCTCCTCCCGTACTCCTCCCCAGTCCCTGGACAGACCCACCTCTCCCTCTTAGACTCTCCATGGGTCCCTTCTCCCCACCTGCTGCTGGGATCAGGAAGAATAAAGACCTGAACTCACTGTCTTATTTGTTGTTGTTGTTGTTGTTGTTGTTTTTGTTTGTTTGTTTTTTGAGATGGAGTCTCGCTCTGGCACCAGGCTGGAATGCAGTGGTGCAATCTTGGCTCACTGCAACCTCCGCCTCCTGGGTTCAAGCAATTCTCCTGCCTCAGCCTCCCGAGTAGCTGGGACTACAAGCACATGCCACCACGCCCAGCTAATTTTTGTATTTTTAGTAGAGATGGGGTTTCACCATTTTGGCCAGGATGGTCTCAATCTCTTGACCTCATGATCCACTGCCCTAAGTCTCCCAAAGTGCTGCGATTATACGTGTGAGCCATGGCGTGTGGTCTTTTTTTTTTTTTTTAAAGACAGAGTTTACTCTTATTTCCCAGAGTGCAATGGCATGATTTCGGCCCACTGCAACCTCCGCCTCCCGGGTTCAAGCGATTCTCCTGTCTTAGCCTCGCAAGTAGCTGACATTACAGGCACCCACCACCACACCTGGCTATTTCCGTATTTTTAGTAGAGACAGGGTTTCACCATGTTGGCCAGGCTGGTCTCGAATTCCTGACCTCAGGTGATCCGCCCGCCTCG
>NW_012113289.1:0-1238 GCF_000951035.1 Colobus angolensis palliatus | reverse complement strand
TAGAAAACCCCATCGTCTCAGCCCAAAATCTCCTTAAGCTGATAAGCAACTTCAGCAAAGTCTCAGGATACAAAATCAATGTGCAAAAATCACAGGTATTCCCAAGTATTCCTATACACTAACAACAGACAAACAGAGAGTCAAATCATGAGTGAACTCTCATACACAATTGCTTCAAAAAGAATAAAATACCTAGGAATCCAACTTACAAAGGATGTGAAGGACCTCTTCAAGGAGAACTACAAAACCACTGTTCAACGAAATAAAGGAGGACACAAACAAATGGAACAACATTCCATGCTCATGGATAGGAAGAATCAATATCGTGAAAATGGCCATACTGCCCAAGATAATTTATAGATTCAATGTCATCCCCATCAAGCTACCAATGACTTTCTTCACAGAATTGGAAAAAAACTACTTTAAAGTTCATATCAAACCTAAAATGAGCCCGCATTGCCAAGACAATCCTACGTCAAAAGAACAAAGCTGGAGGCATCACACTACCTGACTTCAAACTATACTATAAGGCTACAGTAACCAAAACAGCATGGTACTGGTACCAAAACAGATATAGACCAATGGAACAGAACAGAGCTCTCAGAAATAATACCACATATCTACAACCATCTGATCTTTGACAATCCTGACAAAAACAAGAAATAGGGAAAGGATTCCCTATTTAATAAATGGTGCTAGGAAAACTGGCTAGACATATATAGAAAGCTGAAACTGGACCCCTTCCTTACACCTTTTACAAAAATTAATTCAAGATGGATTAAAGACTTAAATGTTAGACTCAAAACCATGAAAACCCTAGAAGAAAACCTAGGCAATACCATTCAGGACATAAGCATGGGCAAGGACTTCATGACTAAAATACCAAAAGGAATGACAACAAAAGCCAAAATTGACAAATGGGATCGAATTAAACTAAAGAGCTTCTGCACAGAAAAAGAAACTGCCATCACAGTGAACAGGCAACCTACAGGATGGGAGAAAATTTTTACAATCTACCCAGCTGACAAAGTGCTAATATCCGGAATCTACAAAGAATTTATACAAATTTACAGGAAAAATCAAACAACCCCATCAAAAAGTGGGTGAAGGATATGAATAGACACTTTTCAAAAGAAGACATTTATGCAGCCAACAGACACATGAAAAAATGCTCATCATCACTGCCATCAGAGAAATGCAAATCAAAACCACAATGAGATACCATCTCACACCAGTTA
>NW_012113288.1:0-1751 GCF_000951035.1 Colobus angolensis palliatus | reverse complement strand
CAGGAGAATGGTGTAAACCCGGGAGGCGGAGCTTGCAGTGAGCTGAGATCTGGCCACTGCACTCCAGCCTGGGCGACAGAGCGAGACTCCGTCTCAGAAAAAAAAAAAAGGAAAGATACCTGGACCAGCCTGTTTTCCTCCTCTCCTGTCCCCACTCCTCAGGACAACAGTAAAACAGCTGTCACCTATGACTTCTGTATGCAAAATCCTTGACCAAATGATGTCCTTCATTCTGACAGCGGCCCACTATCAACCCAATTTACAAGTAAAGAAACTAAGGTGTGAAGTGAAGAAAGGGTAGGGAGGAAGCAGGAGGAGGAATCTGATCAAGGTATTGGTGCAAGAGGCAAAGCTAGGGATTGAACTCAACATTCTCTTCCCAAGGTGCTAGTACACACTGCCTTCCTAAGATATAACCAGGAATGTGTAGACAGCTAGTAGGTGCCAGTCATATTTCATTCTGCAAGTGTTCATCCAACAATCACATTAGAGCTAAAATATAGTTCTAAAAATAAAATGAGCACACCTGATGACCTCTGCAGTCAGGTTATATACAACTAGGCTCAGCTCGTTTCTGGCTACAGTTAATTAAGAGTTTTTCCGGGTACCACCAGACAAGAGCAGATTTCAGTACAAAACATAAGCAATTATTTGGCATTTTCCCTGAGCATTAAAAAAATGAAATTTTTTTTAAAAAAAGGATCACAGAAAACACGCACTATGTGAGTCACACGGACAAAAAGTGGTGTGAGGCAGCCACCATGCAGCGCAGTCAGCATGTGTGCAAATGCAAATATTAAATTTAAAACCTTGGCTGGGTGCGGTGGCTCACGCCTGTAATCCCAGCATTTTGAGAAGCCAAGACAGGTGGATCATATGAGGTCAGGAGTTCGAGACCAGTCTGGACAACATGATGAAACTCCATCTTTACTAAAAATACAAATATTAGCTGGGCGTGGTGGCGGGCACCTATAATCCCAGCTATTCGCAAGGCTGAGGCAGGAGAATCGCTTGAACCTGGGAGGCGGACGTTGCAGTGAACCAAGATCATGCCACAGCACTCCAGCCTGGGAGACAAGCAAAACTTTGTCTCAAATAAATAACTAAATAAATACACTTAAAATCTTTTTTTTAAAATGATAACACCCAGTGCTGGGGTGGACGTAATGAAACAGGCAATTGCATATCTTCTAACAGCAATGTAAACGATGAGTTCCTTTTGGAACATTATTAAGCAAGTGGTATGTGTCTTAATATCAGAAAGATATCTGGAAATTAATCCTGAAGAATTTCTGCTTCACAGAAAATGCTGTATTCATGAAGATACTGGTACTTGCACCACTTGTAACGGTGAAAACATCGCTACTGCCTAAATCTCTAAATACGAAAAAGGCTAAATGGATTATAGTACATCCACTTCATGCAGTATTCTGTAGCTATTAAACATCATGGTTTATGTTATCCATGTATTAACATGGAAAAAATAAAAAGTTCTCTTTATTTAGCCTTTCAGTATTAAAGGATCTGAAACTGTTCCTGCTCTGTGATTATAATTATTTTAAACAAGAAGCCACCTGGAATAAATCGTACTTGTAACTACTTTGAAATTATAATATTTTTGTGACGGGGGATAAAGGGCTTTTTTTTTTTTTTTTTGAGACGGTCACCCAGTCTGGAGTGCAGTGGCCGGACCTCAGCTCACTGCAAGCTCCGCCTCCTGGGTTTACGCCATTCTCCTGCCTCAGCCTCCC
>NW_012113287.1:1843-2859 GCF_000951035.1 Colobus angolensis palliatus | reverse complement strand
AGTGAAAAAGGAAATATCCTCAGATAAAAACTAGAAAGAAGCTTTGTGAGAAACTGCTTTGTGATGTATGAATCCATCTTACAGAGTTACACCATTCGTTTCATTGAGCAGTTTGATAACACTGTTTTTATGGAATCTGCAATAAGTTATTTTGGAGTGCATTGAAGCCTCTGGTGACAAAGGAAATATCCTCCGATAGAAACAAAAAAAATTTTTCTGTGAAACAGCTTTGTAATGTGTTAATTTATCTCACAAAGTTACACCATTCTTTCAATTGTGAAGTTTGCTAACACCTTTTTCGTGGAATCTGCAAAGGGATATGCGAGAGTACATAGAGGACCTCAGTGAAAAAGGAAATATCCTCAGATAAAAACTATTAAGAAGCTTACAGAGAAACAACTTTGTGATGTGTGAATTCATTTCACAGAGTTACACCATTCTTTTCATGGAGCAGTATAGTAGCACTGTTTTCGGGGAATCTGTAATAGGATATTTGGGAGTGCATTGAAGCCTATGGTGACACAGGAATTATCCTCAGACAAAAACCAAAAAGAAGCTTTCTGAGCAACTGCATTGTGATATGTGAATTCGTCTCACAAAGCTACACCTTTCTTTTCATGGAGCAGTGTGCTAACACTATTTTCGTGGAATATGCAAGCATATATTTGGGAGCGCATTGAGGCCTATGGGAAAGAAGGACATATCCTTAGAAAAAAACTAGAAAGAAGCTTTCTGAGAAACTGCTTTGTGATTTCTGAATTCATCTCACAAAGTTACACCATTCTTTACATGGTGGAATTTGGTAGCACTGTTTTCTTGGGAATCTGAGAAGGGATATTTTGGATCGCATTGAAACCTATGGTGAAAAAGGAAATATAATCAGATAAAAACTAGAAAGATGATTTCTGAGAAACTTATTCATGATGTGTGTATTCCTCTCACAGAGTAACACCTTTCTTTCATGTAACAGTTTGTTAACTCTCCTTTCGTTTAATCTACAAAGTGATATTTGGGAA
>NW_012113287.1:1394-1793 GCF_000951035.1 Colobus angolensis palliatus | reverse complement strand
TATTCCTCTCACAGAGTAACACCTTTCTTTCATGTAACAGTTTGTTAACTCTCCTTTCGTTTAATCTACAAAGTGATATTTGGGAATGAGTGGAGACCTATGGTTAAAAAGGAAATATTCTCAGACAAAAACCAGAGAGAAGCTTTCTGAGAAACTTCTTTGTGACGTGTGCACTCATCTCACAGAGTTACACCTTTATTTTCATGGAGAAGTTTGCTAACACTGTTTTCCTGGAATCTGCAACAGTATATTGTGTAGGACATTGAAGCCTACGGTGACAAAGGAAATATCCTCAGATAAAAAACAAAAAGAAGCTTTCTGAGAAACTGCTTTGTGATTGATGAGTTCATCTCACAGAGTAACAGTGTTCTTTTTATTGACCAGTTTGCTTACACTGTT
>NW_012113287.1:780-1206 GCF_000951035.1 Colobus angolensis palliatus | reverse complement strand
GCATTTGCTATCACTGTTTCCATGTAATCTGCAAAGGGATATTTAGGAGCACATTGAGGCCTAGAGTGAAAAAGGAAATATCCACAGACAAAACGTAGAAAGAAGCTTTCTGACAAACTTCTTTGTGATTTGTGAATTCATTTCACAGGGTTACATGATTCTTTTTGTGGAGCAGTTTGGTAGCACTGTTTTTGGGGATTGCTGGAAGGGTTATTTTGAATCGCATTGAAGCCTATTGTGACAAAGGAAATATCCTCAGACAAAAAAATAGAAAGAAGGTTTCTGAGAAAGCTCTTTGTTATATCTGAATTTATCTGACAGAGTTACACATTCATGGAGCAGTTTGCTATCACTGTTTTCATGGAATCCACAAAGGGATATTTTGGAACACATTGAGGCCTATGGTGAAAAAGGAAATAGCCTCAG
>NW_012113287.1:355-730 GCF_000951035.1 Colobus angolensis palliatus | reverse complement strand
CAGAAGAAAACTAGAAAGAAGCTTTCTCAGAATCTTGTTTGTGATGTGTGAATTCATCTCACAGTGTTTCACCACTCTTGTCATCAAAAAGATTGGTAGCACTGTTGTTGATGAGTCTGAAAAAGGATATTTTGAATTGCATGGAAGACTATGGTGACAAAGAAAATATCCTCATAAATACTAGAAAGAAGCTTTCTGGCAAACTGCTTTTTTACGTGTGAATTCATCTCGCTGAGTTACACGATTCTTTTCTTGCAGCAGTTTGTTAACACCGTTTTCATGGAACTTGCAATAGGATATTTGGGAGCACAGTGAAGCCTATGGTGACAAAATAAATATCCTCAGATAAAAACCAAAAAGAATATTTCGGTGAAA
>NW_012113287.1:0-305 GCF_000951035.1 Colobus angolensis palliatus | reverse complement strand
ACTTTTTTCAGGAATCTCCAATATGGTATTTGGGAGCACATAGAGGAATACGGTGAAAAATGAAATAACCTCAGATAAAAACTAGTAAGAAACTTACTGAGAAACAGTTTTGTGATGTTCGAATTCATTTTGCTGAGTTACACCATTCTTCTCATAGAGCAGTATGGTAGCACTGTTTTTGGGGAATCTGCAATAGGATATTTGGCAGTGCATTGAAGCCTATAGTGACACAGGAATTAGCCTCAGACAAAAACCAAAAATAAGCTTTCTGAGAAACTGCTTTGTGATGTGTGTACTCATTTTAC
>NW_012113286.1:0-1442 GCF_000951035.1 Colobus angolensis palliatus | reverse complement strand
CTCCCCAGTTAAGGAGACTCACCTGGGGAAGTGTGAGCCCTGGACGAACAACACTTGTGTGGTCACCTGGGTCTGGCCATCCACAGGCAAGAACAAGACTTGCAGGGCAGTCATGCAGCTGGGTGACTAGTGGGGATGATAATCCTATAGCAAAAAGTTAAAAAATAATAATATCAAATACCCTTTGCCAGCATGGTGCAGAGAAACACTCATTTTCTGGTTGGAAAATCTATACTGCCAATAAGGCCTCAGAAATGTTCATAAGCTTTGACTTCAGCCAGTCTAGAAAATTATCTGGGAAAGATCTTAAGGAAACAGTCACATTCAAGAGCACAAAATCTTAATTGTAACATTGTTTAAATTAGCCAAAAAAAATTAGGAAGCATCTATGTGCAACAGTAGAGGGTGGATTAAATGAAACAGCATTCTTATTTTTATTTTTATTATTTATTATTATTATTTTTGAGACAGAGTCTCGCTCTGTCACCCAGGCTGGAGTGCAGTGGGCACGATATTGACTCACTGCAACCTCCGCCTCCCAGGTTCACTTGATTCTTCTGCCTCAGCCTTCCAAGTAGCTGGGATTACAGGTGCCAGCCAGCAGGCCTGGCTAATTTTTGTATTTTTAATAGAGACGGAGTTTCACTATGTTGGTCAGACTGGTCTTGAACTCCTGACCTCAAGTGATCCACCTGCTTCGACCTCCCAAAGTGCTGAGATTACAGGCTTGAGGCACTGTGCCTTCCTTACAACAGGTAAGTGGCATGTCCCAGGCTCCATGGCCTAAGTAACAAAGACTTGCCCAGGACTGAGACCATCTTACTCCAGTGCTTTTCTCTAGACAAGGAGCTGTCAGGAAAAGTTGCTCTGGAATTGAAACAACCCCATGGGAGCTTGCATGTGATCAGAAATTGCATGGTGGGTCTGCAGTGGTGGGCCAGAGCGATCTGAGTTGGTGCAGCAGGTAGCCACAGGGCGTGGCACTCATAGAGGAGGTGGAGTGTCCCCGGCTCTGGCCTGCTCTGCAGAGAAGACCCTTTCTGGGTCTGGGTTTAGAGCAGAGGGCTGCCGACCTTGGGGCTGGCCAGGCACGGTCTCCAGAAGGAGTCTTTCTCTTCCTCTTTCATCATCATCTCTTCTCCCTCCTCCTCCCCTTCTCCTCTTTCCCTCCCTCCTCCTCCCCCCTTCTTTTGTCCCCATTCCTGTCCTCTTTCTCCCTTCCTCCTCCTCTTTGTAGAGAGAAACCCAATCCTCCTTCCCACTCCCTTCTTTGGCTCCCCCTTGTAGACGCTGGGAGAGAGAGAAGTTTTGGAGACATGATCTGGCTTTCTTCAATTAGCGTCCTTTGAACACTAATATTTTACTCTCAGATTTAAAAACAAGACAGAGGAAGTCAGTGCCCTAAGATTTCAAATATTATCTCAGAGGGGATCAGAGATTTT
>NW_012113285.1:0-1361 GCF_000951035.1 Colobus angolensis palliatus | reverse complement strand
GTTGCAATGATCCAAGATCACGCCACTGCACTCCAGCCTGGTGAAAGAGCAAGACTCTGTCTCTAAATAAATAAATAAATTTATTTATTTATTTAAAGGTTCTGTCAGGTATTGCCTAGGGTAAAAACCTATATTTTAAGACAGAAAAACTCTGCCCAGGACTTCAGTAGCTCAGAGAGGGAAGGGTTTGATACGTGTCTGAAAAGACGAGTTTTAGAAAGCAAGAAAAAGAGATCCTTCCCACTTTCAATTCCTTACCCTCCTCCACCCCCAGTGAAAACAGACCTTTCCTCCACCTTATCCACAGGGTCCCCCACCAAGCCAACGCCAGAATCCTGCAATCATAGGATGGCAACACCACCTCTAAAGCACAGAACTTCAGGCTTTGCTTTGGAAGTGGCGCCATGGTCTCTTCATTTTCCCTTTCTTCAAGGTCAGAAAACTGAAGCTGTTAGGAGGTTTACTGTAAGTTCCTTCCGAGGATATTAATTAGGCTTCAAACTGTTTTATTCTGAGAAATAAAAACTAAACTCCAGTCATTCAAGCTGACAGTTGAGGTATCCTATGGCTTCAAAATCAAGTAAGATTTGCAAATGAATTGCTAGATGCAATAATGTTTTATTATATGCCGCACAAACAGCAGAGAAAATTATGGATACCACCATCCAAGTGATTGAGGTTATTAATTTTAGGTAGCAGGCCAATTTAGACATGTCCACTTATCTTCAATGGCAGGAGGCCTCTCACATCTCCCTATAACCCCGTTCAATACTTCTGTCTAAAGTCTAGAATTTCAGTGTTGAAAAGAGAGCATGATTAGTGAGAGAAAATCTACAAAGTTTATCCTGATGATCCTTTCTGACCATCCATTGAAACCAAAGGAGGAATTCACCAGTTCTTGCCATCAGGAGCTGTTTAAGGCAAGGGCCTGATGTGGAACTGCCTTATGTCTGGTGCCAAGATGAACCTAAAGTCGCAAGAGATAGCCCCATAAATATCACAGCCTGCCAGAGATTTTATTTTGGATACACCTGAGATTTATCAATACCAACTGTGCAAAGAAAAGAAATTGTTTCTGCCTTCCCATTCAGTAGCTCCTTCTTGAGAACACGACCTGAAGAATAGATATGAACCCACCCATCCCCCGCCCCAAGTCACTAACACCTGTTTAAAGAGGAAATACACACACCTCTATACATTTTACTAGCAACTAAAACAACTAGAGGTTCATCTGCATTTATAAGCTTGAGAATGCAAATATCTACTGAGTATTAATTCTTAAAATATTTTACACATTTCTGTGAATTTCTTACATCACCAGTTATTTCTTATATGTCTATTTCATTGTTAAGTGTAGTATA
>NW_012113284.1:0-1188 GCF_000951035.1 Colobus angolensis palliatus | reverse complement strand
AAAAAAAAAAAAAAAAAGTCCAGCTCCTTCCCTCCTTGGGGGAGCTAGAGTCAAACTCCCTCAGAATGTCACACCCATCTAGGACATGTCCCCATAGTGGTGGGAGAAACTGCCTCAGAGAGGGGTTAGGTCATGGCCCTACTTAATACTGTGAAAGGAAAATTAAAACTCAGGACCTCAATTCACTCTGCCAGAAGGAAAAAAAAAAAAATGCTAAAAGCTGAGTCATACATGAAACTGCCTTTCCTTTTGTTCCTAAACAGATAGCTACAGATAAAATGTTAAATATCACCACAGGCAGCTACTCTGCTTTCACCTTATCTTATGTAGACACTGATTTACTCATTGTGAGACAAATTCATAATTAATTGACTATTCCCCTACCTACTCCTTTTCCCTTGCAACTTGTGGATTTCCAGACCCTCCCTCTTTCCCCTCCAGCCGCTTTTCCCCTTTAAATAGTGAAGTACTGGGAGTCATCTTTGGAGAAACGCACAGACCACACAGACTGTGTCTGTGATTCCGTGTTTTTCCTTCTGGGCATATCCTTAACCTTGGAAAAATTAACTCATAAATTGTTTCAGACCTGTCTCAGAGCAATACTTTATGTCTGGTCCCTGTTTTGATCTTTCATATTTGAAAAACATGAATTTTTACTTGGTTTTCTTGTGTTTTGAGAGAAGCATCTGAAATTCTTTTAGTCTGGAAAAATTATTAATCTTCTCCAGTGGCACCTCCCGCCTCAGGGTCTTCCTGAGAGGATGTTTCTTCTGTTCATCTTATTTGTTTAAAAATCCCTGCACCCCAGCTTGTGAGTAGGGTGCCCCATATTGAAGGTAAAAATTCTAGCAAGGTGATATCACTTGCTTAAGGTGGCACAGCTAGCAAATTGCACAAGGAAACAGCAAACTCAGGCAGCCACAAGCCATATACCAGAGCCTAAACTCTTTTTTACTATTATTCTTATTGTTGAGACGGAGTCTTGCTCTGGTTTGTGACCCAGGCTGGAGTGCAGTGGCAAGATCTTGGCTCACTGCTACTTCTGCCTCCCAGGTTCAAGCGATTCTCCTGCCTCAGCCTCCTGAGCAACTGAGATTACATGTATGAGCTACCACGCTCGGCTAATTTTTGTATTTTTAGTAGAGATGGGGTTTCACCATATTGGCTAGCTGGTCTCAAACTCCTGAC
>NW_012113283.1:0-1805 GCF_000951035.1 Colobus angolensis palliatus | reverse complement strand
ACAGAGCGAGACTCCATCTCAAAAAAAAAAAAAAAAAGTCTGCAGTCCAGGTCATTTGCTTTGGAGTTCAACCAGAGGAGAGAGGGCTGGGGCTGCTGAAGGAATTCAGTTCCCAAAGCCAAAACAGCCAGCCACTAGCTAAGCCCCCTGGGGAGGGGGCAGGGCCTAGCTCCCAGCCCTGGACCCCTCACCTGCTCCCGGGATGGGTAGTAGGAGGCACAGATGACTCGCCGCAGCCGGCTGACATAGCTGCCAAACAGGGTGACGAAGAAGCATAGGCCATACATGACGCCTGGGAGCACAGCAGCCAGTCAGCCTCACCAGCAGGCACAGGTGCCAGCCCACCCCTGATGCCCCCCAAACCCTCAGCAGTCTGCACCCCTCATTTCTCACATGGTGTCCACTCCCCCAGGGCCCTCAAGGTGTGGTTGATACCAATGACTACGTAGCCAGTGCTGTCCGGCTCCGAGGGACGAAGGAGACAACGCCGGGACAAAATACTGATGTTGCCTTGCTGCAGGACATCAAATGCTGACACCAGGTCACGATAAATATTCCCAGCATAGCCAGTCCCTTCCACAGTTATAGACACCAACACAGGACCTGGCACAAAGACACTGTGTGAGTGACACTCATGGCAGTTGCTAAGCAGAAAAGCCCACACCTTCTGGAATGAGGAAAGTGGAGCAGCGCAGGTCATAGGATGACTCAGACCCTCGGCTGGGGGCCTCTGATGCCTCAGGCACCCTCATGGTGCCCTGGGGCCTGACCTCAGTTCTGGCTCCTAGGACTGGCCCCATGGTCCAGCTGGGTGGTACTGGTGTCTGGTCTTCCTATCCAAGCCACCACATCTAAAATGACCTTAATGGTCAGTGAGTCCACCCCCCTGTCCTCCATGACCACCCAGAAGCATTTATTTATTTATTTGTTAAATTTATTTTTTAAGACAGGGTTTCACTTTGTTACCCAGGCTGGAGTGCAGTGGTACGATCTTGGCTCACTGTAGCCTCAACCTCCCAGGTTCGAGTGATTCTCCTGCCTCAGCCTCCCAAGTAGCTGGGACTATAGGCACGTGCCACCACGCCCAGCTAATTTTTTTTTTTTTTTTTTTAGTAGAGACAGGGTTTCACCATGTTGGCCAGGATGGTCTCGATCTCTTGACCTTGTGATCTGCCCGCCTCAGCCTTCTAAAGTGCTGGGATTACAGGCGTGAGCCACTGCGCCTGGCCCCGATGGTGAGTTTTTAATTATACCTCAACATGCCAACACTGCCCCCACTATGGTTTTTGTTTTGTTTTGTTGAGACAGGGTCTCACTCCATTGCCAGGCTGGAGTGCAGTGGTGCAATCGTAGCTCACTACAGCCTTGAACTCCTGGGCTCAAGCGATCCTCCCTAGTAGCTGGGACTATAGGCACACATCACACCATGCCTGGCGGGTTTTTTTCCTTTTCTTTTTTTTTTTAGAGACAGAGGCTCACTTTGTTGCCCAAACGGTCTCTAACTCCTTGCCTCAAGCAGTCCTCCTGCCTTGGCCTTCCAAAGTGCTGGGATTACGGGTGTGAGCCATGGCACCAGCTCCACTCTCCAACTCTCCCCCATCTCTCATTCCCCACCCCCACAACGTCCCTGTGATTTTAACAAAACTTTGGAGGTAAATGCTGTCTCAGGAAGCCCCACTCCAGAAGCACCATTTCTCCCAGCCCCATCTTGGGTCCAGAAGTCTGCAGTAGGCCGGGCGCGGTGGCTCAAGCCTGTAATCCCAGCACTTTGGGAGGCCGAGACGGGCGGATCACGAGGTCAGGAG
>NW_012113282.1:0-2829 GCF_000951035.1 Colobus angolensis palliatus | reverse complement strand
AAAAAAAAAAAAAGAAACCAAGAGCAGTTTTTTTGTTGTTGTTTCTTGAGACAGGGTCTCACTGTAGCCTAGGCTGGAATGCAGTGGCACAGTCACAGCTCACCGTAGCCGCAACCTCCTGGGCTCAGGTGTTTCTCCTTCTCATCTCAGCCTCTTGAGTAACTGGGACTACAGGCACATGCCACCATGCCCAGCTAATTTTTGTATTTTTTGTACAGATGGGGTTTTGCCCAGGCTGGTCTTGAATTCATGGGCTTAAGTGATCTCTCTACCTCCGCCTCCCAAAGTGGGTAGGATTACAGGTGTCAGCCACTGTGCCCGGCCAATTTTGTATTTTTATAATGAATGGCAGGAAAAACAACACATCAGCTACTTGGGATGCAACAGTTTTAGTCTTACTTGAAAGTTTGTTTCAGGCCTGGCACTATGGCTCATACCTGTAATCCCAGCACTTTGGGAGGCCGAGGATGGTGGATCATTTGAAGCCAGGAGTTTGAGACCAGCCTGGCCAACATGGCAAAACGCCATCTCTACTAAAAATACAAAAATTAGTAGGTTGTGGTGTGCCCAGCTACTTGGGAGACTGAGGCATGAGAATTGCTTGAACTCAGGAGGCAGAGGTTGCAGTGAGCCAAGATTGTACCAGTGCACTCCAGCGTTGGCCACAGAGTAAGACTGTCTAAAAACAAACAAACAAACAGGCCAGGCGCGGTGGCTCACGCCTGTAATCCCAGCACTTTGGGAGACCAAGGCAGGTGGATCACGAGGTCAGGAGATCGAGACCATCCTGGCCAACATGGTGAAACCCCGTCTCTACTAAAAATACAAAAATTAGCTGGGCGTGGTGGTGCGCACCTGTAGTCCTAGTTACTTGGAAGACTGAGGCAGGAGAATTGCTGGAACCCAGGAGGTGGAGGCTGCAGTGAGCCGGGATCGTGCCACTGCACTCCAGCCTGGCAACAGAGAGAGACTCCATCTTAAAAAAAAAAAAGTTCTGATAATTTTGAAAAGGAATTTGTCCATTTCACATAAGTTTTCAAAACAGTTGGCAAGTAGTTGTTAATATTTTCCTTTTAAAAATAACTTTATTAAGGTATAATTTACATGCAGTAAAGTCCTCCTTCGCCCCAGGAGTCAATCCCCAACCCTAGTCCTAGGCAAACAGTGATCTGATTTCTGTAACTGTTGTTCATTCTAGAATTTTACACGAATGAGACCTTCTGTGTCTAAATACTTTTACTCAGCATAAAGATGTTGAGAGTCATCTGAATTATGTGTGTCAGTAGTTCATTCCTTTTTATACATATTATTCCACTGTACGAATATACCACAATTTGTCTATCCAAATTGCTATTCAGCAAAGTCTCAGGATACAAAATCAACACACAAAAATCCCTAGCATTCCTACACACCACCAACAGCCAAACCAGGAACAAACTCTTATTCATAATTGCCACAAAAAGAATAAAACGCCTAGGAATACAGCTAACCAGCGAGGTGAAGGATCTCTACAAGGGGAACTACAAAACCTGCTCAGAGAAATTAGAGATGACACAAACAAATGGAAACACACTCCATGCTCATGGATAGGAAGAATCAATATCACTAAAAGGGCCATACTACCCAAAACAGTTTACAGATTTAATGCTATTTCTATCAAACTACCAAAGACATTCTTCACAGAACATTTTAAAATTCATATGGAACCAAAAAAGAGCCCAAAGAGTCAAGGCAGTCCTAAGCAAAAAGAATAAAGCTGGAGGCATCATGCTACCTGACTTCAAACTATACTACAGGGCTACAGTAACCAAAACAGCATGGTACTGGTACAAAAACAGACACACAGACCAATGGAACAGAACAGAGAATCCAGAAATAAGGCTGCACATTTACAACCATCTGATCTTTGACAAAGGTGACAAAAACAAACAATGGGGAAAGGACTCCCTATTCAATAAATGGTGCTGGGATAACTAGGTAGCCATATGCAGAATATTGAAACTGGACCCCTTTCTTATACAATATATAAAAATCAACTCAAGATTAAAGACTTAACTATAAAAACCCTGGAAGACAATCTAGGCAATACCATTCTGGACATAGGAATGGGCAAAGATTTCATGAAGAAGATACCAAAAGCAATCGCAACAAAAGCAAAAATTGACAAATAAGATCTAGTTGAACTAAAGAGCTTCAGAACAGCAAAAGAAACTATCAATAAAGTAAAAAGATAACCTACAGAATGGGAGGAAAATTTCACAAAGTATGCATCTGACAAAGGTCTAATATAAAGTATCTATAAGGATAAACAAATTTACAAGAAAACAACTCCATTAAAAAGTAGGCAAAAAATATGAACTGACAATTTTCAAAAGAAGACATACATGCAGCCAACAAGCATATTTAAAAAGGC
This sequence comes from Colobus angolensis palliatus, assembly GCF_000951035.1. Lineage (NCBI taxonomy): Eukaryota > Metazoa > Chordata > Mammalia > Primates > Cercopithecidae > Colobus > Colobus angolensis. The sequence goes on along the minus strand of NW_012113282.1, from coordinate 416 downwards.
TCAACATCACTGATTAGAGAAATGCAATCAAAACTACAGTGAGACATCATCTCACATCAGTTGGAATGGCTATGATTAAAAAGTCAAAAAATAGGGCAAGGTGGTTCACGCCTGTAAATCCTAGCATTTTGGGAGGCCGAGGCAAGCAGATCATAAGGTTAAGAGATTGAGACCATCCTGGCCAACATGGTGAAGCCCCATCTCTACTAAAAATACAAAAATTAGCTGGGTGTGGTGGCACGTGCCTGTAGTCCCAGCTACTTGGGAGGCTGAGGCAGGAGAGCCGCTTGAACCTGGGAGGCGGAGGTTATAGTGAGCTGAGAGTGTGCCACTGCACTCTAGCCTAGCGACAGAGCAAGGCTCCATCTCGGAAAAAAAAAAAAAGTAATAATAAAATAAAATAAAAAGTCAAAGAG
>NW_012113281.1:0-1117 GCF_000951035.1 Colobus angolensis palliatus | reverse complement strand
AGCTGGGACTACAGGCGCCCACCACCATGCCTGGCTAATTTTTTTGTATTTTTTTAAGTGGAGACAGGGTTTCACCGTGTCAGCCAGGATGGTTAACCTGGTGATCTCCTGACCTCGTGATCCACCTGCCTTGGCCTCCTACAGTGCTGGGATTACAGGTGTGAGCCACTGCGCCCGGCCAAATTTCCTTCCTTTTTAAGGCTGAGCCATATTCCATTGTCTGGATGGACCATGTTTTGTTTATTCGTCCATCCACTGATAGACGTGTGAGTTGTTTCTATCTTTTGGCTCTTAAGAATAATACTGCCATGAGCCTCGGTTACAAATTTATCTTTGAGACTGTGCTTCCCATTCTTCTATGCACAGATGCAGAGTGGAATTTCTGGGTCATCTAATTCTGTGTTTAGCTTTTGAGGAGCCACATTTCTGCTTTCCAGTGGCTGCACCACATTCCCACCAGCAGCCCAAGCATTCACTCATTCATTAGTTCCTTTTTGGTTTCGATTTTGTTTTTCTGAGTCTCACTCTGTCACCTAGGCTGGAGTACTGTGGTGTGATCTCAGCTCACTGCAGCCTCCGCCTTCTGAGTTCAAGCAATTCTCCTGCCTCTGCCTCCCGAGTAGCTGGGATTATAGGTGCATGTCACCACACCTGGCCAATTTTTGTATTTTTGGTAGAGACAGGGTTTCACCATGTTGACCAGGTTGGTCTCGAACTCCTGACCTCAGGTGATCCACCCGCCTTGGCCTCCCAAAGTGCTGGAATTACAGGCGTGAGTCACCTCGCCCAGCCACTAGTTTCTTTTTAAATCCCGTTTCCTTTCTAGTGTCTAAGCCAGGCCAGGGCATATGGGCAGCCCTGTTCCACCTGTGCCTGGTATACAGGGTGAGATGCATACAAGCTACACCACTGCAGCCACGGTGAAGTGCTTAGCACTAAGTTCCAGTCTCCAGACGTGATCCACGGAGAAGCTGTATTTACTGAAGACGCTTAAGACGAGTCATTTTCTAGTATTTACCACACTTAGCCACTGGCTTTTTCTCTTTGTTTAGGAAAATTTCCATCACTTTTTTTTTTTTTTTTACAGAGAATTCTCTCTTCTTTTTTTTTTTTTTTT
>NW_012113280.1:0-1336 GCF_000951035.1 Colobus angolensis palliatus | reverse complement strand
CAGTGAGCTGAGATCCGGCCACTGCACTCCAGCCTGGGTGACAGAGCGAGACTCCGTCTCAAAAAAAATAAAAAAAAAAAAAATAAAAAAAATAGGCAGAATATTCCTTGATCATATTGGTGGTACCTGTCCATTTTCTTATGTAAATTGTGATACAATCCTGACCAACTGCTCAGAATTCATCTCCACTTGGTTCACAGGTGCCACTGGCAGAGTATTTCTTTTTAACAAGGTAGTGAACCTGCAGTACAATGAAGCTCAAGATTGGGTCATGGTCACTGGCCACCACATGGTTTGAGATGTGAGCTGAAAAACTGCAATAGCAAACTGGGATGGATCTATGAGTTTGCCACCAAAGACAGCCAGCATTACAAGGAAGGCCATGTGATCCTGGAATGTGCTCTAGTTCGAGATTGAGGGCTCTGGAGTATGTACTCTCTGATAACTTTTTTTTTTTTTTTTTTTGAGACAAGGTCTCACTCTGTCAGGCTGGGGTGCAGTGGTACAATCATAGCTCACTACAGCCTCGAACTCCTGGGCTCAGGCAATCCTCCCACCTTAACCTTCTGAGCACCTGGGACTACAGGCGTGCACCACCATACCTGGCTAATTTTTGTATTTTTTAGTAGAGATGGGGTTTCACCATGTTGGCCAGGCTGATCTTGAACTCCTGACCTCAAGTGATCCACCTGCCTCAGCCTCCCAAAGGGCTAGGATTACAGACTATCTGATAACTCTTGAAGAAAAAGAGATAAATTCATCTTTTCTCAGGTCTCCTTCGCTGAAAATAAAATCTACTTCCATATACCGTCACCTTAGCGTCAGTCATGAATGGCAGAACAAGAGGTTGTGTGAATCTAAGATGGAACCTTTTTTTTTTAAGTTATGTATTTTCCATCCAATAGCAGTGTATATAGAGAATATTATGCAGATGCTGTTAATTTTTTCCCCTCTGTTTACATCTTGAGGCAGAAAAGTCTATCTGCAGCTACATGGTAGGCTATGTACGAAAAAAGTTTGGGCTATTAGAGTGGAAAAGTGGAAATTTTGAAAGGAAAATATGTCAGAAGTATAGTTTTTAAACTCACGGGCTTCGTTTTAAACTTCCTTTTTTTTTTGAGACAGAGTCTTGCTCTCTTGCCCAGGCTGGAGTGCAGTGGCGGGATCTCAGCTCACTGCAAGCTCTGCCTCCTGGATTCACGCCATTCTCCTGCCTCAGCCTTCCAAGTAGCTGGGACTCCAGGCGCCCGCCACCACGCCTGGCTAATTTTTTGTATTTTTAGTAGAGACGGGGTTTCACCGTGTTAGCCAGGATGGTCTCGATCTCCTGACCTCG
>NW_012113279.1:0-1870 GCF_000951035.1 Colobus angolensis palliatus | reverse complement strand
ACATGGTGAAACCCCATCTCTACCAAAAATACAAAAAAATTAGCCGGATATGTTGGCAGGTGCCTGTAATCCCAGCTACTTAGGAGGCTGAGGCCGGAGAATTGCTTGAACCCGGGGGCAGAGGTTGCAGTGAGCAGAAATCACGCCACGTCACTCCAACCTGGGAGACAGAGCGACACTCCGCCTCAGGGGAAAAAAATTAATAAAATAGAAATTATACAAAATATGTTCTCAGATCACAATGGACTTAAGCAAGAAATCAATAATAGAAAGATAACTAGAAAATTCCCAAAATCTGAAAATTAACATACTTCTAAATAACGCATGGGTGAAAGAATAAGTCTCAATTTTTAAACTACTTTTAGACTAAATGAAAATGTACAACTTATCAAAATTTAGCTACAGAAAAATAAGAATGTATAGCATTGAATGCTGTATTAGAAAAGAAAAAAGAAATACAATTGATACTTCAAGCTTCCACCTTAGCAAACTAGAGAAAGAACAAATTAAGCCTGAAGAAGGCAGAAGAAATAAAAATATTATGTGTTATAATTCTTAAAAGGTAGTCAAAGGAACAATTTTCTGAAACAAAAGTTATGTCTGAGGGGCATCTTGCATATGTTCTTGAACCAGTCTGTCAGTTATATTCACCTCTCAATGTCCACTACTTTTTCCTTCTCCTTTCCAGCACCCCTCAGCAATGAACTCAAACCAAGAATCTCACACATTACCATTTCCCTTGCACCTATTCTGAGAATGCCCAGTCCATAGGCATTATTCTACCAAAACACCCAAGCTCATAGTCTCCACTTCACATCTCTACCTGCCAGTGAAAACTCAAAAACCTGCTTCTTCCTCTTTCCACTAAAGAGCTCATCCCCACCACGCACATCAACTCGCCTATACTTGCTCTTCCACCTCAGCAAACATGTCCTGACGTGTTTGAATATAAGTTTAGGCTCAAAGAGATAACTTCTACCCTGAAATGTTCTGGTGTGGGGGGTCATGTATTCTCACTTACCTCCAAGTTTAATGTCATTTTCAAAAACCAAATAATACTAGATAATATTTTTTAGCATTTTCTATATGCCTTGTACAAAGTGGAGGACTTAGAATATATTGTCTAATATTTGAAATAACTATATGAGGTATATATTATCTCCATTACACACACACACACACACACACACACACACACACACACACACACCGCTGAGGCTCATTAAGGTAAAGTTACATACTCAAGGCATCACAAACATCAATGATAGAGCTAGGACCAGAAACCAGACTTTTCTGACACCAAATTTTATTGCTTCAGAGAATGTTGAGTGCTTGGATTATGTGTCTGTGAGGCAGTTCTTATGCTGCTATATGTTTTAGATTTGAAAAAGTTGTCAAGATTATTCACCATGACAACCAGAGTCAGTACTGGTATTCCTTGTGTTCTCTATGAGAAAAACTGACTGTCAGGAAAACACTGAATGCCTGACTTTCCTTTTCATGGGCTTCTTTATGTCATTTTTGTCAGTTCCTTCTATGGTTGATCTACAAACATTAGGTTATTTTCTTTCTCACAGATGTGATAGAATCTACACCAAAAAAACAGCAAGAATTATTTGAGTACTACAGATAAATAACAGTTGGCAATATGTTTAAACATTGAAATTGTCTGAAACACTTTTATATAATTTCAACTGACTGAAAACCTCTGCAGCAAGAAACAATTTTAAATATCTCCGCAAGCTGTATTAAGCATAGAAAACAAGACTTAACTCTAAACAGAAAAACAAGTTTAAAATCAGTTTTTGTTAAATATAGCCGAAATGATTGTATAGAATGTATTAGATATAATTATCTCTTATACTAGCCA
>NW_012113278.1:0-4751 GCF_000951035.1 Colobus angolensis palliatus | reverse complement strand
GCCGAGGCTGGTGGATTGCTTGAGCCCAGGAGTTTGAGACCAGCCTGGGCAACATGGTGAAACCCCGCCTCTACTAAAAATACAAAAAATTAGCTGGGGACAGTGGCACCTGCCTCTAGTCTCAGCTACTCAGGAGGCTAAGGTGGGAGAATCACCAGAGCCTGAGGGATCAAGGCTGCAGTGAGCCGAGATTGCCCCACTGTACTCCAGCCTGGGCAACCGGAGTGAGATCCTGTCTCAAAAAAAAAAAAAAAAAAAAAAAAAAAAAACAATAACAAATATATGTACATGTATATGCAAATAGTAACAACAGTAATAATAAAATTGTAATTCCCCTTAAAACAAATGTGGTGTTGTTAGGAAAGAGAAATGAATGCTGAACAGTCACACGTTAAAGTTGCTCAATACACCATCCTTAACCATTTTTTTATAAATACCTCACCTATTTTCAACCCATGGTTTAATAAAAATAATTTTTTTTTTTCTCGAAATGGGGTTTCGCTCTTGTCGCTCAGGCTGTAGTACAGTGGCGATCTCGGCTCACTGCAGCCTCTTCCTCCCCCAGTTCAAGCGATTCTTGTGCCTCAGCCTCCCAAGTAGCTGGGATTACAGGCATGCAACACCATGCCTGTCTAATTTTTTGAATTTTTAGTAGAGACAGGATTTCACCATGTTGCTGAGGTTGGTCTCAAATTCCTGGTCTCAAGTGATCCACCCACCGCGTTGTCCCAAAGTGCTGGAATTATAGGTGTGAGCCACCACACTCAGCCAAAAATAATTTTTGTGACTATTCTGAAAACCCAAGAAGCTCATTATTAACGCTTGATAATTGCAGTCACTGAAATACAGAAAGGACTAAGTGGATTTTATTCAAGCTAAGAGTTCAGAGTAGTGAAAAGCTCTGAATGGTTCTTTAAGAATTTTCTCCCCATTTCTGAGTGGCAACACCATCAGCTGGCCTGATGAGGAAGTGGTTTGTCACACATGCTTTTGAGTCATAGTGAAAGGCATGGATGGTGTCACCTAAAATTATTAGATCAGCTATGCTTCATTTCTCATCTACACTGGGAACTGGTGAGGTTATCACCATGACCATGGCATTCCTATTCTTCTTTATTGTCCTATGCTAGCCAGATAGCCCACCTCATCCTACATTTTGACCTTCCCTCTGCTTCCTCACTCCTGTTCGTAACTTCCTTTTTCTTTTTTCTTTTAACATCATTGATATCTCCTCATCCACCCCCATTTTCTATCAAGCTTTATAAAGTGAGGCTGAGGAATGATATGCTTTTCCTCATTTCTTTAGTTAAGAAATTCTAAAGTAAGGCAGGCATGGTGTCTTATGCCTGTAATCCCAGCACTTTGGGAGGCCGAGGTGGGTCGATCACCTTAAGGGCAGGAGTTCAAGACCAGCCTAGTCAACATGGTTAAACCCCGTCTCTACTAACAATACAAAAATTAGCTAGGTGTGGCGGCACATACCTGTAGTCCCAGCTACTCGGGAGGCTGAGGCAGGAGAACTGCTTGAACCCAGGAGGCGGAGGTTGCAGTGAGCCGAGACTGTACCACTGCATTCCAGCCTGGGTGACAAGAACAAAACTTCATCTCAAAAAAAAAATTAGAGGAGAAGTCATTGTCACTACCCCTTGCCTTTTCTTGCCTTCACTATAGAAGTGATGCATAGAGCTACGGCATTTATTTTGAGACTATCAAGCAACAAATAAATATGCTATGTATGGCTGAATATACAAATAAAAACAAACTACATCCTTGATGAACTTACAGAATCATCAGACAACAGCCTTGACACCACCTGCTGTCTAATGTGAAAACAAAAAGTGCTTGTTGTTTAAGTAACTGTTGGATTTTTCCATTATTTGCAGCTAAAAACACTCCTAACAAATACAACAAAGTAGTGACATGACCATATTTTTCAAGAAAATGCTTCTTAAGGGAGAGCCTGCTGTTCTTGGATCTTTTAAGAAGATCCTAGGACTATATGTAGAATTAGATCACTAAAAGAACATTACTGTAAATGCTCTTTCTTTTACAGAGATGGGGTCCCATTCTGTTGCCCAGGCTACAGTACAGTGGCACGATCACAGGTCACTACATCCTCAATCTCCCAGTTCAAGCAATCCTCCCACCTCAGCCTCCCAAGTGGCTGAGACTATAGGCACACACCACCACATCCAGCTATTTTTTTTTTTAATTTTGTATAGAAGACAGGGCCTTGTTGTGTTGCCTGGCTAGTCTTGAACTCCTGGGCTCAAGTGATTTTCCCACTTTGGCCTCCCAAAGTGTTGGGATTACAGGCATGAGTCCCTGTGCGTGGCCTACTGTAAGTTTTCTATGATGAGTACAGTTTGGGTTGCAAACTCATGATCACACAGACATCAGATTCAGAGGGAGCCTTAACCACCTCAAGATAAGAGGAAATACTTTGGAAATACTTCAGAACCTTTTCTCCTTAGATTGTGTATCTCTTAGAGAAGTGTTGGCTCTTCGGAGAAAAAGCAGAGGGTGAAGTCTAGGATAATCGCCACATCATACTCCATTCAGTCTTTTCCTTATGCCAACTGCTTACCTGCTAGGGCAATAATTCTCAAAGTGCTTCTGTAATAAAGGTTATGATACCTGATATACTATGACTCATTCTATTTTACATAATTTCTGTGAGAATGAACAGGGAAAAAAATGAGCCTTCATTTTCACCACCAAAAAAATACATTAAAAAGAAAGGTAATATAATATATTAAGTCGGTTGATAGAGGATTATACCTGATGATCATTCAGAATAATGATACAGATGGAAAGTGACAAGAAATTAGGCCTTCACTTTTTCTTTAATATGATTTATCAAGATAGTCTTCCCATACAAAAGTCATCAATGTTGCTGAACCTTCTAAAAGAGAAAAACTAGTAAATCCTGAAATTTGGATCCTATTAAATGTCATCTGACTAAGCGCTCTGTACAATTCTCACTTGATTCAAGTCAAATCAAGTTTCGTAACTTTGAAATTTCATTCCACTGCATGCAATAATACAGACTTAGCCAGAAAAGTTCTGTGAGATCTGAATAATGAGGAGCAAGTAGTAATTAGAAAATAATTCCAGCTAGAAGAAGATCTATGCTCTACTCTCGTTGGTAAGAATCCATGAATTAATTAATCAATCAATGTTAGATTTTTAAAAAATACCCGCCACCTTATTTATATTTTTGCCATAAGAAAATTCTCAAAAATATATTTTCTAATTTTTTTGTTCAGTGTTATCTTCTTTTTTCCAGTCTCCATTTTTCTTCTCTATGAAATTGTTGTATTCATCATGAGTACATTTTTTTCTGCAGGCTTTAAAAAAAATGTTTAAATAATCAACTATAACATTACTAATAGCTATGGTCTCATACTGTTTACCTTGTAGCTATAAAGTGCATTTTTCCTTAAACTGCCTAATTTGTAAGGCATAACTTATGAATGAGTCAGAGTTCTATAGATACAGACAACAGAAAGAGGCCCTAGCTCATTTATGGAAAGGAAACTTAATGAAATATATCAGACTTCATCGCCTGGAAGTAAGACTAGAGAACCAGATTTTGAAATGTGCTGATCCAAGGTATTCGCAGTGGTCAAGGATCTGGGGATGACAAGAATGGCTTCACGTTGGCAAAATCCAGGACTCACTCCTGGAATAGATTAATCCTCTCTTTAATCTTCTACCCAAGATTTTAATTCCAGAGAGTAGGTGTCTGATTGGCCTGGTTTCAACCATATACTCAAACTTTGGCTAAGAAAGTATAAGGCTGCTGAGTAAAAGTCCACCAGGCTGAATCCAAAATGGTAACAAGGCTAGGCACAGTGGCTCATGCCTGTAATCCCAGCACTCTGGGAGGCCGAGGCTGGTGGATTGCTTGAGCCCAGGAGTTTGAGACCAGCCTGGGCAACATGGTGAAACCCCGCCTCTACTAAAAATACAAAAAATTAGCCAGGCGTGGTGATGCGGGCCTGTAATCCCAGCTACTCAGGAGGCTGAGGCAGGAGAATCACTTGAACTCAGGAGGCGGAGGTTGCAGTGAGCCAAGATCACACCATTGAGCTCCAGCCTGGGCAACAAGAGTGACCATCTCAAAAAAAAGAAAAATTCATGTATGTTTTACTGTCATTCTAGTTCTACTTCAAATTTGTATCCAATGATATGAGCATCATTTTCACAACTTTTTCCTTCTTCTTTATTCTACTTAATGTTCTTTCTCCTAACCAAGTATGTTCAACCTTCCTAAAACATCTATTTTGTAAATGCAGGCATGTGCATAACTTCCTTAAATCAGGACACACCTATCTATGCACTGAGAAGAAAGAGGCTGGTAAATTCAAAGTGATCTCAATAAATGTGTTGCCAGCCATCCTGTCCTTCTTGTAGCTGTTATATGAGCTTATACTACCTTTAATTTATTAGTCTAGGACAAGTTAATTGCATAGTTTCCACAAAATAGGACATGTTTTTCATAGTAACTATATGCTAATTCCTTTGAAAACATCCGTAATTATACAGTGACTTTGCAACACTTGTGTGCCTAACTGTTGTTACATGTTTAAAGCTATGAGTGAGTTAAACATCAAGGCAGAGTTCTGACTGGGTTCATGCATAAAAGGACATTTTTCTATCTTAACTCTGTTTCCTAAGACCTTACCTCTTTATTAAGGCTAGTGGGTGTGCACACAGCCCTGCTGAGGTAGAAGGGATTGCAGCAG
>NW_012113277.1:0-1388 GCF_000951035.1 Colobus angolensis palliatus | reverse complement strand
CCGAATGTCTCCAGTTTTGATCCAGTCCCATTGTTCACGTCTCCTGTTGCTTGTGCTTCTGAGTTGTGCTGTCCTCATCCCGTTGCCGTTATTCCTTGTGAGGCGACATAACGAGGGAACTTCCACATGTCCTCTCACATTGTAAATACGTAAATCACACCTTCCCTGCAGCCTCTGCTTCTTCCCTAATGCAGAACATCTCTCTAGAAACAAAGTATTCCAGATTTCCCATCTGCCGAGGGAGTAGGCAGTGCTCCAGAAATTGGATGCCTTTTTTTTCTTACCTTATTGTACTGGTTAGGTACTCTTTTTTTTTTTTTTTTGAGACGGAGTCTCGCTCTGTCGCCCAGGCTGGAGTGCAGTGGCACCATCTCGGCTCACTGCAAGCTCCGCCTCCCGGGTTCACGCCATTCTCCTGCCTCAGCCTCCCGAGTAGCTGGGACTACAGGCGCCCGCCATCACGCCCGGCTAGCATTTTTTGTTTTTTTAGTAGAGACAGGGTTTCACCGTGTTAGCCAGGATGGTCTCAATTTTCTGACCTAGTGATCCGCCCGCTGCGGCCTCCTAAAGTGCTGGGATTACAGGCCTGAGCCTCTGCACCCGGCCTATCCACCTACCTTTCAATAGCCTCAGCCCTCCGACCTCCTGGCCTGCCTCCCTCTGGCCTTCCCATTTCTGCCCCCTTTGATTAGCAGAAGAGAAAAATCTACACCTCCTACTGGTTACTTGCAATTCTGGAGACCTTTATTTCTCCCTGGAAGGAGGGCTCAGGAAGGGGTTTCGAGGCGCTCTGCCTCTGTCCATGCACGGATTCTCCCCACCAGCCTGGGAGTCCAGAGCAGGGTACAGGGGAGCCGCCAGGGCCAGCTGGGCGGGGCAGGAGGATCAGCGGCTGTGGTTGGGGGCGGAGGGCAGAGGGCAGTTGCATCCAGCTGGGGAGGAGGCCCTGATCTCAGGCTCCCATGTTCTTTCCCCGAACTCACAGCGCTTCCTGTTGGTGCCCCAGGGGCCTGCTGCAGCCCAGCCACTGCTTTGATTCCTTACACTGCCTTTGAAATGGCTCTAGGTGCTGCGGGAACCCCTGGAGCCAGCCGTTTTCCAGTGTGAGCTTCCCCGTGAGGTGGACCAGGTACACCTGGAGGTTTTGGAGCTGCGGAAGCAGGTGGCTGAGCTGGGGAAGCATCTCAGGATAGCCCAGCATGGGGGAGCAGAGCCTTCAGGCAAGAAGCAGCCCCCAGCCTCGGACGCTGTGACCCTAGGGAGAGAGGTGGGTGCCCGCCAGCTCCTCCTGCCAGCTCCTCCTGCCACCCGCCTGTCAAGGCTCCTGCCACAGAAACTGTCCTTGCCTGTGCTCTGCCAGCGTTGCTGCCTGTATGCCCTGGGAGCTC
>NW_012113276.1:22614-22972 GCF_000951035.1 Colobus angolensis palliatus | reverse complement strand
CCAGGGTAATAAATGAAAATAATTTTTCACAGCAGGAAGATTTTAGGTAATGAAGTATATTATTTTCTACCATAAATAATTGCTTAGTTTATGTGACATTTTCAAGGAAGCCAGACATCATAAATCCATAGATTCTAAGAGTGTTTACCACAATTTATCCTAGATGAGAAATATTCCGTTACAAATATTTGACAGATAAGGACTCTCCTTCTAGAAAATATTAGATCTAGTTTTTTGGAAGTAAATATCAGCATGTTTGCAAGAAAATTAAACAAGTTTATCTCCTTTTTTTCTCTTTTGTGAACATCACCCAAGAATTAGTAGAAAAATGTGCATAAGAGATCAAATGTTTTAACTC
>NW_012113276.1:16897-17604 GCF_000951035.1 Colobus angolensis palliatus | reverse complement strand
CCTGTGTGATTGTAAATTGTATGGTCACCACACTTATTTTTAACACCTTTTTTGGAATTCAATAAGCAGACAGATTCTAGGAGGCTGGGAGGAATCACATGTAAATATTTACAGCCCTCCAGAAGCAGCATGGCAGAAAAGATGTAGCATACACAACAAAGGCTCAGCCAAGAGAATGATGGTTCAAGGATAGTAGGGTAGTTGATAGAAGAATAAGCAAAGAAAGCAGAAACAGGAGATTTTATATACTGGAAAGAGTAAAAAAGTACCATGGTTAACAGTGTTCACAAAATGGAATGTCAGCAAAATTTGGAATTTTTTAGCAATTACATATGCTGTTGTTTATTGCACATCTACTAGGTGCCAGAAATTAGGCTTAATGATTTGTGTACATTAAATATATTAAAATACATTAAAACTCCGCAAAAACCCAGGAAAGACTTTCTGTCCGTGTTTTATACATAAAAATGGAAGCAGAGTTAAGTAAGCTGCTAAATGGGTTAGATGGTGAGACCAGTTTTGAAGCCAGATCCACTTGGCTTTCAAAATTCTGTACTCTTATTAAATATTATATTCTGTAACTGTTTTCCAAGCTCTGAGATTGATGACTTGTGATTCCAAAGCCTTATGCTTTATGTTGCATGAAGACTGGCAAAATGTCTCCGGATTTGTAAGAATCCCAGAGAGAGAGAAAGAGAAATGGTAGG
>NW_012113276.1:12012-12351 GCF_000951035.1 Colobus angolensis palliatus | reverse complement strand
ATTACTTGACGGTATAGGACCACTATAGAGAACAACACAAATGTAAAGTTAGTTTGTTGAAACTATATATATATGTATTATATATAAGTATGTGTATCATATATGTATATACATATAGATGACATATGTAAAAACACTTTTAATTGCCTACCATATTGTCAATTACAAAAGAATAGGAAATGGTGTCACTGTGGAAATGTTTGGGGAAAAAAAGTAATCAAATATTTTTTTCAAATTAATAATAACCTTAAGTAACATTATTCAGCCTTTATATATTAAGCATGAGAATAAGTCCTTTCATGTATTATATGATTTAATCACAACAGTTTTATTTAAAAA
>NW_012113276.1:10308-11482 GCF_000951035.1 Colobus angolensis palliatus | reverse complement strand
ATTACTTGACGGTATAGGACCACTATAGAGAACAACACAAATGTAAAGTTAGTTTGTTGAAACTATATATATATGTATTATATATAAGTATGTGTGTCATATATGTATATACATATAGATGACATGTAAAAACACTTTTAATTGCCTACTATATTGTCAATTACAAAAGAATAGGAAATGGTGTCACTGTGGAAATGTTTGGGGAAAAAAGTAATCAAATATTTTTTTCAAATTAATAATAACCTTCAGTAACATTATTCAGCCTGTATATATTAAGCATGAGAATAAGTCCTTTCATGTATTATATGATTTAATCACAACAGTTTTATTTAAAAAGTACTAGCGTTATCTTCATTCGTGCATGAGAAAACTGAGTCTCAGTAACTTGTGTACTGCCATATAAAAACTAAATGAGAAAGCCAAAACTCAATCTAGCTTAACAGCTTATGTTTATCACCAGTATTTTCTATTGTTTCAAATCACTGAATGATCCTCATCTGTGGTTGTGGAAAAACTATCACTATTGTTATTTCTTTCATGGAATTGTCCAGTAAATTGTCCATTTTAAAGGGTCAATAAATTAATGAGTTTGGTAGTCAGTAAAATGTCATTTGTATGGTAGGCTACCGACTTATAGTAATACATCTGTCACATTTACTCTTTAACTAGATGATGTTAGAGATAATTATACAGCTAATTTTGTCCAAATTAATTATTAAATAACAAAGGAGATAAAAGAGAAAAAGGAAACACAGGGAAAAAAAGAGGAAAGGAGTAATTGATTTTTTGAATTCTGAAGATTCAATGCATGTTTGAAAGCTTCCACCTACAGATTTACACTTAAAGGATCTATCAATAATTCAGAAAAGAATAAACAGAAGTGAGCAAAGCCAATGGAGAGAAGTCAAGAAAACTCCCCCCAAAATAAATACATTTTAAAAAAGGAATTTCTGGTATAACTTTTATCTCAAAATAAAAAGAAATATACCTCCTTCCTTCACTTATATAAATTTCAGTATGCTTTCAAAATTATCTTTTATTGTGTTACTTAGGATAATTTTATAAATCTAATACTTAGTAATGCTAAAGAAGAAAAAGTTAAATTCTGAAGCAACATTCATGAGATATGCAAAAACATAAGCAAAATATAAAATCCCTAAATAAATTTAAGTGG
>NW_012113276.1:5144-6778 GCF_000951035.1 Colobus angolensis palliatus | reverse complement strand
AAAATGTCTTTGCAAATACATGTAGCTTATCCTGTCTTCAATGTTTTATATGACCTAGGCTTATTTCCAGTAGTTAATAAACAGCACCTTGGCCACCCATCTGAACCTAGCTAGGAGTTATGGGGACAATGTCCTAGAGTACTTCCTCAATATGTCCTTTAGTTATAACATACTGCTCCCATTTTAAAAGTGGTAAAACTGAGGTTCAGTAAGATTTATAGTAAGTAAATGTTATATTTGATTTTAAAATGATTTCTCTTTAATGCTTATACTGCCAATTATTACAAGCCATTTTAGTTATTCAGCATTTTATTTCTGATCTACTCACTCTTTTATAGACATGAGATTATTCTGATAATTATGTTTCACAATATGTCTATTAATTTATCCCACCAATATTTATTGTGCACTGTTTGCAGACATTGTTCTAGATGTTGAAGACTCAAAAGTAATATTTTTGCTTGCTTGCAATTTATATTGCAGCGAGGAGTGTTGAAAGGAGAAAAATGTAAATATGACAAACAAAAATAAATTGTATTGAATATTAGAAATTGATACATTGTGAAAAATATGAGGTTAAAAGTATTGGAAATTCTGAAGACAGCATTGCAACATGAAATAGGGTGGACAGATGGATCTCTCAGGAAAGATGAAACTATACAAAGACTTGAAGAAGGAAATGGAGTGAACTCTGCAGATATTTACAGAAAATATGTTCCAGTAAGGAAAAAAGATCTCAAGGCTGGAAGTTATTGGTATAGTTCTAAAAAGTATACAGGAGATAAGATCAGAGATATAAAGGAGGGTGAAATTGTGAGAACCCTTTATACTATTATAAAGTGTTTAATTTTTATTCTGAGAGCAATGGTAGTTAGCAACTAATCCTATGATATGATCCAATCTATATTTTAATGTAATTATCTGGATGTACATATATTTTAGGAGGACACAAATGAAATAAATGTGTTGGATATGAAGCTAGTTCAGCAGTCCAGGAGAGATTTGGTTAGTAGCATTGGAGGTGGTGAATAAAACCTGGTCACGTTTTAAAAATAAATCAACATATTTCTTAATGGATTAGATGAAAGTGAGAAAAAATGGAATCAAAGATAAATCCAAGTGTTTTTACTTGGAAAAATTAAAGGTGGTTGTCATTAACTGAGATGTTCAAGCTCATGAATAGAGCTAATCTGAGGAGACCAGCAGTTCATTTTGAGATGCAAGTTCAATATGGGAGTGATTCTGGTGACTAGGAGGTTGGGACTATGAATCTGGGCCGTAGGAGAGTGGATTCTAGATTTATACTGGAGGTATGAATTTGGAGATCAGCAGTATGCAGATGATATATAAAGAAATAGAGGAGATTACCAAACAAGTGATAGTAGGTTGGTAGAGGAGAGATGTTTAACAACTTAGCATTTGGGCACCCAAAACTAGAAGACCTAGGAAAATAGGTTAAATGAGAAAGTGAGACTAAGGAACACTAAGAGTAGTGAAGAAAACCAGGAGTGTGTCCTAGAAGCAACATAAAGATCAACCTTAGTAAAGGCTTTTGCTGTCAAGTAAAATTATGTCTGAGAATTGAATAATGGTATTAATATGGGTTATTTGGAGTCCTTGGATAGCAGAGTAGA
>NW_012113276.1:0-374 GCF_000951035.1 Colobus angolensis palliatus | reverse complement strand
ACCACATGTTCTCACTTATAAGTGGAAGCTAAATGATGAGAACACATGGACACATGGAGGGGAACAACACACACTGGGGCATTTCAGAAGGCGGAGGGTGAGAGGAGGGAGAGAATCAGGAAAAATAACTAACGGTTACTAGGCTTAATACCTGGGTGATGACATAATCTGTAAAACAAACCCCTATGGCACAAGTTTACCTGTGTAACAAACCTGCACTTGTATCTCTGAACTTAAAATAAAAGTTTAAAGAAAAGATAAAATTAAAACGAAGATTCTTAGGGGTTACTAACACTCAGACCATAGCACTTTGGAAGTAACATAAATTAACTCTAAGAAAATACTTCTTATCATGCTAAATTGCTCTTTATCTT
>NW_012113275.1:0-1229 GCF_000951035.1 Colobus angolensis palliatus | reverse complement strand
TATTTATTTATTTATTTATTTTTGAGATGGAGTCTTGCTCTGTTGCCCAGGCTGGAGTGCAGTGGCACAATCTCAGCTCACTGCAAGCTCCGCCTCCCAGGTTCACGCCATTCTCCTGCCTCAGCCAGGCGCCCGCCACTACGCCCAGCTAACTTTTTCTGTATTTTTAGTAGAGACTGGGTTTCACCGTGTTCGCCAGGATGGTCTCGTTCTCCTGACCTCGTGATCTGCCTGCCTCAGCCTCCCAAAGTCCTGGGATTACAGGTGTGAGCCACCGCGCCCGGCCTGCCATCTATCCTTTTAGATGACATCCTTAAACTCTATCCTCTCTCCTAAAAAACAATGGGAAAATCGTTATAAATGGAACAGGTCCAGTCCAGGTCCGCTTTGGATGGGGTCTTCACGATGGATATTGTAGCTTTGATTACCACCCTTCAATGTGTTGTAGCCTACATAAATGAGTGGTTTCAAGTATCTTTTTCTTTCCAGGTTATTGATCAGTGCTGTTCTGCGGAACATAAACATTTTGGGCACCAAATTCTTCATGCTGACATGGAAAAGTGAGCAGGAATGGGGTGGGAGGTGCTTAGGGTGATCAACTGTCCCGGTTTGCCCAGAGCTGAGGGGTTTCCCAGAACATGGGATTTCAGTACTAGAACTAGAGAAGCTTTGGCAGACCAGGGAGAATTGTTCACTCTAGACAGCATCAGTCCTAACCACTCCCAGATAGACAATTACTACTGAAGGTATTACTGATTAGGGATATACAATAACTGCTCAGTGTGAAAGGAAAAGAAACATTCAAATCATTATCTCAGGGGGTGTAGAGGGGGGAGGCATGCAAATCATCACTAAGTCTATAGTGCGGAAAGTCTCTGCGTGATCCTTCTTCACATTTCCGTGAACCACTGAGGCATGGGGACAAATGATTAATATTCATGGGATGGCTTTACAGTGAACTCAAAAGAATGCATTTAAATTATACCAACTACACAGACGTTTTCCAGTGGATGTAGGAAGGTTTTGGTAACAAACAATAATGGGAGAACACAAAGAGATAATAATTTCTACTATAGGGCTTGGCGCGGTGGCTCACACCTGTAATCCCAGCACTTTGGGAGGCCGAGGTGGGTGGGTCACCTGAGGTCGGGAGTTCAAGACCAGCCCGGCCAACATGGTGAAACCCCGTCGCTATTAAAAATACAAAAATTAGCCAGGTGTGGTGGCGG
>NW_012113274.1:0-2545 GCF_000951035.1 Colobus angolensis palliatus | reverse complement strand
TGGCAAAATGTATCAAAACTCTTGAAGTGTTCATACACGTTGACCAAGTGATCACAGTAATCAATTCTAAAGGAAAAATGAGCAATGCAGATGATGACATATGCACAGTGATGTTCGTCACAGCATTGTTTATAATGGGGCAAAATGAAAATGTTCTATATATCTAACAGTGAGGAAATGATCATCAACATATGGTTCATTCCCACAGCAAGATGTCCTGTGAAAGTTTAAAATCGTGATTTCCAGGTATAACTAATGATATGGAAAAAATTTGTTATAATATTAATTTTTTAAAAGGCAAGAAAAATTATATTGATGTAAACGCATGAATGCATATCCCCATATAACCCAAAACCAGAAATTTTAAGGAAGAGGTGGCATTTAACTGGGTTGGATGTGTGGAGTCGGCAGTGAGACTACATGGCGGACAGCCCTTGTATTTGTTTATAAATATCCATGTCCCTTTCTTCTGATAACAACACCTCTGTTTTGGGTTTGTGGAAATTCACATCCCCCTTTCCTCACACACACACACTGGATACATTCTTGTAGATTTTTGAGTTAAGGTGTTGTTTTCCTCCGACTTTATTGGTGAGCAGGTGAACTGACAATTAAGCCAAATAGGTACTTACTCTTGGGAATCTGAAAGTACACCCTCAGCTTTCCTAAGTGGCATGGAGATTGAAGATGCAGAAATCAATTGTTCACAAACTATCCACGCTCTTCTAACTCTTGAAAGTTCTTCCAGGTAGCCCATGAGGGTAGGTCTACTTGGGTTTGCAGACTGATGCAGGTCAGGCATCAGAGGTTTCTAGACAGGGCAATGGCATAAATAGAACTATCATCTACAAGCCGTTATGAAACACTTTCATTCAGAGCATCTGGATTTGATTCAGCAACTCCTGAGTTTTGTCAGTAGAGCAGACTAAGATTCAGGCTTTTGGGAACAGTGTTGAGTGAAGATGCTGACTTTCACATGGACAGACCAGAAGGGATGCTAGTCTTGTGGCATTTGAAGGAGACAGCAGAAGACAAAAGGCAGAGGAAGAGGAGTTTCCACCTTGCCCTGTCTCTACTCAGGAGAGCATGAGGTAAGCAGAAGGTAAAGATGAAGATCAAGCGGAGTGTACCTAGAGTTCATCGTTAATAGAGATGCTTGGTGAATTCCATCCCACAGCCGGACAGGCAGACTTTGTCTAGAAGCCCATGTCTCTTCCAGATCTAAGCTTAGGGACTTATGCTGCCTAGGAGGCCATGGAGCACAGGAGAAAGCCATGGGACCTGGATTCCAGGAGAAGTGGATTCAAGTCATGCTCTGCTGCTAGTGTAAGAGGACTTGGATAGTCACTTCCTGTGATAGTTTGCTAGGGCTGCCTTAGCAGAACACCATAGACTGGGTAGAGGCTAGAAGTCCAAGATTAAGACGTCAGTAGGGTTGGCTGTAATCTGAGGTCTCACTCCTTGGCCAGTAGATTTTTCTTCTCCCTTTGTCTTCACGTGGTCTTTCCTCTGTGTCTATGTCTTAATCTTTTCTTTTAGGAATACCAGTCCATGCTTTTCTCCTCTTCTGGTGGTTTGCCAGCCATCTTTGGTGTTTTTTGGTTTGTAGACACACCAGTCTGATCTCTGCCTTGATGTCCGTATGACATTCTCCCTGTGTGCCTGTCAATCTCCAAACTTCCCCTGTTTATAAGGACAACAGTCATATGGGATTAGAGCCCACCATATTTAACCTTAACTGCCTCTTTAATGACTTTATTTCCACCAGAGGCTGGAAAGGGTGTGTGTATGGTCATGGGTGAAGAGAGATTGGTTAATGGATATAAATATATAGAAGGAATAAAGTCTCATGTTCAAATAGCTAGAAGACAGGACTGGAAATGTCCCAACACATACAAATGAAAATTACTTGAGGTGATGGATATAATAAACACCCTGACTTGATAATTCCACATCCTTTACATGTAACAGAATATTAAAGGTACCTCATGAATAAATGCAAATACTATGTATCAATTAAAAAAAGACCTTATCTCGACCGAGCACAGTGGCTCATGCCCATAATCCCAGCATTTTGGGAAGCTGACGTGGGTGGATCACCTGAGATCAAGAGTTGGAGGCCAACCTGGCCAACATGGCAAAAACCTGTCTCTACCAAAAATACAAAAATTAGCCAGGTGAGGTGGCATGCACCTGTAATCCCAGCTACTTGGGAGGCTGAGGCAGGGGAATCACTTGAACCCCAGACACAGAAGTTGCAGTGGGCTAAGATCATGCCACTGCACTCCAGCCTGAGTGATAGAGCAAAACTCCGTCTCAAACAAAACAAAACAAACAAAAACCCTTGTCTCTAAATAGTCACACTCTGAGATACTAGGAGTTAGGACTTTAACACACAAATTTTGAGGTGACACCGTTCAGCCCATATCACTTTTCTTTCCAGAGCCTCCATTTCTGTATGTTCAATAAGGCTGTTTGCCCATTCATTTCAAAGCATGTTCATCCATTCGTTCACTCACTCATTCATTCATTCAATCATTTAGCA
>NW_012113273.1:0-1419 GCF_000951035.1 Colobus angolensis palliatus | reverse complement strand
TGCAGTGAGCCGAGATTGCACCACTGCACTCCAGCCTGGGCAACAGAGTGAGACTCCATCTCAAAAAACAAACAAACAAAAAACTGGCAATCTGAGGCCACCCAAGGTTAAATACCATATGGTAAAGAGAAAGAGACTGTTGCAGACTGATGTCTGTTAGCAAAAGAGAGTGGGACTCGTGCTGGCCTGCAAGGAAAAACCCAATTTGGGCAGAGAGGAGAGGAGAAGATGCACCAGGCAGGGGAAAGTGCTTCATTACAGGCACACAGGCGGGAAACAGTAGAGCCAGTCAGCAGGACACAGGAAGCAGGGTAGAAGGGCCTCTGGGAGGCTGAGATGACACCCAGCTGTGAGGAAATGAGGGTCTCAGAGAGGAGCAAGAAGGAGAAACTAACATCACCATGATGTGCCAGGCATCACGCCAGAAGCGTCATAGCTGTTACCTCACTGGAGAACTCACAGCCACCTGCGAAGAGTGAGATTGAGGTTATCACCCCCATTTCACAGATGTGCAAGTCAGGCTTAGTTACAACTAAAAGTTTTTTTGAGTAAGACTGCCAGAGATAGGACCTGGGGTCCAACTGCTGAGAGAGATGAGGAAGCAGCTGTTACTCTCTTGGACCCAGACCTCCTCTCTCTGTGTTGTTGTTGTTGTTGTTGTTGTTGTTGTTGTTTATTGTTTTGTTATTGTCCCTGGGTGTTTTGAGTTTCATTTGTTTGCTTGTTGGTTGGCTGGTGTGCGTGTGCGTGTGCGTGTGCGTGTGTGTGCGCGCGCGTGAGCGGGAAAAGAGAGGATCTGTTTTGCTTTGCTATGCTTCTTGCCTTAAAGCTGTGCTATAAAATGAGGACACTTCTCTCCTAGGACCACAGTATGAGAGGAGGAAGTGTGTGGTCCTCTCCAGTAGACTGCACCAACTGTCCCAATTCTTCACCCTTTCCTATCCTCAAAGTCACCATGAGACTTGGTAGTTTGCACCAGGAGAGGCAGAGCATCCATCCCTGTCCTGGGTCTGTCCAGATTGGCGATGTGACCTGTCTTGGCCAGTGGGAAGGGGGCAGAAAGGACAGTGAGCCTCAGCTCCTCCCAGGCCTCCAGAAGCACTGCATGTTTCTACTTTCACCACTGCTAAGAGAAGGATATTCTCAGGGTCGTCTGCTGGCCCCAGAAAACTGAAAGCTGGAAGTTATTGGGGAAGACCTGAACCCCAACTATAGCTGGGAAGCCAGTCCAGCCTAGATCAGCAGCATTCTGAAACATCCCCTGGTTACAAACCACTGTTTTATCACAAATCCCTCATTTATCAACAGATGCATCTGAAGCCCAGACTGGAGAAATGATCTGCTAGAGCCTTACAACTAGTTAGAAATTGGGTCTCCTGATTTCTAATCCACAGCTTTTTCACCATCCCACCCTATCTC
>NW_012113272.1:0-1769 GCF_000951035.1 Colobus angolensis palliatus | reverse complement strand
TGAACCCAGGAGGCGGAGGTTGTGGTGAGCCGAGATCGCGCCATTGCACTCCAGCCTGGGCGACAGAGCAAGACTCCGTCTCAAAAAAAAAAAAAAAAGAACAGCGGTGTATATTTATTATATCCTCCCTTACTTCCTTCAGGTCTCTTCAGTAAGGTTTCCAAGCCCATTTTCATATCCCCCTGCCCCTTTATTATTTCTGCTCAGCACTTACACCACCCAAGATACTGATATTTTACTTATTTGCTGATTGTCTATCTCACCCGATAAAATGTAAGCTCCACGAAGGCAGGAATTCATGTCAGGTTGGGTTACTGTATTCCTTGCACTTCAAACAGTGCCTGGTACAGCACAGGAAACTCAAAAATGTTTGCTAAACAAATGAATGTTCACCATGTGCTAGGAACTAATGCTTTACAGGAATTATCTAATTTGATTCTCATAAAAACCCATGAGTGGCATTATTACACCATTTTCATAAATGACAGACTCATGTCTCAGAGAATTAAAGTCTTGCCCAAAATCAAACACCTAGAAATGGTGGAGCTGGAATCTCCAGTAACATCTTTCTAATACAAAAGTTTTTTAAGGCAGCTTTAGGGCCAGGTGTGGAGGCTCACACCTGCAATCCCAACACCTTGGGAGGCCAAGGTGGAAGGATCACTTGAGGCCAGGAGTTCAAAACCAGCCTGGACTACACAGTGAGACCCCCAACTCTACAAAAAATAAAAAATTAGCCAAGTGTGGTGGCACCTGCCTGTAGTCCTACCTACTGGAGAGACTCAGAGGAAGAGAGAATTGCTTGAGTCCAGGAGTTCGTGGTTACAGTGAGCCATGATCACCCCACTGTACTTCATCCTGGGAAACAGAGTGAGACAACATCTTTAAAAAAAAAAAAAAAAAAAAGCCAGGTGCGGTGGCTCACGCCTGTAATCCCAGCAATTTGAGAGGCCGAGGCGGGCGGATCACAAGGTCAGCAGATTGAGACCATCCTGGCTAACACAGAAAAAGCCGGTCTCTACTAAAAATACAAAAAATTAGCCAGGCGTGGTGGCGGGCGCCTGTATTCCCAGCTACTCCGGAGGCTGAGGCAGGAGAATGGCATGAACCCAGGAGGCGGAGCCTGTAGTGAGTCTAGATCCCACCAAGGCACTCCACTCCGGCCTGGGAGACTGAGCGAGTCTCCACCTCAAAAAAAAAAAAAAAAAAAAAAAAATCCGTCTAAAAAAAAAAAAAAAAAGGCAGTGTTGAGATTATATCCTATGTCCTATTTCAGTCTTTTCCTAATTTCACCCCCAAAACAACTCTCTGAAAAGATTTATCCTGTAAGTCAATACGGCCAACCTGATTTGGGATAGTTAATTCAAGACTATTATGATTTAATTATATTTATATATGTTAATTTGCTCTTATAATACTACCCAGTTGTCTTACAAAGAACATATTACTTTTAGTCATACAGCTATTCATATTATGATGCTGATTTTTTTCTTCACTTTTACAAACCTTATGTGCACACAGCTTTTCAGGTCAAATTTTAGGCTTACATTTTACAATGTAAATGTCTGTCGGTTGATTTTACATTTATAAAATAAGACAGATGTCTAGCACCCCAATAATATATAAACAAGCAGTATCATTTCAATAATACTCTTCTTAAAAAGCCCATCTGGGCCAGGAGAGGTGGCTCACGCCTGTAATCCCAGCACTTTGGGAGGCCGAGACGGGTGGATCACGAGGTCAGGAGATCGAGACCATCCTGGCTAATA
>NW_012113271.1:0-1206 GCF_000951035.1 Colobus angolensis palliatus | reverse complement strand
GTCTCTACTAAAAATACAAAAAATTAGCCAGGCATGGTGGCAGGCGCCTGTGGTCCCAGCTACTCGGGAAGCTGAGGCAGGAAAATAGCGTGAACCTGGAAGGTGGGGCTTGCAGTGAACGGAGATCAAGCCACTGCACTCCAGCCCGGGCAACAAAGTAAGACTCCATCTCAAAAAAAAAAGCAAGAAAACAATGACAAAATTAGGCAGATGATATGAAGCGTACATCAGAAGAAATCCAAATGGCTAGTAAACCAGAAATGACACTCAACCTCTTTAATACTGGAAGACATATATGAAAATGAGATGATTTTTGTTGTTTTTCTGTTGTTTTGAGACGGAGTCACACTCTTGTCGCCCAGGCTGGAATGCAGTGGCACGATCTCGGCTCATTGTAGCCTCTGCCTCCCAGCTTCAAGTGGTTCTCCTGCCTCAGCCTCCCAAGTAGCTAGGATTACAGGCGCCCGCCACCACACCTGGCTAATTTTTTGTATCTGTAGTAGAGATGGGTTTCACCATGTTGGCCTGACTTGGCCTCCTAAAGTGCTGGGATTACAGGCAAGAGCCACTGTGCCTGGCCGGAACCTCAGTCTTTTTTCTTAAAGGTCTTCAGTTTATTGAATGAGCGCCACCCACAATTGTCGTGGATAATCATTGTGACTCAAAGTCTACCAATTGACTGACTGAAATGTTAATCGTTTTTTTGTTTTTGAGACAGAGTCACCCAGGCTGGAGTGCAGTGGTGCGATCTCGGCTCACTGCAAGCTCCACCTCCGGGGCTTATGCCATTCTCCTGCCTCAGCCTCCCGAGGAGCTGGGACTACAGGCACCCATCACCATGCTCAGCTAATTTTTTTGTATTTTTAGTAGAGACGGGGTTGCACCATGTTAGCCAGGATGGTGTGGATCTCCTGACCTCGTGATCTGCCCGGCTCATCCTCCCAAAGTACTGGGACTACAGGTGTGAGCCACCACACCTGGCCTGTTTTGTTTTGTTTAAGATGGAGTCTCAGTCATCCAGGTTGGAGTACAGTGGCGCAATCTCAGCTCACTACAACCTCTGCCTCCCAGGTTCAAGAGATTCCCCTGCCTCAGCGTCTCGAGTAGCTGGGATTACAGGTGTGTACCACCATGCCTGGCTAATTTTTGTATTTTTAGTAGAGACAGGGTTTCACCATGTTGGCCAGGCTGGTCTGGAACTCCTGA
>NW_012113270.1:0-1239 GCF_000951035.1 Colobus angolensis palliatus | reverse complement strand
ACAACCTACTCCTGAATGACTACTGGGTACATAACGAAATGAAGGCAGAAATAAAGATGTTCTTTGAAACCAATGAGAACAAAGATACAACATACGGGAATCTCTGGGACACATTTAAAGCAGTGTGTAGAAGGAAATTTATAGCACTAAATGCCCACAAGAGAAAGCAGGAAATATCTAAAATTGACACCTTAACACCACAATTAAAAGAACTAGAGAAGCAAAAGCAAACACATTCAAAAGCTAGCAGAAGGCAAGAAATAGCTAAGATCAGAGCAGAACTGAAGGAGCTAGAGACACACACAAAAAAACCCTTCAAAAAATCAGTTAATCCAAGAGCTGTTTTTTTGAAAAGATCAACAAAATTGATAGACTGCTAACAAGACTAATAAAGAAGAAAAGAGAGAAGAATCAAATAGATTCAATAAAAAATGATAAAGGGGATATCACCACCAATCCCACAGAAATATAAACTACCATCAGAAAATACTATAAACACCTTTACGCAAATAAACTAGGAAATCTAGAAGAAATGGATAAATTCCTGGACACATACACTCTCCCAAGACTAAACCAGGAATAAGTTGAATCCCTGAATAGACCAATAACAAGCTCTGAAATTGAGGCAATAATTAATAGCCTACCAACCAAAAAAAGTCCAGGACCAGACGGATTCACAGCCAAATTCTACCAGAGGTACAAGGAGGAGCTGGTACCATCCCTTCTGTAACTATTCCAATCAATAGAAAGA
The DNA here is from genome assembly GCF_000951035.1 of Colobus angolensis palliatus. Lineage (NCBI taxonomy): Eukaryota > Metazoa > Chordata > Mammalia > Primates > Cercopithecidae > Colobus > Colobus angolensis. The sequence goes on along the minus strand of NW_012113270.1, from coordinate 488 downwards.
GAGGGAATCCTCCCTTACTCATTTTATGAGGCCAACATCATCCTCATACCAAAGCCTGGCAGAGACACAACAAAAAAAGAGAATTTTAGACCAATATCCCTGATGAACATCAATGCAGAAATCCTCAATACAATACTGGCAAACCAAATCCAGCAGCACATCAAAAAGCTTATCCACCATGATCAAGTGGGCTTCATCCCTGGGATGCAAGGCTAGTTCAACACACGCAAATCAATAAACATAATCCAGCATATAAACAAAGCAAAAGACAAAAACCACATGATTATCTCAATAGATGCAGTAAAGTCCTTTGACAAAATTCAACAGCCCTTCATGCTAAAAACTCTCAATAAATTTGGTATTGATGGGGCATATCTCAAAATAATAAGAGTTATTTATGACAAACCCATGGCCAATATCATACTGAATGGGCAAAAACTGGAAGCATTCCTTTTGAAAACTGGCACAAGACAGGGATGCCCTCTCTC
>NW_012113269.1:0-1864 GCF_000951035.1 Colobus angolensis palliatus | reverse complement strand
CCTCAAGTGATCTGCCAGCCTTGGCCTCCCAAAGTGCTGAGATTACAGGCATGAGCCACCTCGCCTGGTGCAATTGTTACATTTAAAGTTTAAATTTCTAAACTTATTTTCACCTGGGCAATACAGTGAGACTCGGTATCTACAAAAAATAATTTTAAAAACTAGCTGACATGGTGGCTCAGGCCTGTCGTCCCAGCTACTCAGGAGTCTGAGGTGGGAGGATTGCTTGAGCCCAGGAATTTGAGGTTGCAGTGAGCTGTGATGGTGCCATTGCACTCCAGCCTAGGCCACACAGCGAGACCCTGTCTCAAAAACCATACAAAGAAACACAAAACAGCTATCTATGCATGTTGAATGAAAATGCTGGATGCTGGGGGTTAAGGGAGGTCACACGAAGGTGTTGGAGACTCAGTCGCTCAGTTTATCACAAAGCTAACCTGGTTAGGGCTGGGTGTCTATTTCAGTTTCCCAACCTTGGACTCATTCCTTTACCCCAATGTTACTTTCCTGTGGCAGCTCTAATAAATTACTATAAACTCAGTTTATTTTTATTCCTTTTTTTCTTTAGTTTTAAATAGAGATGGCGTCTCACTTTGTTGCCCAGGCTGATCTGGAACTCCTGGGCTCCAGTGATCCTCCTGCCTCAGCCTCCCGAAGTGCTAGGATTGTAGGCATGAGCCACCATGCCCAACCCTAAACTCTATTTGAAACAACATAAATTTATTCCAAAGTCACAAACCCAACCAATACACACATGTAGAGTCATATCAAGAGATGGACATTTTAGGCAGATGTGGTGGTTCACGCCTGTAATCCTAGCACTTTGGGAGGCCGAGATATTTCGATCTTGGCTCACTGCAACCTCTGCCTCCCGGGTTTAAGCAATTCTCCTGCCTCACCCTCCCAAGCAGCTGGGACTACAGGCATGTGCCACCACACCTGGCTAATTTTTGTATTTTTAGTAGAGACAGGGTTTCCCCATGTTGACCAGGCTGGTCTCGAACTCCTGGCCTCAAGTGATCTTCCTACCTCTACCTCCCAAAGTGCTGGGATTACAGGCATGAGCCACTACACTTGGCCCAAAGAAAACATTTCTATCAAAATATTCATCTGACTAGCTGCCCAAAATAATTTCATGTCTCTATACCAAGGACAGCTGCCACACTGGGAAATGTTAGCCTGATTTATGCCTACAATGGACTAATGTTTATAGTCTCATGCAGAGAATCAACAAATTAATGAAAATAATAATTCCTTGAAACCGTCTTAAGATGACCTTCATATCTGTAAATTGCATTTATCTGATTAGAGTTCTTATATAGCAAGATGTTTCCAGGCTTTCAGAATGATTGGTTTAAAAAATAAAATACAGTGATAATTATACCAATTTGGCATTTCATGACTGGGAATAAAAACTACACAGCCAGAAAGGTGTATTTATGAAGGCAGCTTGTAAATAGTATTTGATACCATCTCTGTCTCCTTAAGTTTGTCAGGTGCTCGATTACTGTGGCTTTCCTTAGCAAACAGCATAAGAATTTAGAGCAGGGAGGCTGGGTTTGAGTGCCGGTTCTCCTCCTTATGAGCTGTGTGGTTACCCCAAAGAAAATCCAGATACATCCCCCAACCCAAGAAGGAGGGAAAGACTGCTCGGTGAATACAAACACTAAATATCAGCCCGAGGGACTGTCCAAAGACTACCTTCTGAAAGGTTCAGGATTTGTATTTTTGAGAAAGGAAATGGGTTTGTTTCATTTGAAACTGCAGTTTCATTCCTAGAGGGTCCTTCTTTCTTTCTTTCCTTCATTCCTTCCTACCTTCCTTCCTTCCTCCCTCCTTCCCTCCCTCCCTCCCTTCCTTTTTT
>NW_012113268.1:0-1978 GCF_000951035.1 Colobus angolensis palliatus | reverse complement strand
GCAGAGCACATACAGGACACCGATATGGAAGGCATCAGTCCTCGTGCGGCTCCTGGATTAACCACATTTTTTGGTTTCTGTGTTCTGTGGTGCTTTGGCAACGCAGGAGACTTTGGTGGCGGGGAAGGGACTGCCTCTCCCACGGCTGGCTAGTTCCAGAGACAGCACACAGCTCCCTATGCAGACCAGCAGTCAGAAGCCCCTTCCCCCACCACACCCTTTAACTCTCACACACCCAGTGAATATTCTCCCTGACCTATCTCACTCCAGAGCATGGTACTGGATGACTAGGGACCACCCCATAGCCCCAGACCTGCCAACATTAGGCAAACGGGCCCACCCGAAGCTTGCTCAAACTCGCCTCCACTCTCATCCATTCCTTCCCACGGAGACCCCAGTGAAGGCCCAGCCTGGGCTCTCCCCTTGCTCCTTCTGCCTCAGAACTGACCTGGTGCTTCCCCATGCTGGGAGCTGAAAGTCGTCAACTCTTCATTCAAAGGCAGTGTCTCCCAGGCTGTCATCTGACCAGAGCTGAGGAAAACAAAACCCCAGGTGCATTTCAGGACAGCCCCTCGTCTGCCTTCCTGGTCTGTACACTCCTCTGCCTTAGGAGGTAACCATTGTTCCATTTCCACATAACAGTTTTGCCTACTCTTGTCCTTTATGTAAAAGGAATCATTCAGTATGTTCCCTTTTGTGTCTGGCCTCTTACCCAGCATGAGAGTCACCATGTTGTTGAGATTGTCGTCTGCCCTGTGTGTGTAGTGCTCCTTCATATGCACAGGCCACAGTTCACTTACTCATTTACTGGTAAGTGTTTGGGGTTTTGACTATTATGAATAAAGTTATTATGAACATTCTTGAGTGTGTTCTTTATTGGAGAGAAGTGAAACCGGCCCAACTATCCCACAGAACTGATGTTTACGGTTTCCTTGAATAAACATAGAAATGATCCTCCCAGTCTTACAAGTTGAGAAAGTTACATTTGTCTTATCTGAGTTCCTTTCCCAAGAAACCACCCACCAGGCCTCCTAGATAGAATCAAAAAAACTCACAAGACCACCATGCTCTCCCCACCTCCCAGATAGAATCAAGGAAACTTAGGAGACCACCGCACCCTCCCTGTCAAAACTGCCTAACCCACCACATGCTTCCTGTTGACCGACTCCTCTTCCTCACCCCTCCCTGATTCCTGTTTTCACACATGGTTACATTTCTTCTCTGCTAGATAAACACCTATTTTAGTGGGTCAGGGGATGGGCTGAGACTGATCTCCCATGTCCTGGGCTGCAGCAGGGGATTAAAGCTTCTTCTCTGGCAATGCTGCTTGTCTCAGTGACTGGCTTTTTGTGTGATGAGCAGCAGCACCTAGACAAACCCCTGGTGTTTCTGTAACATACACACTCGTTTCTCTTGGGTATAGAACAAGAGAGAAAAATGTGGGTCAAAGGACTGGCATTTGTTAGGGAAGAGGAGGGATTTCCAGACATTTCTGTGCAGTGCTGATACCCATTTATATGCCCGCCAACCGTGCACGAGGGTTCTAATTGCCCCACATCTACACCCACACGGGGTACAGCCCGTCATTAATCTCAACCATTCTGCTGGAGTACTGCGGTATCTCAGTGTGGTTTTCATTTGAATGTCTCTGATGAATAGAGAGGTTGAGCCCCTTTTCATACATGTATCTGCCACTTGCCATCTTCTTTTGGGAAGGCTCCCATAAGGCTTTTAGTTATTTTTGAAAATTGGGTTATCAGTCGATTTCATATTGTGTCTGTCACTACTGTTTGTGCATGAAGAAATGAGTAGGTAACGTGCTTGCGGGCCGGCCGAGGTGAGCTCTCCTTGGGTGGCTGTGCATGCGGGAAAGACCCCAGGGGGGTTCTGGAGCCCAAGCACCACATCCCCCCGGAGGGGGCCTGTCCGGATCTCACACTCAGCTCACCTCTCCCTCTCTGTGCTGATTTCTCATAGC
>NW_012113267.1:0-1756 GCF_000951035.1 Colobus angolensis palliatus | reverse complement strand
CTCAGCCTCCCAAGTAGCTGGGATTATAGGCATGCGCCACCAAGCCCGGCTAATTTTTGTATTTTTAGTAGAGACAGGATTTCACCATGTTGGCCAGCCTGGTCTTGAACTCCTGACCTCAAGTGATCCACCCACCTTGGCCTCCCAAAGTGCTGGGATCACAGGCATGAGTCACTGTGCCTGGCCCCAATTTTTGTATTTTTAGTAGAGACAAGGTTTCACCTTGTTGGCCAGGCTGGTGTCGAACTCCCAACCTCAGGTGATCCACTTGTCTTGACCTCCCAAAGTGTTGGGATTACAGGCGTGAGCCATAGTGCCCAGCCTGATCTGCTTTCTATGTCTGCTTTGTTCCTGTAGATAAGTTTACATTTCCTAGAATTTTATATAAATGTAGGTACTATAGTATGTACTCCTTGTGTAGCTTTTTTCACTAAGAATAATTAAGATTCATCCATGTTGTTGAGTGTCTAGTTTATTTTCATTGCTTAATTGTATTCCATTGTATGGATTTAGCAGTTGGTCTGTTTATCTGTTGATGTACATTTGGGTTGTTTCCAGTTTTTGACTGTTACAACCAAAGCTGCAATGAACATTCACGTACAAGTCTCTGGACATATGCTTTCTTTTCTCTTGGGTAAAAAACTAGGATTAAAATGGTTGGGTTGTGTAGTAGATGTATGTTTAACCTTCTGGGAAATTGCCAAACTGTTTTCCAAAGTAGTGGTACCATTTTACATTTCCACCAGTGGTGTTTGAGAGTTCCACTTGCTCCACATCCTCGTCAGCACTTGGAATGGTCAGTCTTTTAAATTTTAGCCATTCTAATAGGCGTGTAGTGGTATCACATGGTTTAATTTGCATTTCCCTAATGACTAATTATATTGAATATCTTTTCATATGCTTATTTGCCTTCCACATAACCTCTTTGGTGAAGGGTCTGTTCAAACCATTTGTCTATTTTTTAATTGGGTTGGGTTTTTTTTTCTTTTTTTTTGAGATGTAGTCTGGCTCTTGGTACCCAGGCTACAGTGCAGTGGTGCAATCTCGGCTCACTGTAACCTCTACCTCCCGGGTTTAAGTGATTCTCCTGCCTCAGCCTCCCAAGTAGCTGGGATTACAGGTGCCTGCCACCACGCCTGGCTAATTTTGTATTTTTAGGAGAGATGGGGTTTCACCATGTTGTTCAGGCTAGTCTCGAACTCCTAACCTCAGGTGATCCACCCACCTCAGCCTCCCAAAGTGCTGGGATTACAGGCATGAGCCACTGGGTTGTTTTTTTAATTAAGAGGTTTTATGTGTTCTGAATTTAAGTCCTTTATCAGAAAAATGCTTTGAAATATTTTGTCCCTGTGGCTTGTCTTTGCATTCTCTAAACAGTGTCTTTCAAAGAGTAGAAATTTTCAAATTTTGATCAAGCCCAGTCTATCAGTGTTTTTTAAATGGATCATGCTTTTGGTGTCATGCCTAAGGAAACTTTGCCTAACCCAGTGCCACAAGGATTTCCTCCTATATTTTGTTCTAGGAATTTTTAGTTTTAGGTTTTACATTTAGATCTGTGATCTATTTTGAATTAGTTTTTGTATATATCTGGTACCAAATATAGATTTTTTTCCTCCTATATTTTGTTCTAGGAATTTTTAGTTTTAGGTTTTACATTTAGATCTGTGATCCATTTTGAATTAGTTTTTGTATATATCTGGTACCAAATATAGATTTTTTTTTTTTTTTTGGGACAGAGTCTCACTCTGTCGCCCAG
>NW_012113266.1:0-1908 GCF_000951035.1 Colobus angolensis palliatus | reverse complement strand
GCCAGGATGGTCTCGATCTCCTGACCTCGTGATCCGCCCGTCTCGGCCTCCCAAAGTGCTGGGATTACAGGCTTGAGCCACCGCGCCCGGCTCTCAAATAGGTAAGATTTAAAAATAAATAGCCAAAAAATAAAATAAAATAAATAAATAGCCAATTGGCTGGGTGTGGTGGCTCGCACCCGTAATCCCAGCACTGTGGGAGGCTGAGGCGGGAGGATCATGAGGTCAGGAGTTCAAGAACAGCCTGACCAACACGGTGAAATCCCATCTCTACTAAAAATACAAAAATTAGCCAGTTGTGGTGGTGCACGCCTGTATCCCAGCTACTCAGGAGGCTGAGGCAGGAGAATCGCTTGAACCCAGGAGGTGGAGTGCAGTTGCAGTGAGCTGAGATGGCATCACTGCACTCCAGCCTGGGCAACAGAGGGAGACTCCATCTATCTCCAAAATAAATAAATAAGTAAATAGCCAATTTAATTCACTAAAACAATGAGACACAAAAGTTACAGTAAGAAACAAATTTAACCATTACTTGTAGGAGCAAATGATCAGGTTTTTTTTTATTTGATTCAATAAAAATATAATCTGCCACTTCTTCCTTTTAACATATATTTAAAAAGTAACACCTTATTGAAAGAGAGAAATTAATCCATTCATTCAAAATGTATTTGTTGAACTCTTACTAACAGCAGGGCATCTCCAAAAGCTTCCTAATAGATTTACCCATGTCCCCTGAGCAAAAGCAGCCAGATGTAAAAAAAACATAGACTGTATAATCTCATTTCTATAAAATTTGAAAATAAGAAAAACTAAACTATACCATTAGTTTGGATAATGGTTATCCTTGGTGAAAGGGGCAGGAGGAAGCTTGGGAGAGGCAGATTCTGGGGATCTGGTAATGGTGTTTTTTTGTTGTTGTTGTTTTTAACTAGCGTCACAGGTATCTTCACTTTATGAAAACTCACTGGGTTGTATACTTACAACTATGAGTAATCAGTTCATGGGTATTCATCTTATTCTTCTTCATAATACACATGTTAAATATAGTCTTCTGTATAGAATGTAAATTTTTTTTTTTTTTTTTGAGACGGAGTTTCACTCTCATTGCCCAGGCTGGAGTACAATGGCACCATCTCGGCTCACTGCAACCTCGACCTCCCAGGTTCACGTGATTCTCCTGTCTCAGCCTCCCTAGTAGCTGGGACTACAGGCATGTACCACCACACCCACCTAATTTTTAATTTTTTTGTAGACATGGCATCTCACCATGTTGCCCAGGCTGGTCTCAAATTCCTGGGCTCAAACAATCCTCCCACCTTAGTCCCCCAAAGCACTGTGATTACAAGTGTGAGCCATCGTGCCGGACCAAGTTTCATTATCTTACAGACAGTTAAATTTAGGAGTTCATGCTTAATTTCTAATTCAAATTCAACCTTTATTATTGACTACTTTACTTATCTGGAGCCTATCCGGGTAAGTCACTTAATGGCTCTGTGCTTCAGTTTCTGCCCAATGGACGACTGTACACTGCACATGTGCACAACAGGCATGAAATCATTGGCTGAGGGGAGTCTGAGGCGGTGGATCATTTGAGGTCAGGAGTTCAAGACCAGACTGGCCAACACGGCAAAACCCAGTCTTTACTAAAAATACAAAGATCAGTCGGGCATGGTGGCATACGCCTATAATCCCAGTTACTTGGGAGACTGAGGCAGGAGAATCGCTTGAACCTGGGAGGTGGTGGTTGCAGTGAGCCGATATCGCACCACAACACTCCAGCCTGGGCAATGAAGTGAGACTCCGTCTTTAAAAAATTAGAGGCCGGGCGCGGTGGCTCAAGCCTGTAATCCCAGCACTTTGGGAGGCCGAGACGGGCGGATCACGAGGTCAAGAGATCGAGACCATCCT
>NW_012113265.1:7118-13040 GCF_000951035.1 Colobus angolensis palliatus | reverse complement strand
TGCACTCCAGCCTGGGCAACAAGAGCGAAACTCCCTCTCAAAACAACAACAACAACAACAACAACAAAAAACTGAACCATAAAAGCATTCCCATATAAACAGCAGTCTTTAACCCGCCGTTACCCAATTTGGAAGTAGGGTACCTTACGTTTCTTTGGCAGCTGGTTCCAAAACACTCATCTCTCAGATTCTGAGAAGAAATGTCATTTATTGGGATGGGAGTGTCACAGGTTATAGTATCGCGGCATGCAGAGAGCGAGCTTGGAGTTGAGAAGGAACCTAAAAGCTGTTAAAAGCTACTAACTCTGGGTTGAATCCCAGTTCCAAGTCCTTCGCTGGCTGTGTTAGTTTGAGCAAGTGCCCTGAGTCTCCTGTTATGTAAAATGAGACTAATAATAACGCTATCCCCTTCAAAAGGCGGTTTGGGGATTAAATGACATAAATGCACGTACAATACTTTACACAGTATCTGACACATACTGAGTATTCATCGTTAGCTAGCGTTATTAGCCTGGCGATTCCGTGCAAGTTATGTAACCTATTTGGGTACAATTCCGTCAACTGCAAAAGGCCTATCATGGCAACCGCCCTGCTTCCCTCCAGGGTTGTGAGGATTAAAAGAGAGTGCACTCAGCAACAGCCAGGTACCTCAAAGAGCTAGACGGACCGCTATGACGTAGTACCTAGGGCTGGCCGAAGGCTTGTGGGCGGGGCTTGGTCTTGAGTTTGCATGCGGCGACGGGATTGGTCAAGGGGAGCATTCATCAAGCCCTCTCAAGGGCCCGCCCTAGATCTCGCCGCGCTTGCGCACGTTCTGTTTGCTTCGCCGCAAAGCTACGTGTGACCTTGCGACGCGTGTTGCGCTCCGGTCGCATAAGCGTCAACGGCTGTCGCTGCGACTGCGTGGCGGTTTGTCTAGGTAACCACGGGGGTTGTCGCTGTCTGGTAGCATCTGAGAGACAAGTGTGCGTCATGAAGTTGAAGTACCTGAGGACCCTGCTGAGCCCTCAGGTGAGGAGTTGCGTGGCAGTCCCTCCCCCTTCCGCTTTGTGTTCCAAGAAAAGTGGGGGAACTGAAGTTTAATGATGTTGAGCTCCTACTGTGTGCAGAAGGCTGTAAAGGATATAGCGATGATCTGGACCCTGTCCTGTCGATACAGTGTTCAGGAGACGAGATGCAGCGCTGAGGACTTGTAGCTTTCCTTACATTTCATTCACATCAGTTGTGTACAGGCCCCGTGCTGGGACTCGAAGGAATCCCAAACCACCCGACTTATTCTCCTGCCTTCAGGGGGCTCGTATTAGAGGGAGAGGTGCACATGTAAGCAGCGAGTATGAATCTGCCCATAATTAAATAAACGCCTTAGGTGCAAGCCCTGAAGAGGGAGTGCAAAGACCGAACCGTGTATTCTGATTCAGGAGAGGCTGGGCACCAGGTGAGGAGCCCTGAAACACGGTGAAGAAAGGGTGGGCTTTGGAGTTAGCACAGCAGAATTTAAGTCCTAGCTCCGCCACTTCTTTCTTATTTTCTTTTTAAAATTTCTTACCTTGTCCTTATTTCAGATCCACCACCACTTTATTTATTTATTTATTTATTTGAGTCAGAGTCTTGCTCTGTCGCCCAGGCTGGAGTGCAGTGGCGTGATCTCACTACAACCTCCGCCTCCCGGGTTCAAGCGATTTTCCTGCCATAGCCTCCCAAGTAGCACGCCCGGGTAATTTTTGTTTGTTTGTTTGCTTGCTTTTATTTTTGTTTTTTGTAGAGACGAGGTTTCCCCATGTTGACCAGGCTGGTCACCACTACTTTAAACAAATGACCTGATATCTCTAACTTTAGCCTTTATCATACAGTGTCTCAGAGCACTCACAAACTTCTTCATTTGAAAAACATGAGTACTAATGGCAACTTTGGGGGACTGGGGGAAGAGTTATATAGAGTAATATACACAAAAGAGCATTGTAAACTGAAAAGCAGTGTGAAAAATTGATAGACAAGAGGAAAGGACATTCAAAATTCAAACGATAGAATAATACAAAGCTAATAAGAATAAGATGTCTGGCCAGGCACAGTGGCTCACACCTGTAATCCCAGCAATTTGGGAGGCCAAGGTGGGAGGATCACTTGGGCCCAGGAGTCCCGGACCTCTACAAAAAAATTTTGACCAGATGCAGTGGCTCACACCTGTAATCCCAGCACTTTGGGAGGCCGAGGTGGGAGGATCACTTGGGCCCAGGAGTCCCGGACCTCTACAAAAAAATTTTGACCAGATGCAGTGGCTCACACCTGTAATCCCAGCACTTTGGGAGGCCGAGGTGGGCGGATCACCTGAGGTCAGGAGTTCGAGTCCAGCCTGGTCAACATGGTGAAACCCTATCTCTACTAAAAATACAAAAATTAGCCGGGTGTGGTGGCAGCTGCCTGTAATCCCAGCTGCTCAGGAGGCTGAGGCAGGAGAATCGCTTGAACCTGGGAGGCAGAGGTTGCAGTGAGCTGAGATCGTGCCACTGCACTCCAGCCTGGGGGACAGGAATGACACTATGTCAAAAAAAAAAAAAATAGCCACGTGTGGTGGCAAGCACCTGTAGGCCCAGCTGCTGGGGTCACTGAGGTGGGAGGATCTCCTGAGCCCAGGAGGTCAAGGCTGCAGTGAGACGTGATCACACCACTGCACTCCAGCCTGGGTGACAGAGCGAGACTCTGTCTCAAAAATAAATAAGATGTTCCTTAACTGAATGTGTAATATGTACTAGGGCATCTTCATAAAGAAATTGGGATTGTGGTTTATGGATTTAAATCATGGTTCTAGGCCAGGTGCAGTGGTTCATGCCTGTAAACCAAGCACTTTGGGAGGCCGAGGCAGGCAGATCACCGGAGGTCAGGGGTTGAAGACCAGCCTGGCCAACATGGTGAAACCCCACCTCTACTAAAAATATAAAAATTAGCTAGGTGTGGTGGTGCATGCCTGTAATCCTAGCTACTTGGGAGGCTGAGACAGGAGAATCGCTTGAACTCAGGAGGCAGAGATTGCAGTGAGCCGAGATCACACCACTACACTCCAGCCTGAGTGACAGAGCGAGACTCTGCCTCAAAAAGTAAATTAATTCATTAAATAAATCATGGTCCTACCACTTACAAACGGTGTATGTGAACTTGGGCAAATTACTTAATCTTTTTGGGCTTCCATTCCTCCATCTGTAAAAGGGGGATAATAGCATCTACCTCAGTGTTATGAGGTAAAATGAGATTATGCTTGTCAGGCACTTATCAAAATGCCTATTCTGTGGTAAGTACTTGTTAAAGGCAAGCTGTTAATTATTTTATGCCCTACCTCACTTAATAAAACAATCTAGTGAGGTACATATTGTAGAGAAAGGAGAATTGATTATGGAAATCAGGAAGGCTTCACAGAGGGTGTGGCATTTGGACAGTAGAAGGAAATTAGAACACAGGCCGGGCATGATGGCTCACATCTGTAATCCCAGCACTTCGGGAGGCCAAGGCAGGTGGATCACTTGAGGTCAGGAGTTCAAGACCAGCCTGGGCAATACGGTGAAACCCTGTCTCTACTAAAAATACAAAAAAGTAGCCGGGCACGATAGTGCACACCTATGGCCTCAGCTACTTGGGAGGCTGAGGCAGGAGAATCCTTGAGCCCAAGAAACAGAGGTTGCAGTGAGCTGAGAATGTGACACTGCGCTCCAGCCTGGGGGACAGAGTGAGACTCCGTCAAAAAAGAAGAAGGAAATTAGAACAGAAAATAGTTGTGCTCTCTCCGCAGTTGGAGAAGACAAAAAAAAAAAAAAAAAAAAGACAGAAAGACAGAGATTTGTGCTCATTGCTCAGCAAGCTGTCTCTTGAATCTGTAATTTAAAGATTTCTTTGCCCTAACGGAAAAATTGGAAATGAAATCCTCCTTCAGTCTCTCAAAATAAGATGACGTCATGATGCAGGTAGGGCTGCATGCCCAGGATTAGGCAAAGCGATAAAGCAGGAGGATCAGCAACGGTTGATGAGGAGCCCTCAGCCTTTCTAACCTAATATAATGAAGAGTTAGAGGATCATAGTGATGGTGGTGTGGCTATTTTCTGGCTTGAGGATTTGGAGGAAAAGAGCCTTTTTACTTCTGACTTTGGAGATAGGTGAGTTTGGAGTGAAAAGTGTCAATGTTTTAAGCCAGAACTCTAGTGTCCAAATAATTAATCAAACAATTGGGGCAGAAGAAAAGCAGAATAAATGTTTTGTTTTCAAGGAAGGAAACCCTTCGTAACAGAATTAATCCCTTAGGACCAGAGCTAGTGTTGGAAGGGTCAGATCCGGTCGGAATAATTCACCTGGATAACTTCTAACTTGAGTTTCTGTGAAGTCGGTAGTTAAGAAGAAAAGAAACTGGGGTTGTTCATCCTGAGTCTCAACTCCTCCTCCCCCATCTTGAGCTCTCACTGTCTCTCCCTTTCCTGCCAAATAAGCCCAAAGTCCTTTCCTTTGCCTGGCTTCAAAGACTTCCTGAGCTGGCTGTTTTTCCTGCCTTACCCCTTCTATTCTACTATTTGTAAGGTATAATAGTTTCAAATAAACTAAATTACTGTTTCTTGTCCAGAACTTGCCTTTGCTCATTGCCATTCCTTCCATCTCAGATAACTTCCTACTCAACTGCATTCATTCTTCAAAGCTTAATTTTGATAATTTAAGCATAAAATTCTCTCAGGCTCCTCCAAACTATTGCAGTATTTTATACATACTTTAATAGGACTTTTCCTATTTTGCACCATCTTATTAGACCTGGGGGCAGGATCTATGGTTTGTTTTTTGTCTCTCAGCCCCTGGCCAAGTGCCTTGATCAATAAAGTGCTCAAAAAATATTAATTGAATGAATGGCTAACGACCAAAACTTACCAGACTAATTGAATTTATTTCAGTAGTAGACCTGGGAACAAGGAGGCCATTGCAGAGATTCATTCATACAGTTGACTTAGCACACTGCCTCTTAGTGCATTTGCATATGAGTCTCTGGAAGCACATTGTTCTCACGGTCCAGGATCTGAAGGCCTTGGAGACCAGGATGGGCCACAGGCATCTCTTTGTTTTGAGGATAGAATCGTGACAGAAAGAAAATTGACTAGAATTAATAGAGCTAGAAATGCTTTTGGTATTCTAGACCAGCACATGGGTTTGTTTTTACCCCTTTGCCTCTGCAGGATGGAGCTGCAAAGGTGACCTGCATGGCTTGGTCGCAGAACAATGCCAAATTTGCTGTCTGCACAGTGGACCGAGTGGTCTTGCTGTATGATGAACATGGAGAACGGAGAGATAAATTCTCCACCAAACCAATTGACATGAAGGTAAACAGTGTATTCATGTGTACCTTAACCTGTTGATGGGGCCTCACAACCCTGGAAGACCTAGTCTGCCTCGTAGCCATCGGCATAGGAAATGGTGCACCCCACCTTTTTCTCAGTATGAATCCTTAAGCTCCCTTAAGGGCACACATATACCTTTTTTTTCTCTTTTCTCTTTCATGTGTACTCATTACTTCTTTTTCTTTCTTTCTTTTTTTTTTTTTAAACTCAGTATGGCAGGAAGAGCTATATGGTGAAGGGCATGGCTTTTTCTCCTGATTCCACTAAAATTGCCATAGGACAGACTGACAACATCATCTATGTCTACAAGATTGGAGAAGATTGGTGAGGATAGAGATTGGGAGATGCGATTGCCCGGGAAAGAAGGGGAAGGCAAGAGAAATGCCTCACTGGGGAGGGGAAATAAAGAGGATGAGAAGCCAAGCTTGGCCATTGAAGGCAGAGACTTTCTGGAGTCTGTTGTTGCTTTTCTGCCTTCACCTGTCCCACATGTTCTGCAATCCCATCCCTGGAGGAAACAGTCCAAGATAACGGGAGGCCCTGTGAGATCCTGGAAGCCCAGAGT
>NW_012113265.1:5358-7068 GCF_000951035.1 Colobus angolensis palliatus | reverse complement strand
CAGAACAATGCCAAATTTGCTGTCTGCACAGTGGACCGAGTGGTCTTGCTGTATGATGAACATGGAGAACGGAGAGATAAATTCTCCACCAAACCAATTGACATGAAGGTAAACAGTGTATTCATGTGTACCTTAACCTGTTGATGGGGCCTCACAACCCTGGAAGACCTAGTCTGCCTCGTAGCCATCGGCATAGGAAATGGTGCACCCCACCTTTTTCTCAGTATGAATCCTTAAGCTCCCTTAAGGGCACACATATACCTTTTTTTTCTCTTTTCTCTTTCATGTGTACTCATTACTTCTTTTTCTTTCTTTCTTTTTTTTTTTTTAAACTCAGTATGGCAGGAAGAGCTATATGGTGAAGGGCATGGCTTTTTCTCCTGATTCCACTAAAATTGCCATAGGACAGACTGACAACATCATCTATGTCTACAAGATTGGAGAAGATTGGTGAGGATAGAGATTGGGAGATGCGATTGCCCGGGAAAGAAGGGGAAGGCAAGAGAAATGCCTCACTGGGGAGGGGAAATAAAGAGGATGAGAAGCCAAGCTTGGCCATTGAAGGCAGAGACTTTCTGGAGTCTGTTGTTGCTTTTCTGCCTTCACCTGTCCCACATGTTCTGCAATCCCATCCCTGGAGGAAACAGTCCAAGATAACGGGAGGCCCTGTGAGATCCTGGAAGCCCAGAGTGATGTCGCATCTTTGTTATTGTTCTGAAACTTCTTAGGCTCCCGTATATGCCTCCCTTCAGGGCTCCTACAGAGTAGTCAGAAACACTAGTGGGCCAGGGAATAAATCTGCTCTTTCTTCTCTTCCCTCAGCATCATTTTTGGCAATTTGTTTATGGAAGTGGTTTTTAATATGTTTCCCCTCCTTTTGTTTGGCAGGGGTGACAAGAAAGTCATCTGCAACAAGTTCATCCAGACGGTAAAGTTCAGACCAGTCACTGAAAGCTTAGGATGAACAAACATATATCAATATGTCTACTTATAAATACAGCAAGGAGTTGCATTTCTAACATCTGAATGTGACTTTTCCTACTGCAAGGACGGTGCTTCGTGGCTGTTCACAGTCATCTGCTGTCTTCCTTAGAGCCCTGTTGTGTCCCTTCCCTATAGGAGATTGACGTGGCGGTGTGTGGTGGGGTGTTGAAGTTGTTATAAATGTGTTGGCCCACACAGATGGGGTTGTCCTTTTTATCATTTCCTTTCACACAGAGTGCTGTCACTTGTCTGCAGTGGCCCGCAGAGTACATCATTGTCTTTGGGCTGGCTGAAGGGAAGGTAAAAGAGGGAAGGGAAACACAAGAGAGGGGGTAGTAGGGATAATGGTTCTGGAGAGAGGAATATGGTTCACCCTCTTCCTTAGGATCAAGTTGTATGCTGGGGAGAATGCATAGGGACCAGTTTTGTGGGATAGTTTTTCCTTTTTTTCTTAAGGCCTAGTTAAATTTAAAATAGCCTAACCAGGCCGGGCGCGGTGCCTCAAGCCTGTAATCCCAGCACTTTGGGAGGCCGAGACGGGCGGATCATGGGGTCAGGAGATCGAGACCATTCTGGCTAACACAGTGAAACCCCGTCTCTACTAAAAAATACAAAAAACTAGCCGGCCAAGGTGGCGGGCCTGTAGTCCCAGCTCCTCGGGAGGCTGAGGCAGGAGAATGGCGTGAACCTGGGAGGTGAAGCTTGCAGTGAGCTGAGATCCGGCCA
>NW_012113265.1:2498-2893 GCF_000951035.1 Colobus angolensis palliatus | reverse complement strand
AAGATGGGGAATAAAAAGGAAACTTTCATGTTACTCTATATAATTCTGTATTGTTTGAATCATTTACATTAAGAATTACTTGTGGGCCGTGCACAATTGTGCACGCCTGTAATCCCAGCACTTTGGGAGGCCAAGGCGGGTGGATCACCTGAGGCCAGGAGTTCAAGACCAGCCTGACGAACAAGGTGAAACCCTGTCTCTAATAGATACAAAAACATTAGCTGGGCCTGGTGGCACATGCCTCCCAGCTATTTGGGTGGCTGAGGCAGGAGAATCGCTTGAACCTGGGAGGCAGAGGTAGCAGTGAGTCAAGATCGCATGCCATTGTACTCCAGACTGGACAACAAGAGGGAAACGCTGTCTAAAAAAAAAAAAAATTACTTGTATAAGCCGGG
>NW_012113265.1:1577-1918 GCF_000951035.1 Colobus angolensis palliatus | reverse complement strand
GAGTGGATCACCTGAGGTCAGGAGTTCGAGACCAGCCTGGCCAACATAGTGAAACCCTGTCTCTACTAAAAATATAAAAATTAGCCAGGTGTAGTGGCATGTGCCTGGAATCCCAGCTACTCGGGAGACTGAGACAGGAGAATCGCTTGAACCCAGGAGACGAAGGTTGCAGTGAGGTGCAATGCGCCACTGCTCTCCAGCCCAGGTGACAGAGTGAGACTCCATCTCAAAAAAAAAAAGAGAGAGAATTACTTGTATAATAATTAAATTTAACCCTCCTATGCTCTTTGTGGGCCTAGATGCTGTTGGTTAATGTGTAGGACATCTCCTTTTTGGAGGAG
>NW_012113265.1:0-349 GCF_000951035.1 Colobus angolensis palliatus | reverse complement strand
GCATCTACATGCTATATATCTAAGATATGCTCAGATGTTTGGCAAATGAATGAATGAATGATGGAACAGCAGATAAACAGCCATGTTCCAGGTCTCGTCATTTCTCTGGCACGTGTTTAACCCCAGCTTTGTCAGTCCTGTCTTTCTACCCCCTTCAATCTTATGTCTCCCTGTGTTCTCTTCTTTCTTCACTGACTCCTACCATTTATCTCCTTGTTGCATATTTTTTTTGCTCCTAGTAGCTTATTTTTCTCACCTGCCCTGGTCTTTTTGTTTTCTCTGCTCCCCTCACACTTATTCTATTTTAGTTTTGCCTTGATTTTCCCAGCTTATTTCCTGTGCACCTTTA
>NW_012113264.1:0-1208 GCF_000951035.1 Colobus angolensis palliatus | reverse complement strand
TGCCTCAGCCTCCCAAGTAGCTGGGATTACAGTTGCCCACCACCATGCCCAGCTAATTTTTGTATTTTTAGTAGAGACAGGGTTTCACTATGTTGGCCAGGATGGTTTTGAACTCCTGACCTCGTGATCCACCTGCCTCAGCCTCCCAAAGCGCTGGGATTACAGGCGTAAGCCACCATGCCCTGCCGTCTCTTCCCTTTTAAGAGGAAAAATTAAGCCTCTTATTTTTTGTTTGTTCATATATACCACTGATGACCCTGCAGCATTTAACCTCCTGATATTTAAGTCTCCTCAGCATCAACTTTAAGATGAAGAAGAGAGAGGGAGAAAAATCATGAATTTCATTCTTGAGGTATTGCTGAATTTGACTAAGGTTACTTGGAAACTAGGCAAATGAGGCCTGGAGATAGACATTAGATTCAACCTCTAGTCGTGCCTGGTGACTTGACTTTGTCTCAATCGTATACAGAGTTACATAGGTATGCTTCATTCCTCAAACCTAGGATCAGGTGGGCAGGGCTGGGGTGGCCAGCAGGAGAAGGTTTATCTGCTCCTGGGCAATACCTGCACTTTCTCTGTATACTACAATATGCAAAAGGTTGGAAAATACCAACTTATTTCCTTTGTCTCTAGGATGTGCAATGACACTTGGCAAGTTTAGAAATTATGGTATTCAGAGGTTACTGCAGTGTTGGAATAGTAGGCTGTGATCTGAGAGACCAAAAGAGATGCCTACTTATCAACTAAGACAAGTCCAAATGTTAAAGAAACAAAGTTATGGGTCAAAGTTTCAGGGCCTGGCTGGTATAGCAAATTCCTAAATTCCTATGGCTAAACTCCCCAGCAACAGGAGCTATCAGGTCCAACTCTGATTGGACAGATGAATGGCCTTCTCTTCTTTTCTGATAAGCTACTGCACACCCTAGGCCAGTTTCAGCCAGCTTATATGCACACAAATTTTCTTTATGTCCTTATAGTTCACCTTTTGACATAAAGAGCCAAATTCCCCCTCATCTTAATGCTAAAACCCTGCCCTAAAGTGAACATAGAATATATGTTACATACTTGTATACCCAATTTTCTTTTTTTTTTTTTGAGACGGAGTCTTGCTCTGTCACCCAGGCTGGAGTGCAGTGGCCGGATCTCAGCTCACTGCAACCTCCACCTCCCGGGTTCACGCCATTCTCCTGCCTCAGCCTCCCAAGTAG
>NW_012113263.1:0-1305 GCF_000951035.1 Colobus angolensis palliatus | reverse complement strand
GAGGGAGGGCAGAGGGAGAGGATGGGAACCGAATGGTTCCGGCGGAGCGCAGGGCACGAGGAAGAATGCAAGGCAAGCGTGAGGGGTCAGGATGAGAAAAGTCAACCCTGATGGCAGGGATGCAGGCAGGTCTTAGGTCTAGGAAACAGTGTCTTGAGGCCAGTGGACATGCAAACATGTCAACAGGAAAGGAGGCACCGTGGGACACGAGGTGGCCACAGCATGTTTGTCCCGGAAGGGCCTTCGTGGAACTGATCTTTACTTGTCAATTTTTATTTATTTATGTACTTATTTATTTAGAGACAGAGGCTTGCTCTTGTCGCCCAGGCTGGAGTGCAATGGTGCAATCTCCGCTCACTGCAACCTCCGCCTCCCAGGCTCAAGTGATTCTCCTTCCTCAGCCTCCCAAGTAGCTGGGATTACAAGTGTGCACCACCACACCTGGCTAATTTTTGTATTTTTAGTAGATATGTGTTTTTACCATGTTGGCCAGGCTGGTCTTGAATTCCTGATCTCAGGTGATCCACCTGCCTCGGCTTCCTAAATTGCTGGGATTACAGGCATGAGCCACTGTGTGCGGCCTACATTTGAATGTTTAACCTGACGTTTCAGAGACGACAGGCAGATCTGCTCTTCCCTCTCCCCCACACAGAGCCCCTGAGGTGACGTGGAAAGGGAATTCCCTGGGCGCAGCACCAGTCAGCCTCTCACCTTGCTTTACAGTCACCAGTCACCCCACCACATCCATGATGACACAGGGCGAGAAAGTGAATGGCTTGTGACGGAGCCACCCTTCCCAGAAAACAGCACAGCACCTGCAAGCACCAGCCGACTGTGTAAAGAAGGTGTAGGCGGGTACAGCAGCTCATGCCTGTAATCCCAGCTGTTTGGGAGGCTGAGGCAGGAGGCTCGCTGGAGCCCATGAGTTCAAGACCAGGTTGGGCAGCATAACAAGATGCCTTCTCCACAAAAATTAGCCAGCTGTGGTGGTTCCAGCCGCTCGTAGGTGGTCCCAGTTGCTTGGAGTCTGAGGTGGGAGGATCACTTGCATCCAAGAGAGAGAGGCTGAAGTGAGCCATCATCACGCCACCGGCCTCCAGCCTGGGTAACAGAGCAAGACCCTGTCTCCATAAAAGGATGGCGTTTGCCAGCAAAGCCTAGAGCACTTTCCGATATCATTGCTGTTAAAGGGTGGTGGCTGCCCAGGAGGCACACTGGCTGTTCAGGGGTTCTATTCCTCATGGCCCTGGTGAGGCTTGGATTTCTAAACGATATGTCGGGCTTTGCCTTTTTTTTTTTTTTTTT
>NW_012113262.1:0-1183 GCF_000951035.1 Colobus angolensis palliatus | reverse complement strand
GAGATGGAGTCTCGCTCTGTCGCCCAGGCTGGAAGTGCAGTGGCGTGATCTCGGCTTACTGCAAGCTCCATCTCCTGAGTTCATGGCATTCTCCTGCCTCAGCATCCCGAGTAGCTGGGACTACAGGCACATGCCCGGCTAATTTTTTGTATTTTTAGTAGAGATGGGGTTTCACCATGTTAGCCAAGATGGTCTCGATCTCCTGACCTCATGATCCGCCTGCCTGGGCCTCCCAAAGTGTTGGGATTACAGGCGTGAGCTACTGTGCCCGGCCTAAACTATCACTTTCTAAAGCGCCATTCAAATCACCTGAAAACGATCAAATAAGGATTACTAAATTTCAGGGTTTTTTCACTGAGAAAGGGAGTGTGATCAAATTAAATTAAGCGTGTAAGCTCTTCAGTAACTTCTATTTTTTCCAGATCTCTATTTTTCATAGCAATTTCACTCACTTTTTAAGGCTTCATTAATCAGTCTTACATTTAGTAAGTGCAGTGAGGCTCATTCTTCAATAACCAAAATTCTGAGTTCCATTTATCCCTTGTACAAGGTTGCATAAGCAAAATAAATATAATTTCCTAATTTTGAAAACACCATGAATGATACCAATCTGATCCTATAAAAAGCACAGGAAATGCATATCAACTCAGCATCTTGAGGTTTCCCACAAGATCAAACTTCCCATGGGTAAATCAGACCAGGTCCTGATAACAAAGCACTTCTTAGAAGCACACAAACCAGATGCAGAAGGAGTGAGGCAAGGTTTGCCATACCATTCCAGTATGTTTTATTAGAATAAGGGGAGATTGTTGATTACATTACTCTCATTACAGTACTCTCATTACAACTATTACAATATTCCTAAAAGAAAAATAACATCTACCACCTGTATGGCCTGTTAAGTGCTACAGACTGATAAACGTTTCAACCTAAAAAGCAGTTAAAATTGTAGAACAGACAGAACGTGGTGGCTCACGTCTGTAATCCCAGCACTTTGGGAGGCCGAGGCGGGCAGATCATGAGGTTAGGAGTTCAAGCCCAGCCTGGTCAACATGGTGAAACCCTATCTCTACTAAAAATACAAAAAGTTAGCTGTGCATGGCGTGCCCATAATCCCAGCTACTTGGGAGGTTGAAGCAGGAGAAATGCTTGAACCAGGACCCAGGAGGTGGAGGTTGCACTG
>NW_012113261.1:0-1549 GCF_000951035.1 Colobus angolensis palliatus | reverse complement strand
GATCTCAGCTAACTGCAACCTCTGCCTCCTGGGGCTCAAGCAGTCCTCCCACTTCAGCCTCCCGAGTAGCTGGGACTACAGGCTAGCGCCCACCATCCCCAGCTAATTTTTGTGTGTATTTTTAGTAGAGATGGGGTATCTCCATGTTGCCCAGGCTGGTCTAGAACTCCTGGGCTCAAGTGATCTGCCTTCCTCTGCCTCTCAGAACTCCTGGGCTCAAGTGATCTGCCTGCCTCTGCCTCTCGAAGTGCTGGGATTACAAACATGAGCCTAGTTTTTGTTTTGTTTTGTTTTTTAATGTTTTGAAACCCTATTCTAATATTCATTCTTTCTCTTTCCACCTCAGCATCAAAAGAGGCTTTCAATCTGGGAAATTTATCTTCACTATTTCTTTCAATAATTCCTCTCATATCACATAGATGCTGGCACTTATATTTTACCTTCTGCATCCATGAGCTTTTCTGTTATATTTTCTCTTGGTCTTTCTTTTTTTCTTTTCTCATGTTTTTGTGTTTGTTTTTTGAGACTATGGTCTCACTGTGGCCCAGGGTGAAGTGCAGTGGTGCAATCAGGGCTCACTACAGCATCCACCTCCCAGGCTCAAGTGAACCTCCCACCTCAACCTCCCAAATAACTGGGACTACAGGCACGCACGACCTCGCAGGGGCTAATCTTTGTCTTTTCTTCTGGCTTCTAAAACAGTTCCTCAATCTTTCTTCAGCTGCATCCATTCTGTAATTTATTCCCTTTGTTGTATTCTTTTTCCAACGATTGTATTTTCTATCCAATATTTCTCCTTGGTTGTTTTTTATGCTCTCTTGCTCTTTCTTCATATTTCTAAGAAATTCTGATATCTATTAAATACATTTATCATGCTTGTTTTAAATCCTTGGTCCCTATATTCTAATAATTCAGTTTCAGAAAAAGTTTTTAGATGGTTACTTGTAATAGACTGAAAATATGGCCAAAAATTTCCAGTCCTAATTCCTGAGATCTGTGAATATTATCTTATTTGGAAATATAGTTTTTGCAGATGTGATTAAGTGGATGATCTTGAAATGAGGAGATTGGCCTGGATTATTCAGGAAGGCCCTAAATGGCATCACAGTGTCCTGATTTTAGAGAGGCAGAGCAATACTTTACACGCATATGCACACACATTAGAAGATGACATGAATATGAAACAAAAAGATTTGAAGAAGCTGGCCTTGCAGATTGGAGTGATGTGTCCACAAGTGACGGAATGTCAGCAGCCCGAAAGGACAAGGAACAGATTCTCTCCTAGAATCTCCAGAGGGAGTGTGGCCGTGTCAATACTTTGATTTCAGCCTAGTGATACTGAATTTGGATTTCTGACCTCCAGAACTAGGAAAGAATAAATTTATACTGTTTTAGGCCACCAAATTTGTGGTATCTTATTAAGGAGCCACAGGAAACTAATCCATTGCATTGCCCCTTTTCTCATAGTGTAGTTATGTGCCTCCTGTCCAGTCACTTTGGCCTGTGCTTTCATTTTCCCCAAGGGAATCATCTACCTTGTCTGATGGTG
>NW_012113260.1:0-1694 GCF_000951035.1 Colobus angolensis palliatus | reverse complement strand
GCACTTTGGGAGGCCGAGATGGGCGGATCACGAGGTCAGGAGATCGAGACCATCCTGGCTAACACGGTGAAACCCCGTCTCTACTAAAAAATACAAAAATCTAGCCGGACGAGGTGGCAGGCGCCTGTAGTCCCAGCTACTCGGGAGGCTGAGGCAGGAGAATGGCGTAAACCCGGGAGGCAGAGCTTGCAGTGAGCTGTGATCTGGCCACTGCACTCCAGCCTGGGGACAGAGCGAGACTCCGTCTCAAAACAAAACAAAACAAAACAAAAAAACCATACCTTCACGCCTTCAGGGTAGCTGATTTTAGTGATCACTCTATTTCTCCTGCATGGGCCAGCCTCATGTCAATTAAACTCTACTGCAACGCTGTGGTCTCAGTGAATTGATTTTGTCTGTGCAGTGGACAGTGAGAATCTGTTTGGCAATTATAACACTGTCTTTACAAAAACAACAACAAAAATTTTTGAGTTAAAGCATTCCTACTGCAATTCTAGATTCAGCCAAATTGTACAAATATACAGGAGGGAAGAAGAAAAACATTTTCAGGCCAACCACTGTGGCTCGCACCTGTAATCCCAGCACTTTGGGAGGCCAAAGCGGGAGGATCACCTGAGGCCAGGAGTTCAAGACCAGCCCGGCCAAAACATGGTGAAACCCCATCTCTATTAAAAATACAAAAATTAGATGGGCATGGTGGCACACTCTTGTAATCCCAGCTACTTGGGAGGCTGAGGCGGGAGAATCACTTGAACCTGGAGGGCGGAGGTTGCAGTGAGCCGAGATCCTGCCACTGCACTCCAGTCTAGGCGACAGAGCGAGACTCCGTCTTGTTTTTTTTAGTTGTTGCTGTTTGTTTTTTGAGTTGGAGTCTCGCTCTGTCGCCCAGGCTGGAGTGCAGTGGTGGGATCTCGGCTTACTGCAACCTCTGCCTTCCAGGTTTGAGCGATTCTCCCGCCTCAGCCTCCCGAGTACCTGGGATTACAGGTGCGTGCCATACCATGCCCAGCTAAAATTTGTATTTTTAGTAGAGACGATGTTTCACCATGTTGGCCATGCTGGTCTTGAACTCCTGACCTCAGGTGATCTACCCGCCTTGGCCTCCCAAAGTGCTGGGATTACAGGCATTTTGCTCTGTCACCCAGGCTGGAGTGCAGTAGCGTGATCTAGGTTCACTGCAACCTCTGCCTCCCAGGTTCAAGTGATTCTCTCACCTCGGCCTCCTGAGTAGGTGGGATTACAGGTGTGCACCACCATGTTCAGCTAATTTTTGTATTTGAGTAGAGACAGGGTTTCACCATGCTGGCCAGGCCAGTCTTGAATTCATGACCTTGTGATCTGCCTGCCTCGGCCTCCCAAAATGCTGGGATTACAGCTCGGGGTTTTTTTGTGTTTTTTTTTTTGGAGACAAAGTTTCACTCTTGTTGCCCAGGCTGGAGTGCAATGGCGCGATCTCGGCTAACAGCAACCTCCACTTCCCGGGTTCAAGCAATTCTCCTGCCTCAGCCTCCCAAGTAGCTAGGATTATAGGCATGTGCCACCATGCTCGGCTAATTTTGTATTTTTTTAGTAGAGATGGGGTTTCTCCATGTTGATCAAGCTGGTCTTGAACTCCTGATCTCAGGTGATCCGCCCGCCTTGGCCTCCCAAAGTGCTGGGATTACAGGCATGAGCCACCGCACCCAGCCCTTGGC
>NW_012113259.1:0-1219 GCF_000951035.1 Colobus angolensis palliatus | reverse complement strand
AATCCCTGTTACTATTGACAGATAATATGTTTGCCCACTCAGTTTAACTGAGAGAATACAGTAAAGAAAATTATCACTTTGTATTGAACAAAATTAAATAAGAAAGGACTCATATACAATATCCATGAATAGAAACGTGTATTATCATGAAGATGTCATCTGTCCTCTAAAAAATTCTTATATTCTGTGTAATTCCAGTAAAAATCTCGACAGGGTTTTATATAAACTTTGAAAGTAGTATTCCAAAATTCATGTAAACAAGGCAATTTTGAAAAAAAATCACATGATGGTGACTTTTCTTACTAGGTGTCATGATATATTACAAAACTTTAGTGATTCCATATTCTCTAAAAGTAAGTAGCTTCTGGAATGTATAAGGAAAGGCTAGAAGAAAATAATACAAAAAAGTAGAAAAAAATTGAATGTGTTCATAACTGGAGACATTTGGAAGCATCTAGAATCAATCCCAAAGGAACAGCAACATGGGCAGTACTGCAATTCCTGGAATTTATTGTGAAATGAAATATTTATGAAGTTTGACCAAAATTATCTCAATACTTAAGACTTTTCTATGTGCTGGTATATCTTTTGTTTCATGTAAATAATTAAAATTAAATTAATGAAATGTCTGTTAGATTCCTGGTGGAGGACTGACAGATCTGGGAGCACCTTTCAGCAAATGTGACTATGCAAAGATCATCAGTGAATTTGCAGAAAGCATTGAGTACTCTGTGAAAGTTAATGCTTAGCAATAGGAACTGTGAAGCAGCTACCCATTACTGTGATGGACTGATATTTAGTATGCATTTAACCTTTTTTCCAAAATTATGTCAATGTAATTAAAAGTATTAATCTACTACTTTGCCCTTTTTGTTCTATATTGCTTATTAATTAAACAAGCAATTTAAAGACATAATTATACAAAGTCCAATGAAAGAAAATCTTCGTGGGTGCATTTCTTTTCTTACCGTTATTATTTGTTATATTTCCTAACTACTATGGAAAGTAACTTTTTGTATGAAGGAGGACTGTGTTAAAAATCATCTACTCTTAGTACCAAATAAATATCCTAAGCCACTAGTCCGAAGGCCTTACAGTGTTATTTGATAGAAATTTCAAATGATATAATAGTTTGTAAAAACTTTTTTAAAGCATAAATGGAAGGTAAACAACTTTTAAGGGAAGTTTACCTTTAAGGGGAGCCAAGAAGCAGGTTATT
>NW_012113258.1:0-2344 GCF_000951035.1 Colobus angolensis palliatus | reverse complement strand
AAAAACAGATGGAAAGGGGGTAGGGAAAAGCCATGTGAGTCAGAAGAACAAAAGAAGAAAATGGTACAACATCCTAAATATTTCATGTATCAGACCCTTGTTTCTGGTTCTTACACTTGCTCCCAAAGCTCAGACCCTCATCTCCGTGTGAGGGATCACTGCTTTTCAGTAGTGTCCCGTGCTTCCAGTTTGTCTTCAAATGTTGCTTTCTTTCATTCAAAAGGCTTATAGCATAAAGTTCAGACTATTCAGCATGGCATTCAGTGTTCTCCATGACTTTGGCCTCAGTTTATGACTTTGTCCTGGCGTGTAACCTCTGCTTGAGCCAGTCCAGTCTCCTGGCTGTTCTCTGAGTATCCTCTCTCCACATAATGGAGCTTCCTTCTGTGTCCTCTACATGAAATGGCCTTTCATACTTGACACACATTCTATCCAATTTCCAGGCCCAGCTCAATTTGTCCTGCTCCATAACTCTTTCTTGACCTATCCAGGCCACCAGGTCATACCCAAGTTTATAAATTACTCCTGTTCTGTACCACTTACTTTAACTGCTAATCCTACGACACCTTGCATTGTTAAATATTTGAGACTCTAACTTCATTGCCCAGTGACCGTGTCTCCCATGTCTTCTGTCTTTCAGAGTCATCCAGCACACCTACTGCTACATAGTTTTTATTGTTAAAATATTTAATGGCTGTAGGCCAGGCACAGCGGCGTGAGCCTGTAATCCCAACACTTTGGGAGGCCGAGGCGGGTGGGTCACCTGAGGTCTGGAGTTTGAGACCAGCCTGGCCAACATGGTGAAATCCCATCTCTACTAAAAATACAAAAAATTAGCCGGGTGTGGTGGCATGTGCCTATAATCCCAGCTACTTGGGAGACTGAGGCAGGAGAATCGCTTGAACCCACAGCGGGGGAGATTCAGTGAGCCAAGATCATGCCATTGCACTCCAGCCTGGGCAACAAGAGCGAAACTCTGTCTCAAAAAAAAAAAAATATATGTATATATATATATGTATATATATATTTAATAGCTGTAACGTATTTTATCAAATAGGTAAATGGTTTTGACTCTTCATGAATTATTGGATGGGTTGTTTCCAGATTTTAGCTAGCATGGCAAACATTGTAGATAACAAATGCTTAGATTTAATGTTAGTTTAGTTTAGTTTTGTTTTCCTTTTGAAGCATTCGCTTGGCCTAATAATGATAGTTTTGGAATACCTTGCTGAGGGTTTTATGTAGGGAAGATATTATGATCTTCATTTCCTATTTTAAGAAGCTGAGTTTCAGAGAGGTAGGTAAATTGCTTCAGATCACATAGCCCGTAAGCAGAGGAGTCAGGTTTCAAACCTAGCCTGTTAAATCACAACTCTGGAGCACTTAACCTCCATGCCACACTGGCCATGGCCCAAGCACCACTCCCTACCACTCACTTTGCTGGCCTTGCCTCTCCAAGGAGCAGGTAGGTATCCTTACGTATAAGGATGAAGGAGAGACCATTATTCCATGTCTTTCTATCCTGCTAGTGTCAACTCCTGCCCTGCGTCCAAGGTGCCCACACAGACCAGATCTGACTTGTTTCTCTTTCCTCCTTAACACCCAGCACATAGCCTCTCTCCCTAGGGCATGATTTCTCTTACTGTCTTCCACGTGTAAAAGTGACCATATTGTATTTCTTTCTGTTAAGGGCAAGTTCTTTGTGTGTGTGTGTGTGTGTGTTTTGTTTTTGTTTTGTTTTGTTTTTTTGAGACAGGCTGTAGTTCTGTCACTCAGGCTGGAGTGCAGCACTGGCATGATCATTGTTCACTGCAGCCTCAACGTCCTAGGCTCAAGTAATCCTCCTACTTCAGCCTCCCAAGTAGCTGGGACTACAGGTGCATGCACCACCACACTCAACCAATTTTTAAACTTTTTGTAGAGACAGGGTCTCACTGTGTTGCCCAGGCTAGATAGAGTATAGCGGCGCAATCACGGTTCACCGCAACCTCCACCTCTCTGGCTCAAGTAATCCTCCTACTTCAGCCTCCCAAGTAGCTGGGACTACAGGTGCATGCACCACCACACTCAGCTATCTGTTTTTTATTTTTAATAGAGATGGGGTCTCACTATGTTGCCCAGGCTGGTCTCAAACTTCTGGGGTCAACAATCTGCCTGCTTTGGCCTCTCAAAGTGCTGCAGTTACAGGTGTGAGCTACAGTGCTCAGTGAAGGCTCAACTTTCATCTAGATGCTATTAGGCCAGAATCGATAACCTCCCTCAAGTTAAGTGACACATGATTAATATTGCTATCACTCCAGGACTTTTTGTACATAAGGCTAAATGTAATTGCTTCATCTCTTCA
>NW_012113257.1:0-1213 GCF_000951035.1 Colobus angolensis palliatus | reverse complement strand
GTAGAGACAGGGTTTCACCATGTTAGCCAGGCTGGTCTAGAACTCCTGACCTCAGGTGATCCTCCCGTCTTGGCCTCCCAGGGTGCTGGGATTACAGGCTTAAGCCACCGCGCCCGGCCAAAACCTAGCTTCTTAATAGAATAGGGATAATAGTGCTTAGTTTTTTGTATTTTTTTAGTAGAGACGGGGTTTCACCGTGTTAGCCAGGATGTTCTCGATCTCCTGACCTCGTGATCCAACCGTCTCGGCCTCCCGGAGTGCTGGGATTACAGGCTTGAGCCACCGCGCCTGGCCAAAACCTAGCTTCTTAATAGAATAGGGATAATAGTGCCTGTTTCTTGAGATTGTCGTGAGGGTTACATAATGCTGGTATAAGATCAATATCATGAAAATGTCCATACTGCCCAAAGTAATTTATAGATTCAATGCCATCCCCATCAAGCTACCATTGACTTTCTTCACAGAATTGGAAAAAAACTACTTTAAACTTCATATGGAACCACATAGCCAAGACAATCCTAAGCCAAAAGAACAAAGTTGGAAGCATCACGCTACCTGACTTCAAACTATACTACAAGGCTACAGTAACCAAAACAACATGGTACTGGTACCAAAACAGATATATAGACCAATGGAACAGAACAGAGACCTCAGAAATAACAGAGACCTCAGAAATAACACCACACATCTACAACCATCTGATCTTTGACCACCCTAACAAAAACAAGCAATGGGGAAATGATTCCCTATTTAATAAATGGTGCCAGGAAAACTGGCTAGCCATATGCAGAAAACTGAAACTGGATCCCTTTCTTACACCTTATACAAAAATTAACTCAAGATGGGTTAAAGACTTAAATGTAAGACCTAAAACCATAAAAACCCTAGAAGAAAACCTAAGCAAAACCATTCAGGACATAGACATGGGCAAAGACTTCATGTCTAAAACGCCAAAAGCAAGGGCAACAAAAGCCAAAATTGATAAATGGGATCTAATTAAACTAAAGAGCTTCTGCACAGCAAAAGAAACTATCATCAGAGTGGACAGGCAACCTACAGAATGGGAGAAAAATTTTGCAATCTGTCCATCTGAGACAAAGGGCTAATATCCAGAATCTACAAGGAACTCAAACAAATTTACAAGAAAAAAACAAGCAACCCCATCAAAAAGTGGGCAAAGGATATGAACAGACACTTCTCAAAAGAAGACATT
>NW_012113256.1:0-1010 GCF_000951035.1 Colobus angolensis palliatus | reverse complement strand
AGAGAAAAGAAAGACTGAAGACAGCCACACTGCCTTCAAAAGTGGCTGTAGCATTTTTGCATTCCTACCAGCAATGAGAGTTCCCGTTGCTCCACATCTTCCCCAGCATTTGGTATTGTCAGTGTTTTAGTTTTTTGCATTCTAATAGGTGTGTAGTAGTATCTCAGTGTTTTCATTTGCAGTTCTCAAATGACATACACATATGATATTGAACATTGTTTCCTATGCTTATTTGCCATTTGTATATCTTCTTGGGTGAGATGTCTGTTGAAATCTTTTGCCAATTTTTAAATCAGGTTTGTTTTCTTAGTGTTGCGTTTTAAGCTTTGTATATTTTGGATAACAATCCTTTATCAGGTATGTCTTTTACGAATATTTTTTCCCAGTTTGTGGTTTGTCTTCTCATTCTCTTGATGAACATCTTTTTTTAATGTGCATAATTGCCATCCATATATCTTCTTAGTTGAAGTATATGTTCACATCCTTGGTCTATTTTTTAGAAATTGCATTTTTTCCCTGTTTTGATAGTTCTTTATATATTCTGAAGTCCTTATGTGATGTGTAATATGCAAATAGTTTCTCCCAGTCTGTTTCTTGTGTTTTTATTCTTTTAACAGTGTCTTTTAAAGTACCAAAGTTTTACATTTTGGTAAAGTCCAATTTATCAATTTGTTACTTTATGCTTTTGATGTTGTATCCAGTAATCTTTGCCTAACCCAGTTAGGCAAAAGGTCACAAATATTTTCTCCTATTTTCTTTTAGACACTTTATAGTTTTAGGTTTTCTGATCCATGTTGTGATCTATTTAAGTTTGTGATCGACTTTGTTTTCATACATCTTGCAAGGTAGGGATCCAAATTAATTTTTTTGCATATGGATGTCCAACTGTTTCCCCTCCCTCCATTTTTTTTGCATATGAATGTCCAACTGTTTCCCTCCCTCCCTTCCTCCCTTCCTCCCTCCCCTCCCTCCCTCCCTCTTTTTCTTTTTGAGGCAGAGTCTCGCTCTGT
>NW_012113255.1:0-9499 GCF_000951035.1 Colobus angolensis palliatus | reverse complement strand
AAAAAAAAAAAAGGATCACCAAGGAAATTCAATGTCTGCTTGGATATAATTAATTGTGATTTTAATAACCCCATACCTGCTGAGATATTAATATTCATATAGTCTAATGAAAATTTTATTCTTCATATATTCTTTCAAACCTGTTAAAAGTTAATTTAATATGATAATTTTTTTCAGAAATACTATTAATTCATTGTCGATATTCTTACACACACACACAGATTACTGTTTTTAGGAAAGTCATTTTACGTCGTCTTTTCCCATAATTTAGCTTTTTCATTAAGATTCTAAAATACGTCTCTCAAGAACCTCTGGTTTACTTTATCAGGTTAGCACAGAATCTCAGAAATTTCAGACTAGAAGAGAAAATAATGATTATCTGATCCCACAACACTTCAGTCTTCTCTATTTAACTGCAGAATGGTTTTCCACACTACATTTGAATGTATCTCTGAGTAAACAAATTGCTTATATGTACAATTGTGTTAGATATGTATTT
This sequence comes from Colobus angolensis palliatus, assembly GCF_000951035.1. NCBI lineage: Eukaryota > Metazoa > Chordata > Mammalia > Primates > Cercopithecidae > Colobus > Colobus angolensis. The sequence continues at coordinate 9,000 of NW_012113255.1, read as the reverse complement.
TTGATGTAGAGTTGAAATTTGTTTTCGTATCTTCCATTTACTGTTTCTGTATCTTATCCTTGTTAGTAAAGAAAACAAGTGTACATTTTGTTTGCCATCCTTCAATATTTGAATATTGACGTAATGTTTTTTTCTTCCCCAAATCTTATTTTTGGTACATTTTTATTAATACAGTAAAAATTTAAATGGCATAACCACCTTTGTTTCTGGTTAAATGTACCTGAATTTCTTACATTCGATTCAAAGATGAACTGCCAAAACTTAATTTCTGAAATCAGGTTTAGAGCATCTTAAGAAGGCAGAATTCTCCCACTCTTGATATAACTGCTAATTTAGATAAAAGTAGCTTATTTAGTGGTTATGTTTCACATATTATAAAATATTTGATTAATTAAAGTTTGATGCATTCTTTCCAAATAGCTGATGTAATTGTGCGACTGGCTTGTCTCACTCTCCAAGTAGTAAAAACTTGATTTCTCTTTGTGAAGTATGATTTGTTATATTTTGACCATTATTCCTGATTAATAATGATTAGTACTGATGCAAGTAAGTATTTTTCCCTTATTACATAAAATAATTTAAAAATGTATAAATGTGCTTCATATGTTTTTAATGGTAAAATGTTGAATATGGCAGAGTCAAGAGTAAGTTTATTTTAAAAAGTCCCTCTCCGTGGGAAGGATTAAAACTATAAGCCATCATATTTGCCCCATTCAGAAGGGTAGTGTTTTTTTATTCCTTTCTTTCTAAAGTCAGTGCCTTGATTTTTTAATCCACCAGAACTTGGATCTAACTTATCCTTCAGTATTTCATCCCAAGGACGGACTAATCATTTACTATAATCCTTGGTCTTTCTCACACACCTCACTTACCAATATGTGGTTTTTATTCTCTTTGGCTATATTACCGTGGCTTTAAAGGGCTTAGAAATGGAAATACTGCAACACATTTATAATGATTATATTTCACATTTTTCTCACTTTCTTATCTGTCATTTCACAATTTTTACAATTATAAATTTTGCTAATAGTATCTTTGTGATTATATTTTCTTCTTTTTCTTTTTCATTCTATTTTGCAGTACCTCATGTTTTCCAGTTCAGATGGATGTGTCTCAAGCCTCTTCATATTCTTTTGAGTAGAGATAACACATTATGTGAACCCATAACTTCTTATTTCTATTTTAAAGTCAGGAATTACAAACTGCTTTAGGCCCAAACTGACCCTCATATCTTTTAGGTAGAGTAGGAAAATGAAATAACTAGCTAACATTTTTGTAAATCCCTTTATAACTTTCTGATTTTAATAAATGCCTCAGAAACCACACTAGGTTTAAGTTGCCTTACTTCTGAAAAGATGCTGCTTATGTACCTATAATATTTCTCATGTTCTTAGGAATTATCTTTAATGTAAGATGTGGCAGAATCATTTTTATTAGTAAATTATTACCTCTCATACCAATTTACTCAAGCCTCCAATAGCAAACAGCAAATGTATAAGAAATCCTTTCAAGCATTTAAGAGGATTATTTGCCTCTTCCAATTTCTCTGCCTTCTTTCCAGGGAGAGTCTCAAACACTTGTCCCCTATTTGAGGCACAGAATATTTATGTTGTTGACATGTTGCCAAAATACATTTTTAAGATGATAACTACTTGCATGTGTGTTTACCATGTGCTGGCCCCTGTGCTAAGATTTTACATTGATGATCTAACCTAAAATACAAATTAATGAATTGATTTTTATCTGTATCGCTATTTTTCAGTTGAAATTTGGAGATGCCAAGTAGCTGTCTGATGGACATAAGTCTATCATGTTATATTATTAGATTTTTGACTCAACATTTCTTCTGCCAGAGCTCTAGCTTTTATTTACTATTTTGAGTGGCATACTTGCTAGAAGTTCACACTTTTTTCTGGTAATCAGGTGTTTTTATCTTTCTTATCTTCTAGTATAAATCTTTGCGTCAATATTTTTAAATGAGTAATTTTGCTTTTTTGTTTTTAGTGTGTTTTATTTCATATCGTATTTCTTTTTCAAAATTAAAGGCTTTAGGAAAAGTGCTTTTATTGTTATTAAACACAATATATTAGCATTTATGTAAATTTCAGGGAGTGGGGAGTGATCGTTCCAAAGACTCTGAGCTCATCTCTTGGTACAACTACAATGCACATAGACATATTTTGGTTTTGTGGAGGATGCTAGAAAGGATAAAGGAATGTTTTAATTTAGCCAAGTAGTTTCATGACTTATAGAACATAAACATCAGGGTGGAAAGCAATGCCTATATCTTTTCCAGTCCACTCTGGCAATATTTACAGCCACATGTTCCAACAGATGCTGCATAATGTTAATAGTTTTCTTTAAAAGGAAGTGCAAAGGAAAAAAAATCATTATATCAAAAGGATACCTGCACTAATGTTTATCAGTCCTATTCACAGTAGGAAATACATGAAATCAACGTGTGTCCATCAACAAATTATTGGAAAAAGAATATGTGGTATATACCATGGAATACTACTCAGCCATAAAAATAACATGTCTTTTTCAGCAACCTGGATGCACTGAAAGCCATTATCTTAAGTGAAATAACTCAGAAATAGAAAGTCAAATACTCACACATGGAATCTAAAAAATGCAGGTACATGGACACAGAGTGTGAAACAATGGACACTGGAGACTCAGAAGAGTGACAGGCTAGGAGTGGGGTGAGGGATGAGAAATTACTTAATCAATACAATGTACACTATCTGGGTAATTGTTACACTTGGTCAGACTATACCACTTTGCAATATATCCGTGTATCAAAACTGTACTTGTATTCTCTAAATCTATCAACGTAAATTGCAAAAGAAAAAACTGATAGGAGAGGAAGGAATATTGGAAAGTAATGGGTTCATTTATTGATTATGTACTAATCATGTATTTTTACATTTTTTACGTATATTTTTACATGTTTACATTTTTATTAAAATGTTCACTATGTTAGCAGTCCATAAGGAAAAAAACATGCAGTGTTTCCATAGTATATTTTACCTTGGGATTACTGTTCTATTAAATACACTTCAGAAATGCTGTTTTAGAGAAAAGAACAGACTAATTCCTTCTGTTCTAAAAATGACTCATCTTTAAATGAAAGAAAATACATTTGAAATGCAAAGATATCCTAGACTTACATAAAATAAAAATAAAAAGAAGTAAGAGTGAAAATTGAAGAGAGTAATACCATAATGGTCAAGTTTTTAGATTGGACGCTCATACTTAATAGAATAGAAATAGACAATTTCTGTGCTCTCAGAGAAGAAAACTAACTCATCCATATTAACCAAACCGATAGGTTATCTGAGTAAATGCCTGTGTACCATAAGCAATCTACATTAATAAAAATTATTCAGATGCAAAATAAAATCCTGGCAAACAAAATGCAACAGCACATCAAAAAGCTTCTCCACCATGATCAAGTTGGCTTCGTCTCTGTGATGCAAGACTGGTTCAACATACACAAATCAATAAATGTAATTCATCACATACACAGATCTAAAGACAAAAACACATGATTATCCCAATAGACACAGAAAAGTATTTTGATAAAATTCAGCTACCCTTTATTTCAAAAACTCTTAATAAGCTAGGTATTGAAGGAATATACCTTAAAATAATGAGAGCCATTCATGACAAACTCATGCCCAATATCATATTGAATAGGCAAAAGATGGAAGCGTTCCCCTTGAAGACCAGCACTAGACAAGGATGCCCTCTTTCACTATTCCTATTCAGCATAGTATTGGAATATCTGGCAAGAGAAAGAAATAAAGAGTATTCAAATAGAAAGAGAGGAAATAAAATTGTCTTTATTTGCAGATGACATGATCTTATATCTAGAAAACCCCATAGACTCAGCTCCTAAGCTTCTTAAGCTGATAAGCAACTTCAGCAAAGTCTCAAGATCCAAAATAAATGTGCAAAAATCACAAGCATTCCTACACACCAACAATAGTCAAGCAGAGAGCCAAATCATGAATAAATTCCCATTCACAATTGCTACAAAGAGAATAAAACACCTAGGAATTCATCTAACAAGGGAAGTGAAGCACCTCTTCAAGGAGAACTACAAACGAATGCTCAAGAAAATCAGAAAGGACACAAACAAATAGAAAAACATTCCATGGTCAAAGACAGGAAGAATCAATATTGTGACAATGGCCATAGTGTTCAATGTAACTTGCAGATTTAATGATATTCCTATTCAACTACCATTGACATTCTTCACAAAATTGGAAGAAACTATTTTAAAATTCATATGGAACCAAAAAAGAGCTTGTATAGCCAAGACAATCCTAAGGAAAAACAACAAAACTGGAGGCATCACACTACCAGACTTCAAACACTACAATGCTACGGTATCCAAATCAGCATGGTACTGTTACAAAAACCGAATAGAGCCATAGAACGGAATAGCGGACTCAGAAATAAGACTGCATTTCTACAACCATCTGATCTTCAACAAACCTCACAAAAACAAGCAATGGGGAAAGGATTCCCTGTTTAATAAACGATTCTGAGAGAACTGGCTAGCCCTATTCAGAAAACCAAAACTGATCCCCTTCCTTACACCTTATACAAAAATTAATTCAAGATAAATTAGAGATATATTGTAAAATCCAAAGCTATAAAACCCTAGAAGAAAATCTAGGCAACACCATTCAGGACATAGGCAGGGGCAAAGATTTCATGATGAAATCAGCAAAAGCAATTGCAACAAAGGCAAAAATGGACAAATAGAATCTAATTAAACAAAAGAGCTTCTGCACAGCAGAAACTATCATCAGAGCAAATAGGCAACCTACAGAGTGGGAGAAAACTTTTGCAATCTACCCATCTGACAAAGGTCTAATATCCAGAATCTGCAAGGAACTTAAACAAATTTAAAAGAAAAAAAAATCAACCCCATTAAAAAATGGGCAAAGGACATGAACAAATACTTCCTAAAGAAGACATTCATGCAGCCAACACACATATGAATAAAAGCTCAACATCGCTAATCATTAGAGAAATGCAAATCAAAACCACAATAAGATATCACCATCTCATACCAGTCAGAATGACTATTACTAAAAAGGCAAGAAACAATAGATGTTGGCAAGGTTGTGGATAAATAGGAACACTTTTTCACTGTTAGTGGGAGTGGAAATCAGTTCAACCATTGTGAAGGCAGTGTAGTGATCCCTCAAAGATGTAGAACCAGAAATATCATTTGACCCAGCAATTCCGTTACTAGGCATATACCCAAATAAATACAAATCATTCTATCACAAAGATATATGCATGCATATGTTCATTAGAACACTATTCACAAGAGCAAAGACAGGGAATCAACCCAAATGTCCATCAATGATAGACTGGATAAAGAAAATGTGGTGCATAACCACCATGGAATACCATGCAGCCATAAAAAGGAACGAGATCATTTCCGTTTCAGGGATATGCATGGAGCTGGAAGCCATTATCCTCAGCATTATCCACATGTTTTCACTTCCAGGTGAGAGCTGAAATGGACAGAGGGAAGAAAACAAAACACCCTAGGGCCCATGTAGGGTGGTGTGGAGGGAAGAAGAGCATTCGAAAAAATAGATAATGCATCCTGGGCTTAATATCTAGGTGATGGGATTATAGGTGTAGCAAACCATCATCGCACACATTTACCTATGTAAAAAACCTATACCCTAGAATTTAAAATAAAAATTAAAAAATAAATAAAAGTCAGACAGAATAAATGAGAGTGCCTGTGATAAGCAAAAGAGATATTAAACATGAGTATAGGTCTAAAATGGAAAGGGAATGTCACATACAACTAATCCATACAAATATCTCCTTACTCTTAATTTTGTCCAAGGTTATTCTCATTTGCCAAGTAAAATTGATACAGTGCTCACTTTACAATAGTGAGTGAAAACTAATATGATTTAAGAGAGTGTAATTAAAGTAATACTAAAATCTCCATTCCTATAAAATATCATTTATTCTGAAATTTCACAATATATTCAGACAAAAGCAAATCTACTTTTTAAATCTTAAATTTTATAATATTCAATATTCTCTTCTTATGCACTCCTTCATTATTTAATGTCTATGAATCATCTAACATCATATTATAGCCTAACTATAATGCTTCTCATTCATATAAGCTTTCCTAGGAAAACATTTGTTAGAATTCTCTATCTGAAAAATTATGAATTTCTAATGAGATAACTTATTTTTAACAATGTTTTTATTAAGCCAAAGAAATGTCAACTTTGTCTGTTAAAATGTAAATAACCAATAAAAACTAAGAGGAAAACATATATAGTATCCTAGATATATGTAGTTTTCTAGCCAGTAGAAGTAAAAACGTACAAAAAATGAAAAAAAAAAGTTTTATAACTACAATTTTCTACTCTCTGGAAAGGTCTGTGGACTGTGCACAGTTAAATATGAGGACAAAATATTGAGGAATGGTAAGAAGGAAATGCATATCTATAAGGTTTTTTGCCCTTACCCTGATCCAGACTGAGCCTGCATGCAAGAAAGAAATAGAAATTCCATTCCAAATTGCCAAAGTCACTGTTTGGCAAACAGTTGCAATTAATGTAAAATGATCCAATTAACGCACCCCACAAAGGACTAAGAACAAATACCAATATCAAACAAGGCTGCAGAAAGAAATCTTTGAAGTAGCTGTTTAGAACAGACTATTAACAACATGAAATTCAGCTGAAATGTAACCAACCAGATGCTAGTGCTTGAATACAGCAAATAAAATAGATTGCTTTGCTATTAGAAAGATCACATAAATTTATCCTCTATGTCACTTAGAGCTACTAAGAGACTCACAGAACAAGAATCTTATTTTTTTGGATCCTTTCTAATTATTCTTATTTTCTATCTTTCATTTAATTCTATTTCGTAATGTTCATGCTCAGCCATTTTATATCCATCATAGCCATGAGGCATCATTGCCATCAATATTATTATAATTAGAAAAGGCAGGGAAGAGGGACGGCAGAACCTCAGCTCAAAACAGCTAGGGGTTTTTCTCCAGAGGGACCCCGTAGAATAGAGACTTTCAAACTGTTTTTGGTTGTGACTAAACTTGAAGATACATTTTATGTTGTAAACAGGTACACGCACATGTGTATATGTCAAACTAAATAAAAGTATTCTGAAATAATACTTGTCCTTCATGTGAACCATGCGCTTCGATGTTTTCTATGATAGTTGAGGGTAGACTATTTTTAAGGTGCTCATGATCCACTAAAATGATTTCATGGGTCACAAGTCTAGATTCAAACCACACTGTCAAAGAACACCAGTTACTCCCTAAGACAGTGAGACCCAGGAGGAAAGAATCTGCATTCTGTGGTCAGACCTCCGTGGTCCAAGCTCCAACATTAACAGTCACTGCTATGGAGATTTCAGCCAAGCTCTTCACTTCTCCAATCCAGATGTTCCTTACTAGCCAGATGAGAATAATATGTGTAGGGCCCAGACCCCAAAGACTGCTTTGAACGTGCAGTGAAATAATGCCTATGAGGCACTTAGCACATGCTTGACATACAGAAAGCAGCCACTGCATGGTTATTGTCATCACTATTACTGCTGCTATTGTGGTTGTGTTGCCTTTAAAGAATATAGAAGGTGGCATGTGCACCAAATTGTGGTCATTTGGGAGCTCAAGCCTGGATAAAGTGGAGGTAGAAATAAAGCCAAGCCCAAAGAGAGAGGAAGGTGTGCCCCAGAAAAAAGGAAGAACAAAGAAAGCGTCTAGATCAAGAGAGACATGATGAGGAGCCCCAGGGTGGATGAATGGAAAGGGTTGTCATCCCCACCACAAGGCTGTGTGTGCGTGTATGTGTGTGTGTGTGTGTGTGTGTGTGTGTAAGAAAGAGAAAGAGAGAGGAGAGAGAGCAGAGAGAGAGGTGAGTGTGTGACTGAGGGAAATATTTGGCCTCAGAAATCCTCACATACAAAATATTTTTCTTTTGCTGCAGGAGTCCCGGGCCTGTTTGTTTGTAGATGGCAGCAAGTTGCAAAACAAATTCCAGAAGAGACTGCTATGGCCCAGGCAAAGCTGGACGCTCGTAATGCACTAATCAAAAATTATACACTTCGTTTTCTGACCGCCAACTCCTGTCCAAAGATGATCTTAAATACGGTTCTGGGTGCACAGCTTGCCTGACTCCTGATTCACAGGCTGTGTTTACTGAGCAGCCGAAATTGTTGGTAAACCTGCAAAAATAGCCCAGTTTGACCTGCAAATCACTGCATTCAGGCCAGAAGCTGCATGCCAGGCCCTTGCCTCTGCCCTCACCCCACAGGACAGACAGTCCAGGTGCTCCTAGGAGCCAGGCTGTCAGGGACAGAGAGTGGGAGTGTGCATGCATGGGTGTGCATGTGTGAATGCATGTGTGTACATGTGCTCTCACACGCCCATGAGAAGAGAACAGCAAAAACAAATGGCTCCCAGGAGCAGTGAAGGAGGAGGTTGTTTTTCACTGAGTGAGGTGTTTGCTGCTTGTACCTGAGGCACAGGACTGGGAAGGAAGAACCGAAAATCCCAATGATCATCGTCATCATACTAATATAAAAAGGACCAGCATTTGTTGAGTAATTATTTGGAGCCAGGCACGGTGCTAAACTCTTTAATTGAAAAACGCATTTACTCTTCCCAACAACTGTATGAGACAGCTGCTACTATCACTCCCACTTTACAGAAGAGGAATCTGAGGCTCAGAGAAGTTGAGCAACCAGCCCAAGGTCAAGCACCTGGTCAGTGGCCAAGCAAGGATTTGGACAATTTGACTGAAAGCATTGTCTTCAGGGAGACAGCCAACAGATGCATTTTCCATCTGGGAGAAGTTGGTTTTTCTGAACTGGGCTCAGAGCTGTTCCCGGTTCCATTTTTTTTTTTTGAGACGGAGTCTTGCTCTGTCACCCAGGCTGGAGTGCAGTGGCCGGATCTCAGCT
>NW_012113254.1:33094-35173 GCF_000951035.1 Colobus angolensis palliatus | reverse complement strand
TAGTGTTAGCAAGTAAAAACTAAACTAAAACTAGCAAGTAGGGGAATTCGCAAAGACAGAATCCATGCATAGCGAGGATCAACTGTGTATTTTGCAGCACCAAAATCAATATTCACTGTGTTTTCATGGTCATTTGTGGGGATGTGTAGAGGGATGAAAGATGCATTGCCCAACATGCACGTTTCAGCTGCGGTCAAACGTAGCAACACCTTCGCCTTCTTGTTCACCTGTCACGCTGTACACAGGTGTCCTTTGCACAGTCTATGTTGTGCTTCATTTTCTACATTTTTATGCTTTTGCTTGGTGAACTCACTGTTTAAAATGGCCTCCAAGTACAGTGCTTAAGTGCTGGCTAGCGTTCCTAAGCGTGGGAAAGCCAGGATGTGCCTTATGGAGAAATCGTGTGTTATTGAGCGTGAGTTGTAGTGCTGTTGGCCGTGAGTGCAATGTTCATGAACCGACTATATATATCAAATGAGATGTCTTTAAATGGAAGGGTATGAAACAAGGTTATATGTTGAGCAGTTGATGGAAATATTGTGTCCAGAGGATTTCAGGAGGCCCCCACCTTTCCCGCGTAGCCCTGGAGAACTGCAGGCCTGGACTAAACCTTCACAGGAAATACCTTCTTCTGTAGTTCCTCCAGAAGCAAGGGTTCTAGTATTGCACTCACTAGTTCAGTGTTCCCAGCAACTTTATAGAACATAACTACTGCGGATAATCATTAATAGGCTCAAGTAAATAGGAAATGACTTTTAAGTAATTACCTTTGTTTTGGTATATTGTAAACTTGTAATATTTAATTGTTAAAAATGACTATGTCTAGTAACTGACCTGCAAAATCCCTGAAATTGTAGAACATCACTCCTAAGTCCACTCCAGCATGCCGCCCACTAGAAGGGAACAAACCATGCATGAACCAAGGTCTACCTGACTCCAAAACCTAGTCTCTTGCTTTTTATTTTTTATTTTTTATTCTTATTTATTTAAGTCTTTTGAGACAGAGTCTTGCTCTGTTGCCCAGGTTGTAGTGCAATGGCGTGATCTCGGCTCACTGGAACTTCCACCTCCTGGGTTCAAGCGATTATCCTGCCTCAGCCTCCTGAGTAGCTGGGGCTACAGGCACGTGTCAGCACGCTCAGCTAATTTTTTATATTAGCCATGTTGGCCAGCCTGGTCTCGAACTCGAACTCCTGACCTCAGATGATCCACCCGCCTCGGCCTCCCAAAGTGCTGAGATTATAGTCGTGAGCCACCTCGCCTGACCTTTTTAAGCCTTTTTATTCTGAAATTATTTTAAGTTGCAAAAATAGTACAGAGAGTTCCTTTATCCTTCATCCAGCTTCCCTGGGGTTACCATCTTACAGAACCATGAGACATTTGTCAAAAGTAAGAAATCAACATTGGCACAATACTATGAACTAAATAACAAACTATATTCCACTTCACCAATTTTTCCACTAATGTCCAAAAAAGTGCATATTTTATACAATACACTCATCATTCTTTGAAAAATTAGAAAGTAGAAATATGAAGAGAATTTAAAAATCACAGTCACCAAAAACTACCATCCAGACACAACTATAGCTGACATTTATGTGCTTTACCCATGTAAATACTTCTACATAAGGATTCCCACTCCACACTCAGTCTCCTTCTCTCACTAGATACTGTATTCTAAATGGCCTTCCATGTTAGCAATGATAATTCCAAATCATAACTCTTATTTCATTAAGTTTTTTTAACTTTTTGAGGCTTCAGATGGAAACCCCTAATTAGGACAGAAAAGTCCAGGTGAAATTGCTCACCAGGCTGTGGTGGTGACTCAGGGTGCGTGATAGGCAATCTTCGTTGGGGAGAAAAATCAGAGAGCTTCTCTTGATGCAGGTTTGGCTGCAGGACTTGGGAGGAATTTATGAAAGTGTTTAGCCGGGCATGGTGGCTCACACCTGTAATCCCAGCACTTTAGGAGGCCAAGGCGGTTGGATAACCTGAGGTCGGGAGTTCAAGACCAGCCTGACCAACATGGAGAAACCTCATCTCCATTAAAAATACAAAATTAGCTGGGGTGGTGGTGCA
>NW_012113254.1:27270-28039 GCF_000951035.1 Colobus angolensis palliatus | reverse complement strand
GCAGCTAGGATACAAGCAGGCAGAGGAATGTAGAAGGTCTAGACTGGCTGAGTCTTCCAGTCTTCATCTTTCTCCCGTGCTGGATGCTTCCTGCCCTCGAACATCAGGCTCCAAGTTCTTCAGTTTTGGAACTTGGACTGGCTCTCCTTGCTCCTCAGCCTGCAGATGGCCTATTGTGGGACCTTGTGATCATGTGAGTTAATACTTAACAAACTCCCCTTTATATATATATATCTATATATGTGTGTGTGTGTGTGTGTATGTATATATATATATATTCTATTATATCCCTCTAGAGAACCCTAATACGACCATGTTGGCCAGGCTAGTCTCGAACTCCTGGCCTCAAGTGATCCACCCGCCTCAGCCTCCCAAAGTGCTGAGATTACAGGCGTGAGCCGTGGTGCCCAGCCCCATTGTACTGCTTTCTGCAAGCTTCAGCTGAGTAATCTCTCCTTTGCCCAAAGGGGATGTTTTTCCAGGTGTTTGAAGATAACCAGTGAGCTCTGTGAAGGTGCAACTTTCTTAAAGATTTGTCTAGAAACATGTATTAGGACACTGTCTATGAAGCAATAATGTTAGGGTAAGTCCCCAATCACCATAATTTGCTACTCAAAGAAATACCTTTGTAAAACATGGCAGCTGTTCTTGAATTCTTGAATTGAGTTGCTCTGTGGTAAAAAAGATAATGTACACGTAACTATAGAAGAGTGTTGCTCAAACCTGGGGTGTTACGCCATTCTTGTGTTGCCATAAAGGAAGACCTGAG
>NW_012113254.1:19684-20870 GCF_000951035.1 Colobus angolensis palliatus | reverse complement strand
TTTATTTTATTTTTACTTTTTGTAGAGATGGAGCTTCACATGGTTGCCCAGGCTGCTGTAGAACTTCTGGCCTCAAACGATCCTCCTGCCTCAGCCTCCCAAAGTGCTGGGATTACAGTTGTGAGCCACTGCGCTTGGCCAATAAAAGTTTTGAAGATGTGAATAGAAAATTCTAACACCAGGAGCTTCCTATTCACCTCCTTGGTTCAAGTTATGGAAGTTTTGACTTACCCTTGTCCTTGTCACCAACAAGCCCTGCAGCCACAGCCTCTGCTTAGGGGGAAAGTGTTCCCATCCTCTTCACCAGTGAAGCTGCTGAGATCCCAGGGCAGCTGGTTCCTTCCCATGGAAAGACAAACTATGATTCCTCGTTTCCCCAGTAAACTTACTATTTTGCTGAGAAAACAAATATACATATTTGAGAAATTTAACAGTGCAAGCAGATAGAATATCAGACATCAAAATCTGTATGAAACTTTGGCCCCTTGGGGGATTGCTTGGTTTTTGGTTTCCTTCCCCTTAATTATTAAAAAAGGGAACAAGCAGTGTAGGTTTCACTCAGGGTGAAAGCCCTGGAACCCTAGAAGATTGTGGGGATAGGTAATGGGTGGATTCAACGTGCCTTTCTCTTAGGACTGTCTGAGATCTTACAGCTGAGATGAGCATAAGCATCTTTGAACGACAAATTTTGGTTGTTAGAGAAAATATGTCATTATTCAGAGGGGACTGTCAGGCACCTCTTTGCTGAAGAGGCCACACAACACAGAAGGGAGATGCCTCTTGCTAAATAACGTTGCAGCCACATGTGGCAAGAGTTCAGAGAGCTGAGGGAGGTCAAGTGCAGACTGAACTACAAACTTCAGCCTTCACTCTCTTAAGAATAAGTTAGCCTGGGCCAGGCGCAGTGGCTCACTCCCGTAATCCCAGCATTTAGGGAGGCCAAGGTGAATGAATCACCTGAGGTCAGGAGTTCGAGACCAGCCTGGCCAACATGATGAAACCCAATCTCTACTAAAAATACAAAAATTAGCCGGCCATGGTGGTGCATTCCTGTAATCCCAGCTACTTGGGAGGCTGAGGCAGGAGAATCACTTGAACCTGGGAGGTGGAGTTTGCAATGAGCCAACATCCCACCACTGCACTCCAGCATGTGCCATGGAATGAGACTCCGTCTCAAAAAAAAAAG
>NW_012113254.1:11497-12609 GCF_000951035.1 Colobus angolensis palliatus | reverse complement strand
AGACGGGTTTTCACCATGTTGGCCAGGATGGTCTCGATCTCCTGACCTCGTGATCCACCCGCCTTGACCTCCCAAAGTGCTGGGATTACAGGAGTGAGTGTCCAGCCCCCTAAATTACCATTTTTAATCTCCCTGAGGCAGAAGCTGAGATGGAAGCCCGGCCATTAAATGAAGGGCTGGGATGGATAAAGTCCAGCTAGCAAAAAGATAGTTCCAGATTAAAAGACTATACTAAGCATGCTATCTGGCTTTGGTTACAGCCCAGATGAAGATGACGCTATTCTTGGTACCCTTAAGTAGAGCTTGTTTCTTTAACCTCAGCCTCATACTGTGGTGTTTGACACATCCCGTTCATCATTCTTTTAGGTGGGTCTGGTTCTGGTAAAGATATAATTCTGTATGACTCAATCTCTGGCTTCCTGCTCCACTTTATTTTTCTCTTTTTTGGTTGACCCAGGTCACAACATATCCATAAATATAAAAGGGAAAGTGGAAGAACCAAAGAGAGCTCTCTTCAAAGCAGGCCCAAGTTGGTCTTATTTTTTTTCACCACACATTTGTGATATCTAAGGGTGCAGGCAGATGGTTTCTACTGATGCTTCTTTTTCTCATACTCTTCATTTCTTCAGTATCCAGAGCAATTGATTTTAAAATTATTCTGAAGTGCATCAGGGTTCTGGAGGTGGGAAGATAACCTGGGCAGGTGACATCTTCCGATTTTTATTGAATCATGTATTCAGGTCTTAGGCAATTACTGTTTCAAAAGTGATTCCACCTTTTTTTAGAAAAAAATAATGTTGGCTGGGCATGGTGGCTCACAGCTATAACCCCAGCACTTTGGAAAACTGAGGCAAGAGGATCACCTGAGCCCAGGAGTTGGAGACCAGCTTGGGCAACATAGTGAGACTGCTCCACTAAAAAAAAAAAACAGTCACATGTGGTAGTGTGCACCTGTAGTCCCAGCTACTCAGGAGACTGAGGCAGGAGCATCACTTGAGTCTGGGAGGTGAAACCATGATCACACCAGTGCACTCCAGCCTGGATGACATAGTGAGGTGGAGGAAAGGAGGGAGGGAGGGAGGGAGGGAGGGAGGAAGGAAGGAAGGAAGGAA
>NW_012113254.1:2777-3998 GCF_000951035.1 Colobus angolensis palliatus | reverse complement strand
AGGATTGCTTCAACCTGGAAGATCAAGACTGCAGTGAGCCCATGATTGCACCACTGCACTCCAGCCCAGGTGACAGAGCAAGACTCTGTCTCAGTCAATCAATAAGTGAGGCACATGCCCATCTTGCTTCCACTCTTGCTATGTGACGTCACTGCTCTCACGTCACCTTCCACTGAGAATGAAAGCTCCCTGAGGCTTCCTCAGAAGCCAAGCAGATGCCAGTGCCGTGCCTATACAGCCTGCAGAATTATGAGCGAATTAAGCCTCTTTTCTGTATAAATCACCCAGTCTTAGGTATGTCCTTATAGCAACACGAGAACAGCTGAACACAAGCACAAAACAAAGTCCTGGAGATAGAGAGAGAAGTGCAACAGGGTTCTGTCCTCACAGCTCACTCGTGCAAGGAGTCCCAGCAATAAATGTGGTGGATAATTTTCAAGTTTGGTTTGGGATTATCTCACCTTGTTTGAACCACAAAAGGTGAAACAATTTCAGATTGTAACTTGTTATGGTCATCCCAATGGTCAGGGTGCAGATAGAAAAGTTCAAGCCATTCCAAGGACTGTGCTGGTCAGCGTAAGGTATACAGAGATGCACTGAGGCCTGGCATGGATAAATAAAGATTGTATGCCTATGGAAAAATGTATGGGGCCATAAGAGACAAGCCATCTTTCCCCATCTGCTGTAACAGCCCTAGGGAGAAAAGCCCAGTGGGATCCTGTACTGGTCCATTTTCACACTGCTGATAAAGACATCCCCAAGACTGGGTAATTTATACAGAAAAAGAAGTTTAATGGACTCACAGTTCCACGTGGCCGGAGGCCTCACAATCATGGCAGAAGGCAAAAGCCACATCTTACATGGCGGCAGATAAGAGAGAGTCAGAATCAAGTGAAAGGGGAAACCCCTTACAAAATCATCAGATCTGGCCCAGCATGGTGGCTCACGCCTGTAATCCCAGCACTTTCAGATGCCAAGGCAGGTGGATCACCTGAGGTCAGGAGTTCGAAACCAGCCTGGGCAACATGGCGAAACCCATCTCTACCAAAACTACAAAAAATTAGCGGGGCGTGGTGGCAGGCACCTGTAATCCCAGCTATTGAGCGACTGAGGCAGGAGAATTGCTTAAACCTGGGAGGCAGAGGTTGCAGTGAGCCGAGATCATGCCACTGCAGTCCAGCCTGCATGACAGAGCAAGACTCTGTCTGTCTCAAAAAAAAA
>NW_012113254.1:0-315 GCF_000951035.1 Colobus angolensis palliatus | reverse complement strand
TGGGGCAGGAGCTGTCTGCCTGCGAGAATCCTAAGTGCAGCCACTGCCGGTCAACAACAGTAGTGAAGAACAGAAGTCCCCATGGCAGCTGCAATGCTAGGTCCTGCCCTGGGAGCAGAGAGCCCTGTTCTGAAGTAACCAACTCCTGGGAGATACTGAAATATTTTCCAGCCCCTGCATCCAAACCACCCGTTAAGCATGGTAGGCTGGGAGCAGGAAATTCCAGGCCAAAGACTCCTGGCTGCAGTGGGCACCGTGGGACTGAGAGAGAGGAGAAGGTTAAACCGCACCAGCTTTTTTTTTTTTTTTTTTTTT
>NW_012113253.1:9247389-9258750 GCF_000951035.1 Colobus angolensis palliatus | reverse complement strand
AGTGGGAGGGCAATAGGCGGGGCATGGGCGTGTCGGGGGCGTTCCGCAGGTGCGACCAGGTAAATCTTGGTCTCTTCAGATTGACGTCACCTGGTGCATGCCCAGTTGGTCTGCACCTTCCTGGGTCGCCGGCTCCATTTTCGCGCGCGCGGGAAAAGTTGGGAGGGGGGATGAAGAACCCGGAAGTGCACCATCTTGCCTCCGTTCATCCAAAAGTCGGGATGCAGGAACCCCGCCCGAGAGCCCCACGAGGGGGGGACTCTGTCGGCCTTCTTTGCCGGAGGCCGACAGACTTCTTCCCCACACCTTAGGTTACCAAAATAAACTTGCAGTTTTGCTCCTACACTTGCCTACCTGCTGGTTCTTTTGTGCTCGCTCGGCTGGTCTTAGAAAAACAAATCACCCGGTCTCACCTTTTTTAACTTTAAAATTATAAAACAGCCATGGGCTTCAAGGAGACTAAACTCCTTCCCATTACATGAGAATAAATCTTAATTAGACTGTGTCCAAATCTTAATAATTTCATTATCTTTGCAATAATTGGTTCAGATATGACAATATGATGTCATTCTAGCCAATAAGATGAAAAGAAAGGAAATAGAAAAGAACACAGCCTGCAAGGGGGCTAGAAGTATTCCAACACAACTTGGTTTTTGTGTGTGTGTTTTTGTTTTGAGACAGGGTTTGGCTCTGTTGCCCAAGCAGAAGTGCCTTGGTGCAATCTTGGTTCACTATAACCTCTATCTCTTGGGCTCAAGCCATCCTCCCACCTCAGCCCCTCCAGTAGCTGGGATTACAGGCCTGCACCACCATGCTCAGCTAATTTTTGTACTTTTTGAAGAGATGGGGTTTCACCATGTTGGCCAGGCTGGTCTCCAACTCCTGAGCTCAAGGTATCCTGCCTCAGCCTCCCAGAGTGCTGGGATTACAGGCGTGAGCCACTGGTCCCGGCCCCAACAGTCTTAAAGAATGTCAATGATTATTGCTGGCATGATCAGATGGTTATTCCAAGTGCAGCTGCTCTTCTAAATACATAATGGGGCAAAATACTACAGCCTCAGTCACTGGTATACAGCTTTGGAGCTAGGAAGTGTTTTTTCTACTTTCCAACAAGCAAAGTACACCAAAAGCACTTTGCTTCCAAGTGACAAAAACTGACAATGGTTGGAGCAGAGCATCCCAGTGGCAATGACTTGAGATTGTCACTTAGTTCCTTCTGGATCCCTGGACTTGCTCTGGTTTTTATCCACTCTGAGACCCTATTCGATAGCTTTTGCCTTGATTCTATGGCTACATCACAGCCCTCTAACAACTTTCTTTTTTTACTTAGAGTTCATTTCTGTTACTTGCAAGAACCCTGCTAGATACACCTACTTATTTTTTTAAACCACATATTTATTTCACAAAGTTTTTGTTTTGCATTCAGTTTTATAATATATTTATCAATTTTATGTTTTATGTGCTTACTTGATTTTGTTACATGTCAGCAGTTCTTTTCTACCACAACTTCCTCATTCTTAAATTCTTCAGTTTTGACAAATCTCTCAATGTAATAGAGCTCATCTTTTTTTTTTTTTTTGAGACGGAGTCTCGCTGTGTCACCCAGGCTGGAGTGTAGTGGCATGATCTCGGCTTACTGCAACCTCCGCCTCCCGGGTTCAAGCAATTCTCCTGCCTCAGCCTCCCGATTAGCTGGGATTACAGGCATGTGCCACCAAGCCTGGCTAACTTTTTTGTATTTTTAGTAGACACGGGGGTTTCACCATATTGGCCAGGCTGGTCTCGAACTCCTGACCTTGTGCTTCACCCACCTCGAACTCCCAAAGTGCTGGGATTACAGGCGTGAGCCACCACGCCCGGCCCTTAGAGCTCATCTTTAAGAAACTTTTCAGACAGAACACATAGATGGTCTAATTCTGAGACCTTTTATAACTGAGAATGCCATTCTTTTGACATCACACATGACAGCACTCCCACCCTGTTTCTATGGGTATTGCTTTATTTTTTTATGGTATTTGGTGTTGCTCAGAAGCCTGAGGCCAATCTGATATTTTTCCACTGAAAATAACCATTTTTCCATGTTCATATATTTGGACGTTTTCTCATATGTTTTGTTATTATATCTGCTTCCTTTGTTATTTTTATGTTCATAAGTTCTGCAAAGTTAGTCTGGACTCTTGCAGTTGCTAATGACAGAAAATCAACTTAAAATTGATCAGCATTCAATTGTGGACAAAAGAATTCATTGAAGTCAGTTTAAACAGAGAGATACTTACCAAAGTATATTAACTTGCTGCAGAATGGTTGGAAGACTTGTAGCAGGAGGCTGGACTTTTAGGAACTCCTGGAGCTACATTGAAATCTACCTCAGCAAAATTGCTGCTACCACTGCCGCTGCACCACTACTGACTTAAAGAACAGGCTGCCTTTAAGCCATGGTCAAGAAACCTGCCAGAGTAGGAAGTTACTGCTGTCACTGCTGGTTGCATAGAGCTAGGAACTGACTAGACATCGGAGCTTCTGACAGCTGCTGCAAAAGCACCAAAATGCCTCTGCCGCTGTGCTGCCAGGATAGTCTCCTCATAGGACCCATAACCCTCTTCCAAGTCTCATTCAGATGCATCTATTTGGTGGATGCTACATCCCATGCAGAAATCCTCACTGCAAAGGTGTGTGGGTAATGTAGACGTCTATCTTCCAGCCTCTGATGTACACAAAGTCTCGTTAGTATGGGGTTGGAGCAGTATTGAGTGAACCAGTTGACAGTGTCTGCCACACTGACTAGAATAAAAGGAAATTTGTTCATCCATGTCCCTGGGAAGGCCAAGGAACAGGCTGACTCTAGAAACAAATGGAAGCAAAAGTTCAAACCATGTCACCAGCATTCTTTCTCTCTTCCTGTTTTTCAGTTCTGATTTTATTCATTTAACTAACATTTATTAAGCACCTACTGTGTTCCAGACACTGTACTAAGTGCTGGGATGCCGCAGTGAACAAAACATACATAAGTCTTTGCCTGCCTTGGTCCTTACTTTCCTCTGGGTTAGCTTTGTTTTCTGGCAGATTATTTGAAAATGGCAGCGAAACTAGTTCCCAGTAGCTCCAAGCCTATAGGTTACTTAGTGCTTGAAATATCACAAGGAGAAAGGGTTTTCCTCCCCCAAAGCCATATAAATTCCACACAATACAAAGATTATAATTGATTTTATTATGTGATGCATCCAAGACCGATCAGGGTATTGAAGGGCCACCAGATGTGGAGAGACTGTTCCCAAACACAAACGGTGCTGTAACCACAAAGATAGAGTTGATGTCCATTTCATTCCTAAACTATTCAGGATCCTACACACATACACACACACACACACACACACACACACACACATTTCCATATACTTTAAAAAGTACCCCCCCATGACAATGCAAATATTTCTTCCACAAATGAAAACACACTCTCTTTCTCCCCAAAAGAAGAAATCTCAAAACTCATCTAGTCACCTTATTGTGCTCTAAAGTCCCAGAATTTTAGGTCTAGATATGACTCTTCACCATTTAATAACCCATGGATAAATTAAAAATATAGGCTGGGTACAGTGGTGAGTACCTGTAGTCCCAGCTACTCAGGAGGCTGAGGTGGGAGAATTGCTTGAAGCCAGGAGTTTGAGGTTGCAGCATGCTATGACTGCGTCTGTGAATAGCCACTATGCTCTGGCCTGAATATTCAGTTTTGCAATATATGAAGTAAATCAGGAGACCACAACAAAACCTCTTATTTGAAAACTGAGGGCCAATTTTCAGTGGCCACCACTCTATGGCATATACCTGTGCTGCTAAAAGAAAAAGTAAGGAGTCTGCCCTAGCAGTAGGCTGAATCTTGCACTGTAAACTCCATGAGCTAGTAACCAAAGTCAAAGATCTGCCAGGTCCTGATTTTTGAACCTGAACCCACAGCCCAACGGCTTTTTCTCTTTGCTGCAGACCTTGATGCTGTGCCCATATGCCTTGCTCTTGGTTTAACTGTATTGTTCCTGGCTGTGACCCAACACTCCAAGATCCAGTAGTCTTTCTCAGACCACATCCCAGTGGTTGTCTTTAGTAGCAGAATTACTCTCACCTTTGTGGTGCTGAGAAGTAACAGCAGGAGGTGTCTGGAGGAGGCCTGGGGGTCAAGCTTCTACCACAGCCAGTCTTTTTCCCTTTTTTTTTTTAAAACAAAATTGTTTTTTTGTTTGTTTTTACCTTTAAAAATATTTCTTCCTAATTATGTCCTTACTTAACCCCAGCCAGTTTTATCTTCTGCAATTTCCACCTGCCTGCCTTACCTCTCACTAACTTTAGCTCCAGGTTCAAGTAGGGAATAGTGTTCTTAGACTTCTCCAAATGCACACAATCAGCTGCTTCTTAGTGATCCTGCAGGTATCTCAGATATCTTGCTGGTTACAGACAGAAAGGGCCTCTCCATAGAGTTATATGTCATTCCCCTTCAGCATGCTGTTTATTCAGCATGCTGTTTAGGTTAAAGCTTTCTTGTTTAAAAAAAACAGTTTTATAGAGATATAATTTCCATGCCATACAATTCACTCATTTAAAGTGTAAAGTTCAATGGCTTTTTAATATCTTAGTTCAATGACTTTTTAATATCTTCACACAGTTGTGCATTCCTCACCATAATCCATTTTGGAACATTTTTATCACTCCAAAGAAACCTAGCACTCACCTCTCAATACCCTCATCCCTCCCAGTCCCTGGCAACTACTAATCAACTTTTTTTTTTCTTTTTTTTTGAGACAGACTTTCGCTCTTGTTGTCCAGGCTGGAGTGCGATGGCGCCTTCTCAGCGCTCCCTGCAACCTCTACTTCTTGGGTTCAAGCGATTCTCCCACCTCAACCTCCCAAGTTGCTGGGATTACAGGTATGCACCACCATGCCTGGCTAATTTTGTATTTTTAGTAAAGATGGGGCTTCTCCATGTTGGTAAGGCTGGTCTCGAACTCCTGACCTCAGGTGATCCGCCCACCTTGGCCTCCCAAAGTGCTGGGATTACAGGCGTGTACCACCGTGCCCAGCCTAATCTATTTTCCGTCTCTACAGATTTACCTACTATGGACATTTCATATAAATGGAATCAGATAAAATGTGGTGCTTTGTGACTGGCTTCTTTCATTTAACATAACATTGTCAAGATTCATCCTTGTGGTAGCCTATATCAGAACTTCTCCTTTTATTGCTGGATAATATTCCTTTGTGTGGATGTATTACATTTTCCTTATCCATTCATTAGTTGGTGGACATTTGGTTGTTTCTTACTCTTGGCTATTATGATAATATTGCTATAAACATTCATGTACAAGTTTTGATGTGGACATGTGTTTGCATTTCTTTTGGAATACCTAGGAGTGGACTTGCTGAGCCATATGCCAATAGTATGTTTAACTGCTTGATGAAGGCTGTAATTTTCTTGAAATTATTAAAAGCATAAAAAATCATCAACTTATTCCAATATCTGGGTATTTTCTTTTTTTCTTTCTTTTTTTTTTTTTTTTTAAGACAGAGTCTCACTCTGTTGCCCAGGCTGGAGTGCAGTGGCCTGATCTCAGCTCACTGCAAGCTCCGCCTCCCGGGTTCACGCCATTCTCCTGCCTCAGCCTCCCGAGTAGCTGGGACTACAGGCGACTGCCACTGCACCCGGCTAGTTTTTTGTATTTTTTTTTTCAGTAGAGACAGGGTTTCACCGTGTTCGCCAGGATGGTCTCGATCTCCTGACCTTGTGATCCGCCCGTCTCAGCCTCCCAAAGTGCTGGGATTACAGGCTTGAGCTACTGCGCCCGGCCTATCTGGGTATTTTCTACAAGTCACTAAAGCACTAGCCATAGAAGGCACATGATCAGATTTCCCAAATATAACATGTGTGGTTACCGTATAATCCAAGTGTTCAGTTCTTAGATGGGGACAGAAGAATCCTCATTCCCACTTACATACCTCAACTCACCCAGTTCTTCATGTTAGGGCCTAAGACTTGCTGTACTCCACTTCTAGTTACCAATATTTATCTTATGATTGCAAGTAAACCCATTAGGTTTCACATAACTGGGAAGTTTGGGAGACCTGACTTCAGATACAGCTGGATGCAAGGGTTCAAACTGAACAGAGACAGATGCCAGCTTTCTACTTTTCAGCAATCCTTTTTCTGCTTTGGCTTAATTCTCAGGTGAGCTTGCTCTGCTTGACAACAAAAGTGCTCTTAGAAGCTCATAATTTCGGATACCAAAAGAGATCCGTATCAATCGCTTCATAAATTGCTAAGTGGCCCTCCTTGGAGGTGGGGGTGGGGATTATTTTCACTCCTTGCTCAATTTCCAGGTCCAAAGGAATAGGGTGGTCAGCCTGGGTTACAGGCCCGTTCCTGTGGCAGGAATCGGGAGGTCAAATGATTGCTATCCACACTAGGTATGGGATGAGAGGTTACTGAAAGGAAAATATGCCTGCAAAACAGAAAAGAAACAACTGTTCAACACTTTCTGTATCTATTATTCAATCACAAAATTTTCATTTTTATCTCTTTATCACTTTTATGTGTGTCCTATGAAATGTTTCTCAAATTTGCCCTATACATCATTTATTCAGTTTTCTGCAAGGTGAAGTCTATAATTCACCTTCTGCACTTTGGTTTCTGTATAGATTTTTAAAAATGATTTATGTATTTATTAAATTAATTTTTTTAGAGATGGAGTCTGTCTATGTTGCCCAGGCTATAGTGCAGTGGCTATTCACAGGGACAATCATAGCACACTACAGCTTTGAACTCCTGGACTCAAGCAATCCTCCTTCCTCAGCTTCCTAAGTTGACTACAGTCAACATGCCACTACACTTGTATTTAAATGTTTTCTATGAATCTTCTCTGCTCTGGGTATTAGGCTAGGACAAGGACCCTGTCTTCAGAGAGATTACTCTCTAATGGAGGAGGAAGCCAAGAAGCAGAAAATTACAATAAGATAATATGATTAAGGTAAGCTCAGGGGGCTTACAAGTGCACAGCACAGGCATCCAATCCAGCTTGGGGGCAGTCAGAGGTTTCCTAAAGAAGGTGACATCTTTCAAGAATGAGTATTGATTACACAGGGAACGGGGGCCAAAGAAGGAAGGGAATTTCAGGTCATGGAGCAGTATGTACGAAGACATGAAGATGTGAAAGGGCTTGTCCTGAAAGAGGAACACCAGTGATTTCAGTGTGACTGCGACATGTAGTGCATGGTGGGCAGCAAGAATGAGGCTGGTGAGGAGCACAGGGGCCAGGTCATCAATCACACTGCACCTGTGTGCTTGGGGGTTCAGAGTTTAACCTGGGGCAGTGGAAGGGTTTAAACAGGAGAGTGTCATGATCAGAGCCGCATTTTAGAAAGGCAATTCTAGGGCCCTTCAGAATCAAGAAGATTGTTCGAGAGGTTACTGCAGCCACAATGGTGAGAGACAGTGAGGGCCTCAATTATGAAAGTGTGGCAGGTATGTGACCTTCACATGCCCAGCTCCTTCTTGTGATTAAGACAGAAGCTCAGCTGACATCTCCTTGGAGATTTTCTCTGCACTCCTAGAAAGTGATCTTCATATGGCTAAAGCCTCCTCACCTTTGAGCTCAGCTGTCACATCTCAAAGAGGCCTTCACCATTCTAAGGAAGCAACACCCCAACCATCAGCCCTGACTCAAGTATAATTTTCGTGAGAACAGGGACTTATCTATCTTACTGTTCTCTGTACTCCAGAGCCCAGAGTAGGAGCTTAAGAGCATGTGTTTAGTGGATGAATGTCAAATGAACTGAAGCTATTCTCATCTTCAGGCAATGTGTGGAAGTTCGTCAAGCCCACACTAGTATAGAGAAAGGCTCTTGTGGCAAGGTCATGGTTGAAAAGACAGAGGTTGCAGAGTCAGAGGGGCCTTCAGATATGACCATTCTCTGAGCCTCTTATCTTGTCTTCTGTGTTACTACAGCTCTATTGGCCTGAAGCGTGTTCATTAGTTCCTTAATGTAATCAACAATTAGCTCTAAGGAGTATGAAACTGCATTTTTTGTCAGAAACTATCTTCCCCAACTACACGGAAAAATCCATTTTTAGAATGAAGTAACATGAGGTTAAAAAAAAAAAAGAAGAAGAAGAAGAGAAGGAGAAGACAGAGAAGGATAAGGAAAGGAGGGTGAGGAGGAATAGAAAAAGGAGGGGTTGAGCATGGTAGCTCATGCCTATAATCCCAGCACTGTGGAAGGTAGAGGCAGGAGAATCGCTTGAGGCCAGGAGTTTGAGAACAACCTAGTCCACATATCAGGCTTTTAAATTTTTTTTGTAGATACTTTGTCTTTACAAAAACTTTTTTTAAAAAAAACAGTCAGGCATGGTGATGCAAACCTGTAGTTCTAGCTACTCAAGAGGCTAAGGTGCGAGGATCTCTTGAGCCCAGTGGTTCGAGGCTATAGTGAGCTATGATTGTATCACTGTACTCCAGTCTTGGAAACAGAGTGAAATCTGCTCTTAAATATAAACAAACAAATGAAAAAGAAAAAGGAAGAAGAAGGCAGAGCCAAGAGACAGAAAGACAAGAGAATGATGTATAGCATTCAACTACATCTCTTAGACTTTGCAATTCTATGAACTAACAAGTTGCCTTTGGAGCTAAGGTAATTTTTTTTTTTTTTTTTTTTGGAGTTTCTCTCTTGTTGCCCAGGCTGGAGTGCAATGGGGTGATCTCAGCTCACTGCAACCTCCGCCTCCCGGGTTCAAGCAATTCTCCTGTCTCAGCCTCCCGAGTAGCTGGGATTACAGGTGCCCGCCACCATGCCTTGCTACTTTTTGTATTTTAGTAGAGGTGGGGTTTCACCATGTTGGCCAGGTTGGTCTCAAATTCCTGACCCCAGGTGATCCACCCACCCCGGCCTCCCAAAGTGCTGGGATTACAGGTGTGAGCCACGGCGCCCAGCCTGGAACTAAGCTAATTTATATTGGCTTTGGGGATTTTCAAGTAAAAATGCCCTGAAACAGTTAATAACAAATCAAATAATCAATCTATCCCTACACCTATATATTAATATGTTCTTCAAGGATATAGTTGACAATTCACTCTTCTGATTTAATTTCCTTTATCTTTTCTACTCTCATCTTTTCCTTGAGATTTAAAAAAAAAAGCTAGAGGGTGGAAAAAACTTTGCAGGGGCAATTCTCACAGTTTATTTTTGTGTTTCTTTCAAATCTCCTTACATGTTTATGTAAGATACTACTGTGGGTCTCATGTTATCCACAGAATCTTAAAAGGGATTATTAGCATAGCTGTGCTTTCTCCCTTTAAAATAAATTCCATGTTACTTGGAATTTGTATTCCTCAAGGGACCATTTTTTCCAGATACACATCATACTTAATATTCTAATCAAATGTGTGATTAAAAATATTTTCCATTTTACTTCTTTTATTTATTTAATGGATTCATGTTACCCATTCTTTTTGGAAGAGAATTAATTTGGAATAAAAGCTCAGCTTTTATATTCCAAAATATGAAAAAATAATTTCTTCTTTCTGGGACACATAAAATGTCAGTCTAATTGTCCATTGTTTGGTATAGTCATGTGTAGTTCTAAGGAATATGAAATTATATACATTAATATTAAATTAATTTTTCCTAGGATATCTGTCTCATACTTAAAAGAGTTTGGTATAGGGTATGACTTGAGCAGGTTGTATAGATCTTT
Source organism: Colobus angolensis palliatus (assembly GCF_000951035.1). Taxonomy (NCBI): domain Eukaryota; kingdom Metazoa; phylum Chordata; class Mammalia; order Primates; family Cercopithecidae; genus Colobus; species Colobus angolensis. Next base: position 9,249,020 of record NW_012113253.1, on the reverse strand, counting down.
TTAGGGCTCTCACATTATTTCAATTATCACTGTTTCATTCCCTAATATTGTCAGATAGTCCTACATATCTGTATCTTTGAGTCTCATGGCACCAAGCTCAGGAGTGGTTCCTGCCTTCAACACAGTTCAGAAAAGGTCTTGGGTTGAGGCAGAAGTTGGTTCAGTACCAGGGAGTGAGCTCTGTTCTTACTGCTGGTCTCTGGTCTGTCTGCCTAAGCCTTGGTCTGTGTTTTCTTCTATTGCTGTTTTCCCTCCCCTGCTTTGCACACCTCCTAGTTCTTACTTTCCCTCTGGGTCTAGTCTCCCATTGGCTCTATTTTATGGCTGGTCTTGACTTCTCTGCTAATGCACATTCTGACTTCTATTGCTCCATGGGTTGCTGACCCCTGGCTGCTTTTTAATCCTTCCAGGTATTGCATCTAGCCACACTCATTTGTGCTCCACAATCCTAGTGCTGATTCATCACATCTGCCAATACTTAGAGATAATGAAGTGGGGAAGCTCAGACAGAATCAGGAACCAAAAGAAAGATACAAACTACTGAAACTGACTCAAGAAGAAATAGAAAGTCTGAATAGAACTACATGTGAGAAGGATGAATTAGGAATTAGTAATGAATAATCAATTTGTAATTTTTTGTAACACTCATAAAGAAAGACCCAGGCCCAGATGTCATCCCCACTGAATTCTACCAAACATTCCATGAGGAATACCAATTTTTCACAAACTCTTCCAAAAACAGAAGAGACAGGAACACTTCCCAAATCATTCTGTGAGGTCAATATTACCTAGATGTCAAAATCACACCAACATACCACAAGAAAACTGTAGACCAATATCTCTTATGAATATTAATGTAGCTAGGCAAGAAAAAGAAATAAAAGGCATTGAGATTGGAAAGGAAGAAGTAAAACTATAGTTATTTATTTATTTATTTTTGAGATGGAGTCTTGTTCTGTCACCCAGGCTGGAGTGCAATGGCGTGATCTCAGCTCACTGCAACCTCTGCTTCCCAGGTTCAAGTGATTCTCCTGCCTCAGCCTCCTAAGTAGCTGGGATTATAGGTGCCCACCACAACATCCAGCTAATTTTTATATTTTTAATAGAGATGAGATTTCACCATGTTGCCCAGGCTGATCTCAAACTCCTGACCTCAAGTGATCCACCCAACTCTGCCTCCCAAAGTGCTGAGATTACAGGCATGAGCCACCATGCCAGGCCTAAAACTATTTTTAAAGATGATATAATCTTGTATACAGAAAAACCTTAGAAATCCACTAAAAAATTACAGTTAACAAATGAATTCAGCAATGCTGCAGGATACAAGATTAATATACAAAAATTAATTGTATTTTTATATACTTGCAATGATCATTTAAAAATAAAATTATAAAAACACTCATTTACAATACATTTAACAAAAGAGCACAAAACTTATACTCTGGAAACTAAAAACATTCTGTAAAGAAATTAAAGAAGATCTAAATAAATGAAAAAATGTCCCATGTTCATGGATCAAAAGACTTAACATTGTTAACATGTTAATACTCTCCAAAGCTGGGCACAGAGGCTTACACCTGTAATCCTAGCACTTTAGGAGGCCGAGGTGGGCAGATCACTTTGAGGTCAAG
>NW_012113253.1:9233684-9244089 GCF_000951035.1 Colobus angolensis palliatus | reverse complement strand
TAGAGCATATATAGTATATATAAATATATATAGTATATAGTATATATATGTAACTCCTGACCTCGTGATCCACCCACCTTGACCTCCCAAAGTGCTAGGATTACAGGCATGAGTCGCTGCGCCCATCCAGTAATTTTTTTTAAACGCTCTCCTGTACCTGTGTCTTATGTTTAGCCAAAAAAGGTTGAAAATTGAGTTTCTAGACTTAACCATTATTTTTCCTGTCTGAAGGGATAGTGGGAGGGGTCAGGCCTCTAAAAGGGACATATGTGGGCCAGGCACAGTGGCTCATACCTGTAATCCCTGTACTTTGGGAGGCCGAGGCAGGTGGATCAAAAGGTCAAGCAATCAAGACCATCCTGGCCAACATGGTGAAACCTTGCCTCTACAAAAAATACAAAAATTAGCTGGACGTGGTGGTGCATGCCTGTAGTCCCAGCTACTCGGGAGGCTGAGGCAGGAGAATTGCTTGAACCTGGGAAGTGGAGGTTGCAGTGAGCCGAGATCACGCAACTGCACTCCAGCCTGGAGACAGAGCAAGACAGCAAGACTCTATCTAAAAAAAAAAAAAAAAAAAAAAAAGGAGATCTCTGCACATTGGCAGCAATGTGAATGAATAAAAGGATTAAGGATTACTGAATATTTGTCAGTTAAAGGACAGCCAACTCAGTGTCTATAAGAATAAATCACTCTTGACTATTCTTTCAGAAGGAAAACAAATTTACAGAGAAAAGGGAGAAACAATGAATTTATTTGATTTTTGGAAAAATCTTTGAAAAATTTTCACACAAATAGCTATTCCTTAGTTGAGTTAGCCTAGGGTTTCACTATGAGAAAAGAATTAACATCAAGGTAGTAGGCAGAGACCTTATTAAATGGAGAAGTGTAAATTGTGATATTTCCTGAGGAAGCAATTCTGGTCAGTCCAATTTAATGGTTTATTATGTTTTGGAAAAGACAGTAAATTCTCTACATTTGAAAATGATACTACATTTTTATAGGGAGTGAGATGTCAAAATGACAAGGATAAACTATGCAAAGCAAAAACAGCAGACAATTTTGGCCTATATATAAGTTAACAAGCACATTAGTGGGAAAATCATCCAAGCTCTAGTTATACATGGATTTGATTGCTGAGTCACAATGGGGCACAGGAATCTAGGCGTCACTGAGGCTGCTTTTTAAAGATACCCCAATGTGCTGTTGACATTAAAAAAATCAGCACAAAGTTATTGGAAACAAGACAACTGACATTGTTGATTTTCCTATTAATGAACAACACGGCTGTCATGACTCCTCTCAGCACATTTGGCTCTGAGACCTAGAAGCATGAGTAGAAGGAGCTGGCCATGCAGGGGCATGCTTTTCTACCCTGTGCAATCATATCACACAGCATGACCATGCTTATGTATAAGGACAGAATGTAGGTTGGCCACATCACTGGTAAGAACCCAGACAGCATTTCTTGGGCTCTGATAGGCACCAGAAAATGGAAGGATGTTTATTGAGAAGTTACAATATGAAAGGCACTCTGCTGGGTTTAGGAAGGATATATAGATAAATTAGACAGTGTGCTTGTGTACTTGAACTCCAAGCCTACTTAGAGAAATAAAACTATTGCAATATGGAGGAGTTGGTAATTATGCTATCTGAGAGGTATGGTTGTGGGTGTTCAGAGGAAAGGGAAACCAAATTCTGTCATTTATTTGTTCATGTTAGTTCAACTAACATGTGTTAAGTACCAATATTCATTCATGTATTAATCAACATTTATTTACTACTATGTGCCAGCCACTTTTCTAGGTGCTGGGATGTAGCAGTGAACAAGACAAGGTCCCTGTTCTCATGAAGTTAAGACAAATTTTTTTAAAGGATCAAAATAGACATGATAACATCAAATAGATAAGTGCTATGAAGAAAACAAAACAAATGGATGTGATGGAGTGGCTGGAGGTTGCTGGTTTCTTTATATGGAATCAGAACAAGTCTCCCAGAGAGGTGACATCTGATACCTGTTGATTAGAAGAAGCCTGCTGTGGGAAGATGCTCAGGAAGAGCTTTCTAGGCAGAAGGAACAGCAAGTGTGAAGGCCCGAAGGTGGGAAGGAGCTTGGTGTGCTTGAAAAGCAGAAGAAAGACCAGTTATTGCTCAGCAAGCCTGGAGAAGCCAGACAGACAAGGCTGGAAGAAGACCTCGTTCTTCCTTTTGTGGATCCCTCAACCCTCACAGCCCAACAGAAAAAAGAGAACATGTCAGTAAGTACGTGATAACGTGCAGATTGCACAGATTTACAAGGGAGATCAATTTTATTTTAAATGTGAAACAGGAGTGAAAGATCATAAGTTATGAATTATATTTTCAGAAAGAACTAGGAGTATAATGCTGAGAAAGAGGGACTACGGACACTACGGACCAGCATATGACAAACACACAAAAATCCGGACATGGGGTGAATGCGGTGGCTCATGCCTGTCATCCCAACAGTTTAGGAGGCCAAAGTGGGCAGATACCTTGAGTCCAGGAGTTCAAGACCAGCTTGAGCAACATGGTGAAACCCCGTCCCTACAATAAAATAAAATAAAATAAAATAAAAAATTAGCCAGGCATGGTGGTGCATGCCTGTAGTCCTGGCTACTGGGGAGACTGAGATGGGAGGATCACTTGAACCCAGGAGGTGGAGATTGCAGTGAGCCAAGATCACACCATTGCACTCCAGCCTGGGGGACAGAGCAAGACTCTATCCCAAAAGAAAAAGAAAAAAATCTGGACACCAGGCTAAGAATAAGCTGTACTGTGGGAGCAGAGGCAGCTGCAAGAGCGGGCAAAGAGGGTATTGTCCAGGGCTGGGACAGGGGCTGCAAGGCTAAGCTCCTTACACTGCAGGGTTTGAATGACCCCTGAAAGATCAGTCAAATCCACCTCCTTTTCCACCAGAAACTTCTCAGGACTCACTCTGGGGAAGTGAAACACTTTACATGTCACGCCCTGCAATGTATTATTAGGGCTTCATTTCTTTGGATTTTTTTTAAATTTATTTTGAGACAGAGTCTTGCTCTGTCACCTAGGCTGTGGTGCAGTGGTGCTATCTCGGCTCACTGCAGTCTCTGCCTCCCAGGTTCTCTGCCTCCCAGGTTCAAGCAATTCTCCTGCCTCAGGCTCCCGAGTAGCTGGGACTACAGGTGCACACCACTATACCCAGCTAATTTTTTGTATTTTAGTAGAGATGGGGTTTCACAGTGTTGCCCAGGCTGGTCTCGAACTCCTGAACTCAGGCAATCCGCCCACCTTGGCCTCCCAAAGTGCTAGGATTACAGGCATGAGCCACCACGTCAGGCCCCATTTATTTGGATATTTAGTCTTCAAGAGGTCTCTGTTACAAGAGAATGGCAGCACCTTGGTATGAACTTTATATATGATTGTAGTCCTTCCGTCTTTATAACAAGGCAAGAGATAGTAATGAGGCACTTGCAGTTTTTGAAGCAGAACAGAGTAAAGAGATTGTTTTAAGGAGGCAGCATTCACAGCCTTGTGAGCCAGGTACACTGTTCATGGACTTGCCTCATTGTGGAACCTAGAGAAAATTTATTATTTGAAGTCCCAGTTTCCTCATCTGAAAGAATGTCAGCCTGAGAGACTTGTTACAGAGATTTAATTGGGTAATTTAAATGAAAGTGCCTGCCAGATTCAGTAAATGTTCAGTGGTCATTTTTCCCACTCAAGCCTGTGGCCCCAATTCACCCAAATCCTGGAGGCCCACTCTGGATGGGGAATAGGGAGTCCACAGACCCTAAAGAGAAAGGGCAGAAAGAAGGTGAGGCCATTAGGAGAAGCTGGTACTACTTACGAGGCAATGAATTGAGGAAAGATGTGTGAAAAATGAAATTTAGCCTCATTCCAAAAAGGATTCTGAGAAGAGAAACTCTGGAACTTCTGGAGTAATGCATTTTCTCCCTTCTTAATGCAGAAAGCTAATACATACATTGTTTTCCAGGGTGTTAACATATAATAGGGCTAAAATCATTTATTTCCAGGATTTTGATAACAAAATCCAAACATAAGAACTAGCAACCCACTTGCCAGAATTTAAACCAAGTTAAGCTCAAATCAATGCACAGTATATCCAACAAGGGAAAACATTTTTTAACACTGCCTGACCTGGGATTCCAGCAAACAATCTTCAGCTATGTAAATTCATAGGCCCTTTTAATACCATGTTAATCTAGGTTCACATCAATTGTTTCTTGCCAGGAAAATGGGTTTTTCATTTGGAGATGGCTCAATGCCAGACCGAACAGGGCTTTTTAAAGACATTGGAACTCTCAAATGTCACCAGTCACAGTCAATGCAATTTCAAGCTCATGCGATTTTAGTTAATGCAATCATTTGAAGAACTGAGAAGGCAGAAAGGAGGATGCTGGTATCAGAGGGATTGCAAAATCTATTGAAATGGCATCTACTGAAGAAGGAATCAGGTGACCTATGTGAGGCTCTTAGTTCTATTAATAAACCAAGGTAGGACTTAATTGGATGAAGTGACAAATGTCTAGTATTTTTCATTCTTAATGTACACACAACAGGTTCAAACCAGCCTAGCAGAGATTCAGGCACTCACTCGGTGGATTGGCCAATTTAGTCTGAGGCAAGGAGGCACTCCCAAACATACCAGACTCCTTGGAAATATGTTAAGTGGTATTGATGATGGCCAGGGCTGCCAAGGCTGTCAAATGTGTTTAAAAGTGAGTGGAGCCCAAGCCTGCTGCCCTCTGGGTGGAGACATGGTTGATTTCAGGAGGATATGGTTCCTTTTTTATAGTGTGAGCAGGAGGCCCCTAGCCAAGGATCTTACCTGACACAGACAACATCAATATAATATGAAGTATGCTAGAGATGCAGCTCTTGTCTTTGTGAAAATGGTGAGAATGGTGTTATTGGTATGAGCAGCATTTGCCTTCTTGTTTTATTTTCTCTGTTTAATTTCCTTTTAGGAAGGGCAGTACAACATTAAGCTGAAGGCAGACTATCAGCTAGATTCCCTGGGTTTCAACACTGGCTCTTCCACTGGCTAAATGAGTGATATTAGGCAAGTCACTTTACCTCCATGTACCTCAGTTTCCCCATATATAATAGTGATAACAGTAGCATCTACCCCAAAGATTTACTTTGAGGAATTCATAAACACACACACACACACACATACACACCACACGAACTGTTTAGAGCATGCCTAGCATGTGGTAATTAATAAAGTTGGTTATTATATTTCTGTGTGGTTGATTAAAAAAATACATATTTGCTATAAAACAACCAGTATACAAAAAATTTTTAAATGAAAACAACCCATTACCATCCATATGCTCACTATCCACAGGCAATGGAAACATTTTGGGAAAGAAATACAAGGTAGAAACAACCATTTAACTATGTAATATTTATTCTTTCCTTCTTCCTTATTAACCACATCTTGATTTTGTTGTGGGTAGCAAACTATATTTGCTACCCAGCCTTCCTTGCAAATAAGATCATACATGTGACTAATTTATGGTAAATGGAGGTTGTTGGGTGGGGCTTCTAGGAGAGCTCATTAAAAAAAGTCTAAATTAGCTGGATTTTATTCCATTTTGTCATCAATCTTCCTCCTTCCTGCTGTCTAAAACATGGGAGTGATGGCTGAAGTTTCAGCAATCAACTTGTAAAGCTGAGTATAAAAAGCACACCATGGGAATGGTGGAATAAAAAACTAGAATAAGACTGAGCCTCTAAGGACATTATAGAACAGCTATACTCACCAGGAACTGCTGTCTTCTGGATCTTTCATTTGGTGAGAGGAAATTTCTTCTTTTTGAAGCCACTAACTATTGGAAATGTCTGTTTTCATATAACTAAACTAGATTCTTGAGTACTTCCATTGTCTCTACCTTGTATTAAATCCTCTGTTTCCTGAATCTCCTGGTTTTCTTTTCCTTGGTTGATTCCCCTGTGTTGGTGGAGCATATCCCAGGTAACTTCATGAGAAAGGTACATCACATGCAAACTGTTTGAGATTTAAGAATTTAGGTAAAATACTTGTTTATCTGCTACATCAAAGGTCAGAATAACAGTCACTTAAATAAGATAGAAGTTTATATATGTCACATAACACTCTGAACATAAGGGCCCAAGGCTAATACGGTAAACGCTGGCTACTCTATTACTATTTGCATCTTCAACAAGCAGCTTTTTGTGGTCCATATCGGCTGCTTCCGCTCCTTCTATTACAGCTACATTTCAGTCGGAAAGAAAGAAGAGGTAGAAAAAGCAATCTCCTTTCTCTTTAGGACATGGGCCAGAAGTTGCACATATCATTTCAACTCTCATCCCACTTTACAGAACCTAGTCACATGGTCACACCTAGATGCCAGGAAGGATCAGAAATACAGTCTTTTGCAGGGCAACCAATAGAAGCCATACAGCATTTATTACTACAGAAGAAGAGGCCAGGCGTGGTGGCTCACACCTGTAATCCCAGTGATTTAGAAAGCCAAAGTGGGAGGACCACTTGAGACCAGGAGTTCAAGACCAAACAGGGCAACATAGCAAGACCCTGTCTCTACAAAAAGTTTCCTAACAATTAGGTGGCTGTTGCAGACCCAGTTTGAAACCAGGTTAATTTTGCCAGAGCTTTTGTTCCTTCCCCTATACCTCTCAGCCTCCCGAGCAATCTGAAATGGCCTTGCTATGCCATATAGTTTACTATTTTTTTTTTTTTAAAGACAAGGTCTTACTCTGTTGCCCAGGCTAGAGTGCAATGGCATGATCTCACTGCAGCCTCAACCTCCTGGGCTTAAGCAATCCTCCTGCCTCAGCCTCCCAAGTAGGTAGAACTACAGGTGTTCACCACCAAAACCAGCTAATCTTTAAAAAAATTTTTAGAGATGATGTCTTGCTGTGTTGCCCAGGCTGGTCTTTGTTCTCCCACCTTAGCCCCCCAAAGCACTAGGATTATGGGCATGAACCACCATGTCCAGCCTAGTTTGGTATTTTTAAAGCACAGGTCATTTCTCAGGGGCACTCTCTAATAGAGTTATATGATGTGCCTTTAAAATAGCAGTAGGCCAATGCCACTGGCTATAGAGTATCATTATGGACATCAAAGTCCATCAAAGTCTATATTACCTTGCAACACAGTGGAGTATCAAAGCCCCGTTAGTGCCCTGCAGTGATCATTGTGTGAAATAGCCCACTAGGTTTTCTGCAAGGCCTGTCGCCTGTCCACAGGACAACACACGGGGCTGCCCCAGACTGTTTCTTCCTCCTGGCCACACAGTCCTGTAGGATGGAGTGGGCAGAGGCTCTGCAAGCAACATTCCCGGGATGCAGGACCATGTGCCCGTTTGCTGTGTGTTGCTGCCTGCACACTGTGGCTGCTGCTTTCTGCTGTATCTATACCCTATAGTCTTTAGACCATGATGCTCAGATCTCTCAGGCATGTTGCTGACGGAGCAGAAATTCCAAATTTTGTTAAGTTCTCAAAGCACTTACTGTTGAGAGAGTATCTGTGTCTAGGTTTTGAATTCCACCTATTTGGAAGCTGCAAACTGAGTGTTCATTTTGCAGGATCAGTAGTGGCCTTACATCATCAACAACAAACATTTGCTGAAAGCCTCTTATGTCTAGAGCTGTGGGCAGCTACCTTTGTGGTGTAATTGGATCTCCTCTAGAATCAGGCTTTCACCCTGTGACTGCTGAATGTAGTCTAGGAGGTTATGAATCCCTCAACCCAGGTGAACAGAGACATTAATTGACCCATGACTAACCAGCTTTTGACAAGATGCTTCCCTGTGGCAAGATGTGGGGCTGCTAAATTTCACTGAGACACGGGTAGTCCAAGGCACAAGCACTCTGGGGTGGTGAGGCATTGCAGCAGGAAGAATACAAGGTGAGTAGAAAAGCTGGAAAGAGTTTGTTCAATATGTACCATGTGTCAGACATTATGTATATATTAGCTGGTGTAAGTCAGGCTCCCCAGAAAACAGATTCTGAAATGGAGGTTTGAATGTAGAGGTTCACTGGGAAGTGATCTCAGCACCAATGCCTGAGAGGACTGAAGTAAACAGGATAGGACAGAGGAAAGAGTGGAAGAATAGCACAGTTGCAATAGAGGTTTCAACCAATCCTCCTACCAGAAGCTGCTAGAACTGGGGTGGTCCTTCAGAGGTATCCTAAGTTGAAGTAAGGGAGTGGGCCTTCTTGCTCTTACCACACACAGTTGATAAGTCACCAGATGCCAGATGCCCCTGGGGAGGGGCATAATTTTGGACTCAATACCTTCAGCTAAAGGCAATTTCTGGAAGAGGCTCAGTTGTGAACTCTTAACAGGTAAATCTCTTGGCAGGAGGGAAAGGAGAGGAAGAGTGCCTTGATCCTGAAAGGGTGATCTGGGCAGCACACCACAACATCCACTACATTATATTATTTCATCCACAGGACAATCCTATGAAGTTATCATTATAATTGCCATTTTAAAATGGGGAAATTGGCTCGGCACAGGGGCTCATGTCTGTAATCCTAGCAATTTGGGAGGCTGGGTGAGTAGATTGCTTGAGCCCAGGAGTTGGAGAACAGCCTGGGCAACATGGTGAAACCCTGCCTCTACAAAAAAATACAAAACTTAGTTGGGCGTGTTGGCGCACGCCTGTAGTCCCAGCTACGGCAGGCTGGGGTGAGAGGATCACTTGAGCCTGGGAGGCGGAGGTTCCAGTGAGCCGAGATTGCACCACGGCACTCCAGTCTGGGTGATAGGAGTGAAATTCTGCCTCGAAAAAATAAATTTTTTTAAAAAGGGGGAAACTGAGGCTCAGGAAGTTTATCTAACTTGTCTACGCTCACATTAACTGGGCTAGATTGACTAAAACATCCATATGCTTTCTACTACACTACCCTGCCTCAGAAAAGAAAAAACAAAGCAGGGAGGGCATGGAAAAACGCTGGAGACAGCGTCACCCACTGCACAATTTTGTCCGAAATGGATCAGAAGGTGCAGATTACAAAGTGGTTATGAGCACAGTCTCTGGAGCTACCCTAACTGGTTTGTATCTCAGCTTCATTGCTTACCAACCTTCGGCAAGAATTTAACCTCTCCATGCCCCAGTTTTCTCATTTGTGAAATGGAGATGATAATAGTACGTGCCTCACAGGGTTATTACAAAGCTTAAATGAAAGAATACATGCAGCACATGCCAGGGCCTAGGACAGTGCCAGGCCTATAATAAGCCCCTGGTAAACTTTAGCTACTATTATAACATTCCCATTTATGGTAACTCTTTTGACAGTACAGAAAATACTCTCTTTAGGGGTTCTGCTGAGACTTGCCTACCATTTTAAAGAATGATGCCTGTCCCTGAGCACCACACACAGCCTCATCACCAGTGAAAGCTCTGGATGTTCCATAGATCTGAATAACTTAAAAAATCCAGCTTTTAGATGGTCAGGGTGACTCCTGAAATATGAAAGGGAACAAGTACCAACCACACCTACACCTCCAAAGTATAATCCTGGAGGCAGAATAATAAAAGAAAACTGTAAAAAACAGCTCTTTATTGTCTGCCAAACAAAATACCTTTTATTGAAGTCAACTTTTTAGAAATCTTGGACAGTGCATGAGTGGAAGCTATTCAGTTCTCAAAGAAGTTTCAGTTGAGTTTTGTAATCCAAATCCCACAGCCTGGGGAGAAAGATCATTAACCTTACTGCTGCAATTTCACCGCCACTTCCTCTGGATAGCAAAGCTCAGGGAGTTAAATCCTCAGTGCATGTTTCTTAGGTATGTAGCCCATTTGTGACTGTATATCCCCCAGCCCCACTGGAGCCACTCAGTGGGTTCTGCCACAGCTCAGTTCTGCCTACCATGTAGCCATGTGATAAAAGGACCTGAAAATTTAAATCAATCACTCCTTTAAAAAATAACTTTTAAGAAGAAAATCATTTAACCAAGCATAGTGGGTTAAATGTTGGCCTCCAAAAAGATATGTCCACTTGGAATCTGTGAATGTGACCTTATTTAGAAAAAGGGACCTAGTGCAGTGGCTCGTGCCTGTAAACCCCAGCACTTTAGGAGGCCAAGGCCGGCAGATAGCTCAAGCTCAGGAGTTCGAGACCAGACTAGGCAACATAGTGAGATCTCATCTCTACTAAAAATTAAAAAAAAAAAAAAAGCCAACTGTGATGGCGCATACCTGTGGTTCTAGCTACTCGAGAGGCTGAGGTGGGAGGATAGCTTGAGCCTGGGAGGTCAAGGCTGTAGTGAGCTGTGATCATGTCACTGTACTCCAACTTGCATGACAGCATGAGACCTTGACTCAAAAAAAAAGAAAGAAAGAAGAAGGAAGGAAGGAAGGAAAGAAAGAAAGAGGAAGGGAAGGGAAGAAAG
>NW_012113253.1:9232978-9233551 GCF_000951035.1 Colobus angolensis palliatus | reverse complement strand
GGGAGGGAGAAAGAGAAATTAGAAAAGAAAAGGAGTCTGCTGATATTAAGAATCTCATGCTGGGTCTGGTGGCTCTTGCCTGTAGTCCCAGCACTTTAGGAAGCTGAGGCTGGTGGATCACTCGAGCCCAGGAGTTCGAGGCCAGTCTGGCCAACATGGTGAAACCTAGTTTCTACCAAAAATGCAAAAATTAGCTGGGTGTGGTGGCTCACACCTGTAATCTCAGCTATTCAGGAGGCTGAGGCACAAGAATCGCTTGAGCCCGGGAGGCAGAGGTTACAGTGAGCTGAAATCGTGCCACTGCACTCCATCCTGGGCAACAGAGTGAGACTCTGTCTCAAAAAATAAATAAATAAAATAAAATAATAAAGAATCTCTATATGTAATCATCCTGAATAATATGGGCAGGCCTTAAATTCAATGATAGGTGTCCTTATAGAGAATGGCAGAAGGAGATTTGAGAAACACAGAAATGAAGGCCATATGAAGACGGGGGTAGAGATTAGAGTTATGCAGCCACAGCTAAGGGATGCCTGGAGCCACCAAAAATTGGGAGAGACAAGGGAGGATTTT
>NW_012113253.1:9220137-9229558 GCF_000951035.1 Colobus angolensis palliatus | reverse complement strand
TGAATGAGTTTGCTCTTGCTTCTCTAGTTCTTTTAATTTTGATGTTAGGGTGTCAATTTTAGATCTTTCCTGCTTTCTCTTGTGGGCATTTAGTGCTACAAATTTCCCTCTACACACTGCTTTAAATGTGTCCCAGAGGTTCTGGTATGTTGTATCTTTGTTCTCATTGGTTTCAAAGAACATCTTTATTTGTACCTTCATTTTGTTATGTACCCAGTAGTCATTCAGGAGCAGGTTGTTCAGTTTTCATGTAGTTGAGTGGTTTTGATTGAGTTTCTTGATCCTGAGTTCTAGTTTGATTGCACTGTGGTCTGAGAGACAGTTTGTTATAGTGTCTGTTCTTTTGCATTTGCTGAGGAGTGCTTTACTTCCAAGTATGTGGTCAATTTTGGAATAAGCGTGATGTGGTACTGAGAAGAATGTACATTCTGTTGATTTGGGGTGGAGAGTTCTGTTGATGTCTACTAGGCCTGCTTGGTGCAGAGTTGAGTTCAATTCCTGGATATCCTTGTTAACTTTCTGTGTCGTTGATCTGTCTAATGTTGACAGTGGGGTGTTAAAGTGTCCCATTATTATTGTATGGGAGTCTAAGTCTCTTTGTTGGTCTCTAAGGACTTGCTTTATGAATCTGGGTACTCCTGTATTGGGTTCATATATATTTAGGATAGTTAGCTCTTCTTGTTGAATTGATCCCTTTACCATTATGTAATGGTCTTCTTTGTCTCTTTTGATCTTTGTTGGTTTAAAGTCTGCTTTATCAGCAGCAACCCCTGCCTTTTTTTGTTTTCCATCTGCTTGGTAGATCTTCCTCCATCCCTTTATTTTGAGCCTATGTGTGTCTCTGCACTTGAGATGGGTATCCTGAATACAGCACACTGATGGGTCTTGACTCTTTATCCAATTTGCCAGTCTGTGTCTTTTAATTGGTGCATTTAGCCCATTTACATTTAAGGTTAATATTGTTATGTGTGAATTTGATCCTGTCATTATGATGTTAGCTGGTTATTTTGCTCAATAGTTGAGGCAGCTTCTTCCTAGTATCAATGGTGTTTATGATCTGGCATGTTTTTGCAGTGACTGGTACCAGTTGTTCCTTTCCATGTTTAGTGCTTCCTTCAGGATCTCTAGTAAGGCAGGCCTGGTGGTGACAAAGTCTCTCAACATTTGTTTGTCTGTAAAGGATTTTATTTCTCCTTCACATATGCAGCTTAGTTTGGCTGGATATGAAATTCTGGGTTGAAAATTCTTTTCTTAAAGAATGTTGAGTATTGGCCCCCATTGTCTTCTAGTTTGTAGAGTTTCTGCTTAGAGATCCGCTGTTAGTCTGATGGGCTTCCCTTTTTGGGTAACCTGACCTTTCTCTCACTGCTCTTAACATTTTTTCCTTTGTTTCAACTTTGGTGAATCTGACAATTATGTGTCTTGGAGTTGCTCTTCTCGAGGAGTATCTTTGTGGCTTTCTCTGTATTTCCTGAATTTGAATGTTCTGCCAACTCCTTTATGTCAGACTTCTGGCCTCCAAAACTATGAAAGAATAAATTCCTGTTGTTTTAAGCCACCAAGTTTGTGATAATTTATTATGGCAGCCACAGGAAACTAATACACCAAGAATGGCCAACTCAAATGGATAGTCTTGCTTCATTGTTTCCTTTGTAACCTATATGTGTGTGTGTGTGTGTGTGTATGTGTGTGTGTATATATATGCATGTATATATATATGTATGTGTGTGTGTATATATATATACACACACACATATATATGTGCTATCCATCAAGATGTTTATAATTTTTTTTGGAGACAAAGTCTCCCTCTGTCACCCAGGCTGGAGTGTAGTGGTGAGATCATAGTTCATTGCAGGCTTGAACTCCTGGTCTCAAGCAATCCTCTCACCTCAGCCTCCCCTCCCCAATTGCTGGGACTACAGGTGCACACCATCACATCCTGCTAATTTTTTTTTTTTTTTTTAGAGATGGAGTCTCACTATGTTGCCCAGGGTGGTCTCAAACTCCTGGCCTCAAACTCCTGGTCTCAAGCAATCCCCTCACCCTAGCCTCCCAGACAGCTGGGATTACAGGCATGAGCCACTACAACTGGCCCTTGTTTATGATTTTTAAATATATTCAGTAAATTAAAAATACAAGTTGTAAACAGTATGATCCAATTTTTATTTTGAAACAATACATGACAACTGTCCATTACCCAATGAGTGTTTGCACTACATATTTTTCTGAATAAATAATCAGAAAGCTTTAAACCCATATAGCATCAATGGATAGGTTCCAGATCCTAATCTGTTGTCCAGATTTGAGGAAGTTACTTCTGGGATTGAGCCAATCTTCCTCAATTGTGTGGAAATATTCAGTTCTTTTCCCATCAATAGACCCAGACCAGAGATCAAAAACTCAAATACCTGTAGAAGCCAGGCAGAAATATTCTTTAAGGATGTTGGTACCATAAAAGACATTCAGGTAAACTGGAAAGAACATTCTTGTCTTGAGTTGGAGCTCCAGCTCATCCCCAACTGCCTGTTGTCACAGAGAAGTTAGGCTGAATGTTACCAAATCTTCCGGTTTTTAAAGAGGTACTGGAAATTTCAGTTTTTATATGAAAACTTCTGTTTTTTAAATGCAAGCATCTAGTTCACATTCTCTTAAAACATTTTTCAGGCAAAATAAAATCCAGAAGCTCAGTCCTTTAAGTTTCCACTTGGGATTTAGACCTTTATAAATAAAGACCATTTCATTCTTGCCAGAGGTTAAAAGAAATCCAGGCTTCAGAACACAATGCCTAGGCTTCTTTGTTGGAAGAGATCTGGAAAAATTCCTCTCATTCTTTGCTGATGAGCCTACAACCTTGAACACAAGATACAGTTAACTCTGTAATCAAGTTATTCTGCCATGTGAAATTTTTCACAAATTGTCCTGCTGAGTAAACACTGTGCCAAATATATGGTATATTTCAATGCATGGTAGATCATCATCACAATGATTAGTATGAGTTTTCTCCTCCTCCTTTGGATAGTCCAACAGTAGAGATAGGGGTAGGATAATGTGGTACCCAGGAAATGGTAGAAGAGCCTTTATTTCTCAGGCCATCATAGTAGCAGATGCTTATTGACCAAGCCTACAGGGTCTGTTCTAAGGTGAAGGACCCTATTCTCTCCATTATGCTTAGTGCCAAGCAGAGTCATAGTGAACTTCCATCATGGCACCAAAGGCAATGGTTCTTGGTGTTCAGTCTGGTCTCCCAGCACCACTGCTCCCCATGCCCATCAAATGTCCAATCCCTTCTGGGGTACAACATGGGACAAGCTGTTCCACTTAGCCCCTTTCAGCCTTTGGGGTCCCTCTGCTTCTTGGGTAATCCAGCACCTTTAGGAACCTAGGGCTTGAGAGGTTGGGGAAGGAAAAGCATTTTAATGACACCAGAGAACAAAAGCAGTCTCACTTGACTGCTTGAAGTGGGTCAAAGACCAAGAGAGAAAAATTCTACTTATTGTTTTCATGCTTTCTTACTGTAAGAAACCTAAGATAAATTAATCTCTCAATGGATCCAGCCACCACATTATCGTATTCAGGAGAAATGTCCCTAAATTCTAGACTTTTGAGTCTGCCCTAGAGTCAGAAATCACTGATCTCTGTCTGTCATTGGAGAAGTTAACAAACCAAGTAGTGCCCAGGAATGTCCATAATAAACCAAAGGCATAGCCAAGAGAGGCAGAGAGGCATTTGTATTGGGAAGGACCACAGGAACACTCTCACTACACTGCAGCTCCACAAAGCTTTGTTCTCCTGCCCAGGTCTAGAGGAAAGTCTCTCGAGGCCAGGATATTATAGATGACTTCTAGGACTGGAACAGTGACTTGTTCCTAGTAGGGTTCAATGAACTTGTTGCTTAATCGTCTCTAAGAAGCTATGCGAAAGTGAGAAAGCCTCAGTCTGTATGTTTTAGCTTCTCCAAATGTGACTAATGGCAGCAACCCTGTCTATTGCTGAGAACTGCTGTGTAGATAAAAACAAATATATGTATTTTTAATTGTAGGTAATGTGCTTGTAAATTTGCATTTTGAAAAGCTAGAAATGCCCTTGAGTAAACTGCCAACTCCTTGCAGAAAAGATAAAGGAAATTTTGTTCTGCCCAGAACAAAAAGATCCTGGCTATTCCATTAAAACATAGCCTTGCAGTATTACCTAAGAATTTGTTACACACTTTGTAAGCTTTGTTAGCTAGAATGATTAGATAGATAACTGTGATTTTGAACTATGACATCTATTCCAAAAGGTTTTAGAAACAACATGCATAACCATATAACTAAAGATTCAAAGTAAACAGGTCTTTTAAGGTTTATCTAGGCTATGTAATGACAATACAAACAGGCATTTTGATAACAAAGCAGTATGAGGTCAGCACTTACAATTCTATGTGAGTCTGGAATGTAAAATCATGGGCAGTTTGACATCCTCCATATTGTCTCTGTTCTATCTCAGGAGACTGTACAGTCTACTTTTCAAACTCCAAAGCTTAAGATGATGGAACAAATGCCTTCAACTGTTTGTTTAGACTTTTCACTCTTAGGCTCACTTAAAAAAAATTAGCAGTAATACTCTACTAATAAATTCAGTCATTCCATTTTTTTTTTTTTTTTTTGAGATGGAGTTTCGCTCTTGTCACTCAGGCTGGAGTGCAATGGCATGATCTCGGCTCACCGCAAACTCCTCTTGAGTTCAAGCAATTCTCCTGCCTCAGCCTCTCAAATAGCTGGGATTACAGGCATATGCCACTATGTCTGGCTGATTTTGTATTTTTAGTAGAGATAGGGTTTCTCCATGTTGGTCAGGCTGGTCTCGAACTCCCAACCTCAGGTGATCCACCTGTCTTGGCCTCCCAAAGTGCTGGGATTACAGGCATTAGCCACCACACCCAGCCCAGTCATTCCATGTTTTGTAGGGGAAAAAAACTTGAACAAATATTGAAATAATTATATAGTACTTTAAAAATGTTTTCCAGACACTTTTAAGACAATAATAAAATAAAAGAATTATAGAGATTTAGGAAACCTAAAAGAAATAGTCACTGGTCTAATTTTAAAAACAAAGAAACTGGCCCGAGAGTTCTGGGTGAACTGACCTGCTCAAACTGCTGTTAGTAAATCATAACCAAATTTGTTGCAACAACAACAACAACAACAACAAAAATCTTTTTCTTTTTTTGAGTCTTGCTCTGTTGCCCAGGTTGGAGTGCAGTGGTGTGGTCTCAGTTTACTGCAACCTCTGTCTCCTGGGCTCAAGCAATTCTCAGGCCTCAGCCTCCTGAGTAACTGGGATTACAGGTGTGAGCCACTATGCCCAGCAAATTTTTGTATTTTTGGTAAAGACTGGGTTTCCCCATGTTGGCCAGGCTGGTCTCGAGCGCCTGGGCTCAAGTGATCCACCCGCCTCTGCCTCCTGTTAGATATGAGTTCTAAATTTCTTTTCAAAGAGTCAATATGTCACTATGTTCAATTCTTTGCCTTCTACTTTTAAACTTAACTTCCTCATAAAGCAACCTTTTTCAACTAACTGCTCCACCCTGACTCATTTTTCAATCACTGGCACCACCCTGACTCATTCCGGTTACCTACTCCACCATGACTCATTCCGATTACCTGCTCTGTCATAACCATTTTTCCTGCCAAACCACTCACCCCGTTACTCTCTTTAAATTAGCCAATCGGAATTAGTTTAGCCTGTGCCGTCTAACCCTAGCCAATAGGGGAACAACACAGCAGCAGGGGCCAAGTGCCTCAGGGATAAGAAACCCTTTCCCTTCCTTGTCCAAGTGTGCGCTCACCATTGCTCCATCTGTAAGGGTGCGCCCTTCTCTGGAAGTAACTTACCTTGCTGAGAATTAAAAAGAAAATTTTATATTTGAGTGCTATTTCTTTTGCTGCACTGAAACTTTATTTATAACACTCCCAAAGTGCTGGGATTACAGGGGTGAGCTACCAGGGGTGAGCTACCACGCCCGGTCAAAAAAGTCTATTGATAGAGAATCCTTTTTTTTTTTTGAGTCGGAGTTTTGCTCTTTCTCCCAGGCTGGAGTGCAGTGGCGCGATTTCTGCTCATTGTGACCTCCCCCTCCTGGTTTCAAGGAGTTCTCCTGCCTCAGCCTCCCTAGTAGCTGGGATTATAGGCGTGAGCCACCACGCCTGGCCACAGATTGGTGTATTTGTGTATGCACACTAGGATACCAAAATCCACGGATACTCAAGTCCCTAATATAAAATGGCATAGTATTTTCATATAACCCATGCACATCCTCCTGTATACTTTAAATCATCTGCAGATTACTTGTAACATCTGATACAGTATAAATGCTACGTAAATAGTTGTTATATCATATTGTTTGGGGAATAATGACAAGAAAGCGAAAAGTGTATACATGTTGAGTACAGACACAACTTTTTTTCTGAATATTTTTTATCTGAGGTTGGTTGAATCCACAGATGCTGAACCCACGGATACGGATGGCTGACCATCGTTGTTACTCCTTCACTTCGAGGCATCAGGTTTTATCCTTTGGATTTAGATAGGACTAGGATACCCATATCAATCTTAATTACATTACACTTCTGTCAATTCAATTTTTTTCAGTAAACTGTTCTTAACATATTTTACATGTACTTTTGTCAAAACTGGGAGCTGAGGAAAGAGTACATTCAAGTCTTGGAAAATACCTGCCACAAAAAACCTAAAGAGTGAATCCTCTTTGTCAATCCAATCAGCCTTATTTCACTTTCACAAAAAGTCTGACTTTTTCTTTTTTTTTCAAAAATTAATCAGTGTGCAATGACTTTGTTTTTCATTTCAAATTAATGTATTAATTCATATCTCAAAAACATTATGGAAAACAACTGAGAAATATCTTCAGGGAAGTACTATATAATATTACTAAAAAAGATTAAATTGATAAAATGATAATTAATATATCAATTTTATAACATGTTATTCAAACGTGCTAAGCAAGATAATAAATCAATTTGCTGTTTCAACTATTTTGAACTCAAATAAGAAAATCACTTGAATTTGCTTTTTGTCTAACATCATTTCCATAGCCTACAATAAATATAAAATAGGCTGGGCACAGTGGGTCAGCCTCTAATCCCAGCACTTTGGGAGGCCAAGGTGGGTGGATCACCTGAGGTCAGATGTTCGAGACCAGCCTGGCCAACGTGGCAAAATGCCGTCTCTACTAAAAATACAAAAGTTAGCCAGGCGTGGTGTTACACACCTGTAATCCCAGCTACTTGGGAGGCTGAGTCAGAAGAATTGCTTGAACCTAGGAGACGGTGGTTGCAGTGAGCAGAAATTGCACCACTGCCCTCTACCCTGGGTGAGACTCCATCTCAAAAATAAATAAAATAAACATAAAATAAACAGCAAGTAATAAGTCATTAGCAAAAATATAAAGTGAGAAATGTGCATTAAAATGATATAACATAACCACATTTATTTAAGAATATATTCCAATATCAAATGGCAAATTTCAACAAAGCAAAAACTTTTTTGCACCAACCTGATACTTCGTAGAAATGTAATAGAATGTGTGACTAAACTTTTAGGTTATTTGTGAAGTTAGAGGTATCATAAAAGTCATAGTACTCTTCTGAAAAATTTATTTTGATCAAACTCTGGTGTTCATTTTTTGAGAAAGAATAAGAACCAAGAATAAAAATCAAACTCCATTAAGAAAATAAAAAGACAAGCCACAGACTGGGAGAAAATATTTGCATATCTGATAAAGGATGGGCAACAGACATGAAAAGATCTCACTTCACCAAAAAAGACATACAGATGGAAAATAAGCATATGAAAAGAAGTTCAACATCATATGTCCTTAGGGAATTACAAATTAAAATAAAAATTAGAAGCTACTACACACCTATTTGAATAGCTCAAATGGAAAACACTGATAATACAAAATGCTGATGAGAATGTGGAGCAACAGAAACTTCAATTCATTGCTGGTAGGAATGCAAATGATACAGCCAGTGTGAAAGCTGGT
Source organism: Colobus angolensis palliatus (assembly GCF_000951035.1). Taxonomy (NCBI): domain Eukaryota; kingdom Metazoa; phylum Chordata; class Mammalia; order Primates; family Cercopithecidae; genus Colobus; species Colobus angolensis. The sequence goes on along the minus strand of NW_012113253.1, from coordinate 9,221,514 downwards.
TTGGCAGTATTTTACAAAACTAAACATACTCTTAATTATGAAGCAACGGTTTTGCTCCTTGGTATCACCCAAACCCATGTCTACCCCAAAATCTGCATATGAATGTTTAGTTAATAAATAACATATTTATGCCAATAACTCATAGCATATTATTATTTAGTTAATAAACATAGCAGCTTAATTCATAATTTCTAAAACTTGAACATGACAATGATTTCCTTCAATAGGTGAATGGATAGATAGGCTGTAGTACATCCATACAATGGAATATTATTCAGCATTAACATGAAATGAGTTATCAAGCCATGAAAAGACATAGAGGAACCTCAAATGCATATTACTAAGTGAAAGAAGCCAATCCCAAAAGGCTACATACTATATGATTCCAACTATATGACATTCTGGAAAAGGCAAAACTATGGAGACAATAAAAGGTCAGTTGTTCCTGGAGTTGTGGGGGACAGATGGATGAACAGGTGGAGCACAGGAGCATTTCAGAGCAGTAAAACTCTACTGTCCAACACTGTTATGGTGGGTATATGTCATTATACATTTGTCCAAACCCATAGAATGTACCACACAAAGAATTAACCCTAATGTAAACTGTGGACTTTAGTTAATAATAATGAATCAGTATTGGCTCATCAATCATAACAAATGTACCATACTAATGCAAGATATTAATAATCAGGGAAATGTTGGGAGGGGGAGAAACAAGAAGATATATGGGAACTGTCTGTACTTTTCACTCATTTTTTCTGTAAACCTAAAATTGCTCTAAAAAAACAGTCTGCTAATTTAAAAAATATCAAACTCTGTAATTTTGTTTAAATACATGATCAAAATTTCCCTATGAATTAATGAAAGAAAAGGGTATGCATTGCTAAAAATCCAGAAGCTAGCATTTTATTATTATTATTATTTTGCCACATTTTCTTTTTTGTATTATTATTATTATACTTTAAGTTCTAGGGTACACGTGCACAATGTGCAGGTTTGTTACATGTGTATACATGCGCCATGTTGGTGAGTTGTACCCGTTAACTCGTCATTTACATTAGGTATATCTCCTAACGCTATCCCTCCCCCCTCCCCACTCCCCACAATAGCACCCGGTGTGTGATGTTCCCCTTCCTGTGTCCAAGTGATCTCATTGTTCAATTACCACCTATGAGTGAGAACATATGGTGTTTGGTTTTCTGTTCTTGTGATAGTTTGCTGAGAATGATGGTTTTCAGCTGCATCCATGACCCTACAAAGGACATGAACTCATCCTTTTTTATAGCTGCATAGTATTCCATGGTGTATATGTGCCACATTTTCTTAATCCAGTCTGTCACTGATGGACATTTGGGTTGGTTCCAAGTCTTTGCTATT